>NC_134853.1:150556004-150856004 GCF_049852395.1 Peromyscus maniculatus bairdii
AATTAATTGTAAGCTGCCTGATTTGGGTGCTAGGAACTGAACTCAGGTCGTCTGGAAGAGCAATACCTTCGCTTAACTGCTGAGCCATCTCTCCAGACCCTGTTCCGTAGATGGCTGGTGTGTATAAGCACTGAGGCCAGGACCTCGCAGGGAACGTCACTGTCTAGGTTTAGGGTCTCCGGAGCTGGCTTTGTATGGCTCTGCTGTTCTAAGTTCAGATTCTGTTGCTGGTACTGAGAGCTGGAGGCTGGCCTTGGGACCCAGCAGGTGCTGAGCGAGGGTACTTGCTGCTCCAGCAACTCTCCAGATGTCCAGTGCCCATCTCCAACTTGCCAGGCATTTTAAATTCCAAGCCAAGCAAACTTCCTTACAGCAGCCAGCTTTGCACCCACATTCATTACTAGAACCCTGTATTGGGGCCCAGTATGTGCCAGGAATTTCTGTAGATACTCAACCTGCAATATCTAAGTGCCCAGAAGGGTTTTGTTTTTTGTAGATTTTACTTATTTATATATGAGTGCTCTATCTGCATGTACGCCTGACTATAGCTCTGACTATAGATGGTTGGGAGCCACCATGTGGTTGCTGGGAATTGAACTCAGGTCCTCTGGAGGAGCAGCCAGTGTTCTTAACTGCTGAGCCATGGCTCCAGCCCCCAGAAGGGACATGACTTGCCTAATATCCAGCTGCTACACGTGGCCACGAATCCAGCCAACCCAAGAGGCTATTTAGACACCAGCCATCCTATTGAAGACTACCCATCATTCTCTCATCTTAGATCCAGGAGAAAACAGAAGTTTGGGAAGGGCAGATCCTTTGCTCGTTCATGGCCTATTTAACGTCAGGGCTGAGATTTGAAGCCAGGTTTGGGGCCTCTCAGGACACGTAGGAGACTAAACTTGAGGTCTCTGGTTTACTCTCCTCACCCTCCTGCCCTCTGCACCCCCACCCTCTCTATTATACTTGACATTACCCATCACTCCCTCTCCCTGGGAACGCCCTCCTCCTCCTGTTTCCATGACAGCACATTCTCCCCTTTTTCCTTCTGCTGCTCCAGTAGTTCCTCACTCTCCATGGGGGCTCCAGAGCCTAGCAGGAAAGGGGGTCCCCAGGCCAGCTTCCCGGTCTCCTCTCTCCACTCGGGAAGCTGCTGCACATCCCCTCTGGGTCCTGCTCTGACCTTGCACTCCAGGTCTGCTTTCTGATGACCTTCCGAGTGGCAGGCCCTATGGCTAGACAAGCATTACCTAATTAACCCTTACAGCCACTCTCCAAAGCAAGTCCACTCTACAGGCAGGGAAACTGAGGCCCTGATAGGGAAAGCCAACATCAGATCTAGCCTTCGTCGGGAGTTCTAGGACATCAAGCAGAGACTGGAAACTGTAGGGCATTTTTAAACCAAAGGCAAAATCTTTCCTCCCACCTCCTAGAGAGAAAGGAATGGAAATTTTGGGGAGGAAGAGACCTGCGATAGTCTAGAATTACACTGTCAATTTGGAGCTTTAAAAATGCACCGTGCATGGTACATTTTGAAAGGCAAAGATTTGGAGAACTTAAGGAACAAAAGTTCACAGAAAATTGCCCTTTTCTCCCATTTTGTGAAGTCTTCAAAAGCCTCATCCCAGAGTTCCGGCAGTGGCTGGGATGTCTCTCTCTACCTCACTGATGCCCACAGTTCACAGCAAACTTAGACCTGGGAATTTTCTCTACAATTCTTCTGGCCTGAGTTCTGCCACTCCAGACAAGGTCTGTGACCCAGGGGAAATTGGCTTAACCTCTCTGAGCCCAGTGTTCACATCTAAAAGGGGGATACTAGCCAGGTGCGTCACACACCTTTAATCCCAGCACTCAGGAAGCAGTGGCAGACCAATCTTTGTGAGTTTGAGGCCAGTCTGGTCTACACAGCAAGTTCCAGGACAGCCAGGGCTACTTGGTGAGACCTTGCCTCAAAAAACAAACAGCTGGGTGGTGGCGCACGCCTTTAATCCCAGCACTCGGGAGCCAGAGCCAGGCCGATTTCTGTGAGTTCGAGGCCAGCCTGGGGTGCCAAGTGAGTCCCAGGAAAGGTGCAAAGCTACACAGAGAAACCCTGTCTCGGAAAAAAAAAAAAAAAAATGGATAGTGCTACTTCTGCCCCCTTGGCTATCAAGAGGATGAGCTGAGATAAAACGTGCATAAAGTCCTTGTTACCAAGTCTGGTACACCCCAGTACTCAGTTAGGTTCTGTGCCTCCACTGCTCATAACTTTTGGGTTTGCCATGCACTCGAACACACCCATGCTTTTCCACACACTGTTCTGCCTTCTCAGCAGCCAACTCCTACGCATCCTTTAAAACCCCCTGACCCTTTGCCACCTCTTATAGACTGCTGCAAACATGTTTTTAGTTAAGAGGCACTTCCCCGGGACGCCCTCCCTGGGGCTGTCGCTGGACTTGTCACACCGGCTTACAATCACAGATGTATGATTTGCCTCCCAGCACTGGCTGGAGCTGCCTGAGAGAGGAGTCATGTCTGACTGACTTCTGAGTCTCAGTGCACAGTCTAATGGGAAGATTTCAATATGCTTGTGTTACCTTGACTACACATGGTCTGGCCCAGCCTCAGCCGATCCCAGGACAAATGTCTATTGGTATCAGAAAGGGGAAAAAAGCAGCCAGATCTTGTTGGATGTGGTAACATATGCCTATAATCTAAGCACTTGGGAGGTGCCATGGCAGGCCAATATGTGTACACACACACACACACACACACACACACACACACACACACACACACACACAAATAAATAATAAAAAGAAAAAATTTTAAATTGGCCTCAGTGGATAAAGGTCCTTGCCATCAAGCCTGATGACTTGAGTTCAAATCCCTAGCAACCCACATGGTAGAAGGTGGAACTTCTCCCAAATCGTCCTCTGACCTCCACGTGCGCACTATGGCAAGAACAATGACCCCCCCCCCCACACACACACACACAGACACAAACAATCAATCCATGTTTAAACAATTTGAAAAACACACCTGTAATACCAATACTCAGGAGGCTCTGACTGGGAGATCAGGAGTTCAAGGCCAGCTTGGGCTACATGAGACTATCTCAAAAAAATAAAAGTGAGTTTTCAGCCCCACAGGCGAGAGCAGTGAGGGGACTGAAGGGGCTCTAAGACAGACTTGCCCTGGGTGGGACACAGGCCATAGTCCTTGCAAGGAAGACACACAGACCTAACTCCTGTGTCGCCTGCTTCTGGAGTCTGCCCTGAATATCTGTCCCCTTCCTCTGCCACCTCCCAAGAAGCAGGAGGACTCTCCAGTAGTGTGTGTCCGGGAGGGTCTTCTGCATGGTGGCCACCTCACCACCACCACCACGCTCAAACAGAAATCTCTGGCCATGGTGTCCGTTTGGGTGGTGAAGGTCAGCTATGTGGCTAGGCTGTGGGGTCTGAGCAGGCCTGATGATAGCGGTGACCATCACACCACATCTCAGGTACAGAGACCCCAGGATCTGTGGCTCTAGGGACATCACACAGAGAAAAGGACTGTGCTTTGCCCATCCAGGGACCCTCCCCGCTAGCCTAGCTCCTGCCTCCCTGAAGGCGGGTTCAGTCCCTGCTGGGGTGGCAGCTTCCGGCTTTCGTTCCAAAGGAATGGCTGTCAAAAAGAAAAGAGGC
This sequence comes from Peromyscus maniculatus bairdii, assembly GCF_049852395.1. NCBI lineage: Eukaryota > Metazoa > Chordata > Mammalia > Rodentia > Cricetidae > Peromyscus > Peromyscus maniculatus. Next base: position 150,559,670 of record NC_134853.1, read on the forward strand.
ATATTGTCTCTCTCTCTCTCTCCTTTCTTTTTTTGTTTGAGACAAAGGCGTCAATTTCTTTCCATCTGTCCCAAAAAAGGAAGAGAATTAAATTTGTTTTTACAAGGATGTCAGCAGGCTGCTTCAATACGGAGTCAGGGGCAGGTTGCTGAGGCAGTGGGGGGGAGGAGCAGGACAAGGCAAAGGACGACATCCAGGGCAGCTAGGATCCAGGACCGCCTGGGCGAGTGTCTATGTCCACCCACAGCAGCTTCAAGGGGGCAGCTAGAACAGACAAGGGACGTGGCGGGGAGGGGGGGGCACACACAAATGGAGAGGCAGCAAAGGACCATGCCGACATCACTGCCTTCTTCCCTCAGTGCCTCAGGACCCAGGTGGGTCCTACTTGGGCAGCTCCAGTCCCTGAGGGTCACTGACACCAGACATCTGATGGGCAGCCAGATGCTGGAGGAAGGGAAGGGATTTCTTCCAGGTTCTTATCAAGGGTCCAAGGATTTGGTAGTTCTGATAACCCACATTCACATTGGGGTTTAATCCACACATGGGATACTCAAACAAGGTGAGTCTCTGTGATCCAGTACTGATCCATAAACACTAGGGCTCTGGGAACCCCAAAAGCAACCACCCTCGGGCTTCATGACTTGACCTGTAAACAGACACCTCGGTCCCTGCCTTGCTGTCTTCTCTCTCCCCAAATCACACTGTTGTTTCATTTTGCTTGTTTTTGTTTTGTTTCTTGGTTTTTCAAGACAAGGTTTCTCTGTGTAGTTTTGGTGCCTGTCCTGGATCTCGCTCTGTAGACCAGGCTGGCCTTGAACTCACAGAGATACACCTGGCCTCCCAAGTGCTGGGATTAAAGGCATCGGCCACCCACCGCCTGACTTCATTTTGCTTTTTGAGAGGGGGTCTCACTATATATCCCTGGCTGTCCTGGAACTCACTCTGTAGATCAGGCTGGACTCAAACTCACAGAGATCCGCCTGCCTCTGCCTCGTAAGTGCTGGGATTAAAGGCGTGCGCCACTATGCCAAGCTTTTGTGGTTTTTTTTTTTAAATTTATTTATTTATTATGTATACAAAAGAGGGTGGCAGATCTCATTACAGATGGTTGTGAGCCATCATGTGGGTGCTGGGAATTGAACTCAGGACTTCTGGAAGAGCAGCCGGTGCTCTCAACCTCTGAGCCATCTCTCCAGCCCCCCAACTTTTGTATTTTTAAAAGACTTATTTTATGTGTCTGAGTATTTTGCCTGCATATGTGTGCATACACCATGTTCATGCCTGATGCCCAGAGAGGTCAGAAGAGGACATCAGATTGACTGGGACTGGAGTTACAGATGGTTGTGAGCCACCATGTGGGTGCTGGGAATCGAACCTGTGTCTTCTGCAAGGGCAACAAGTGCACATAACCACTGAGCCAACTCTACTTCCACTTCTTGGCACAAAGGCTCACTGGGTTTTGGAGTCCTGGAACCTTCTCAGAATCCTTCTGAGCCTTGAGGGTCCTATTAGAACTTAATTCTGGGCCAGGCAGTAGTGGTGTACACCTTTAATCCCAGGCAGAGGCAGTCGGATCTCTGAGAGTTCACGGCCAGCCTGGTCTACAAAGTGAGTTCCAGGACAGCCAGGGCTACACAGAGAAACCCTGTTTCGAAAAACCAAAGAAACCCAACTTGATTCTGGGGGCCTTGCTCCAGTATCCAGGGAGCCATGCTCCTGCCCCACTGACCTGTCTCCAGCCCCACAGGGACGCCTGGTTCTGGATGACATCCAATTCAGAGTCACCAACACGGTTTATTTTTTGTTTGGTTTTGCTGTGGTTTGGAGGGTTGTTTTGTTTCACTGGTCCCAGAGGCTCACATAAACACCCTGCCACTGAGCTACACCCCCAGCCCTCTTTACTTCTTATTTTTAGACACTAAGTTGCCCAGGCTTGTCTATAACTCCAGCCTCTGCCTCCAGTATGACTGGGATGACACAAGGCTACCCCATCAGGCCCGGCTTACAGTCTCTCTATAGAGAAGTTAAATTGGACCTAGCATCAGCAAGTTTAGCCAGTTAGTTAGAGCGGAGTGAGAGCCTGTACTCTTCTCCAAACTGAGGCCATCCCCTCCACTCCCCACCCCCCGCCGCCTCGCCCCGAGGAGGGGGAGTTATCTCCTGACCAAACCCTTAAGTACCCTTCCTGGCTACCTGGTCGGTCCTCTCACCTCCCCTAAGAAGAGGCTCCTCCCCATAACACAAAGGCTCAGAATCTCACAGCCATCATCAAGTCATCGACCCCATCACTGCCCCTCCTGGTTTCTAAAGCTGGAATCCTCAGATCTTAGACTGGAACTGGGTGTTCAAAAGGCCAGAGCCCGAGGCTGCCCCCAGGCTTGAAGCTTTGCCCCATGGGAGAGGCCTTTACTAATCAATGGATCCAATTTCGAGCCTCCAATGTTTCTCACTCTCTGGAGTCGCCAGCTCTGCCCCTACCCCTCCAACCCAGAGCCTTGGATCCCTCCTGCCCCGCCCCTACCGGAGGCCACCCCTCTGTGCAGGCCCCATTCCAGCTGCCCAGACGGTGGCCTCGGGCCTCCCAGGGGCCTCAGTGTGGCCTGGCACCAGGTCCCTTCACTTGGGTGGGGTGCTTAGGGGTAGGGCGGGGTAGGTCAGGCCGCAGCACCACCGCCAGGGCCGTCGGAGGGGGTGCAGGCAGTGACGCGCTCACGCGCGGTGGCCTGGCGGGCACGGCGGAGGCTGCCGGGTTCCTGACGGCCGCCACCGCAGGGCCCGCGACAAAGCTGGCGGAAGCAGCGCTTGAAGTTCTCGTCCAGGAAGGCGTAGAGCACGGGGTTGAGGCTGCTGTTGGCGTAGCCCAGCGCAATGCACAGGTGCAGCGCGGCCACCACAAGTGGATCGTGCCGATTGATGTCCACCAGCGTCCAGACGATGACGAAGATGTGGATGGGCGCCCAGCACACTACGAAGGCGCCCACCACCACCAGCACCATACGGGTGATGCGCCGCAGGCTGCGGTCCTTCTCCTTGGAGCCGGACAGAAGGCGCACACTGCGCAGGCGCAGCAGCATGAGGCCGTAGCACACCGTGATGATGAGGATCGGCACCACGAAGGCGAAGAGGAAGACGCAGATCTTGGTCACCGTGTCCCAGTACCAGCTGGGGCTGGGGAACTGGAGCATGCATACCACTGCTCCATCTGAGCCCGGGAAACAAGGAAAGACAGGGGTCAGAGGTCTGTGTGCCTAAGGAGCTCTGTCTGCTTATCCCCTCTAGGATGACTGACTGACACCTAGACTGTCCCTTTACTTGGTGAACTCCTTCATATGCTTAAAGACCCCAGAATTGGCCTTTCTGGGAGGTCCTCTTCTGTGTCTTCTCTCAGACTCTTGTAAGCCTCTATGTCCATGGATAGCATTAATAATTTATCATTGTGCTAACTCAGCAGACCCCCTACCCATTTCCAAAATTGCTCCTGTGGGTCATCAGTACTGAAGATTGAATTAGAGGGTGAGTTAGGGCTGGGGATGTAATTCAGTTGCTAGAAGACTTGCCTAGCAGGCACTAGGCCCTAGGTTCAAATCCCAGCACTGTATAAACTTGACCTGATGGTACATGCTTGTAACCCAAGCAACTCAGAAGATAGAGGTAAGGAAGAGCACAAGTTCAAGGTCATCCTTGACTACATTAGCTTCTAGACTAGCCTGAGCTATATGAAATTCTATGAAAAAAAAAAAGCCTGAGTTGGGGCCTGACTCCAGCCCAGATGTGTATGGCCTTGGGCAAATTACTTACTGACTTCGAGCTTCCTTATGGTGAGGCTAATAGTCAAATGCACATTTCTTTAGTTATGGTTAGATTGATTTGCTCTCTGGGTGTATGTGCCACACACATATATGTGGAGGTTAAAGGACAGCATGCAGATCTCAGCTAATGCCAGCAACAACCTTGCACCAGGTGAGGTGGCACAAACCACCACTCAGGAGCCTGAGGCAAGAGCGTCTCAAGGGCAAGGCTAGACAAAGTCACATAGTGAGACTATATCCAAAAGGGAAGTAAAACAACAGTGTCCTTCCCAACAGCCAGCCCTGCAGAGAGAGGAAGGGATGCTTCCTGGAGAACAGGCTTGGGCCACAGGAGTGTCTCAGAGGATGTTTCAGGCTTCTGATGCAGGTCGGAAGCTGCCCAGGGGATGCCCACAATCTCTGCCCAGGGGATGCCACACAGTAGACTGGCAGCCTGAGAGTTAGAAGAAAGGGGCTGGAGAGCTGGAGAGATGGCTCAGTGGTTAAAGAGCCCTGCCTGTTCTTCCAGACGACCTCGGTTCAATTCCCAGCACCCACATGACAGCTAACAACTGTAACTCCAAGATCTGACACCCTCACATAGACATACATGCAAATAAAATAAAATTTAAAAAAAAGAAAGAAAGATGTGGGCGGGAGATCCACAAAATGTCTGTGGTACTTCAGGCTGGCAGGACCCCTGGGGATGACTGAGGATCAGTGTGTGTATGGGAGAGGGAGGAGTCAGGAGGTCCATTTGGCTCAACTTCCAGCAGGGCTGACAGAGCAATGGGGCCCTGCTGCTCAGTCAAACCCAATTGCTCCAAGGCTGTATAATGGCACTGGGGGCTCTGCCCTTTCAAGGGTCGAGGTGTCTAAGAAGTTTCCCACAAACCCTCATCCCCTTCCCTACCCTGAGAATCAAGCCTCTACAGACTTCTACCCAGGGACCAAAAGGAAGGAGAGACCTGAGAGCAGGAGCCTTGGGACGAAGGTCAAGTTCCATCAAATGCCTGCCTGGGAGGCTGGAACTAAACCACCTGACTTGGTTCTGTTTTCTTTTTTCTTTCAATCAACGTCTGGATACATAATATAAAGTGGCCTTGGATTCAGAATTCTTCTGTCTCCTGTGTGCTGGGGTTATGGGCATGTATCACTCTACATTGTACCTCAGTTAGAGAGAGAGACAGAGAGAGAGAGAGAGAGAGAGACAGAGAGAGAGAGAGAGAGAGAGAGAGAGAGAGGAGGGAAGGAGGAAGAGAGAAAGAGAGAAAGGGAGAGAGAGAGGTGTCCTGTCTTGTCTATGAGGAGGTACCGCTCAGAGGTTGTTACTAATGTAGAGGCCCCCTTCCTTACATGAATGTAGGGCCATATGAGCAGCCAACACTAGGAAAGGATGGATGCTAACATTGAAAAGTGGTTATGATTTCTCCTGACTTCCTTCTGTATTTATGTGCTGGCCAGACACCAACAGTGGAAGATTTGGGCACCTTCCCTGGGAGCCTGGGTTACCCGCAAACTATCCTCTTCCTCCTAGTGGGTTGTAGTGGACTGAGAAATAAACTTCCATGTCAAGCCCCTGAACTTTGGGGGTGTTTGTTACAGCAGCTATAGAGACTAATAAAGATGCCCCAGGAGATGCACCTGTCTGCCACTCCCTGCAGGCCATTCAGGTCCTTCTCTAGGTCTCTCTTTGATCATTTAGCCAATGTTTTTTTTTCCCCCTCCTTATTTTTCTTTCTTTGTTTTTGAGTCAGGGTTTTATGTAGCCCAGCGTGGCCTAAAACTCATTATAGAGCTAAAGCTAGCCCTGAATGTCTGATCTTCTTGCAAGTCTTATAGGTATACAGCAGCCTGATTTATGAAGTGCTGGGGATTGGTCCCAGGGCTCTGTGCATGCTGGGTAAGCACTCTACCAACTGAGCTCCATCCTCCCACTAAGCCCTTCTCTCCAGATTCTTACTACACAGCCCAGGCTGGTCTTCCTGCTTCAAGCTCCTGAGAGTCGGGATTATAGCCCTGTATATATTATATACCCGACTTCCCATGGTTTTCTTTTTCTTTTTATTATCTTAATTATATGTATGGGGGAGGGGATGGGTACATGAATGCAAGTGCCCACAGAGGTCAGAGGTGTGTGAGATTCCTCCTGGAGCTGGGGTTACAGGCAGCTGTAAGCCATCTGATGTGGGTGCTGGGAATTGAACTCAGGTCCTCACAAAAAAAAGTATGTACTCTTAACCATTGAGCCATCTCTCCAGTGGTTTTCAAAGAGGGATAACAGGGAGTTTCGGATGGGTCTGCAGATCCTGTGGCCTCTGCTGCTCACTGGTCAGTGGCCATCACACTTTGGCATTTATCCATCTCCCTGGAATCTACGGTCCTGGCCAGCAACCTAACCAACCACTGGATGCCTGCCTGGGAGGCTGGAACTAAACCACCTGATTTGATTCTGTTTTCATTCATCCACCCACACTCCCCATTGGCTGACTCTCCACCCCATGGGACAATCCTCTCCGTTCATCGCTCTGTAACCCATGCCACCACCGGAAATCACTCCCACTTGCCCAAATAAATGCCTTGGAAATTCACAGAGGCCAACAGGCAGTCAGGCCGAGACCCATGCTGCAGCTTCCTCTCTCACTCACCCCGGGGTCGGGTCACTGCCATGACCATGATGGGGACCCCAACACCTGACGCCAGGACCCAGATGCATATGTTGATCAGCTTGGCCTTGGCAGGCGTCCGGAAGTCCAAGGCCTTGACAGGGTGGCAGACGGCAATGTAGCGGTCCACACTCATCATAGTGAGCGTGAAGATGCTGGTGAACATGTTGTAGTAGTCAATGGACAGCACAGCCTTGCACAGCAGCTCTCCAAACGGCCATGTTTCCATCAGGTACTTGGCACTCTGGAAGGGCAGCGTGCTGGTGGCCAGCGCATCAGCCAAGGCCAGGTTGAAGATGTAGATGTTGGTGGCAGTCTTCAACTTAGTATACCTTAGAAGGAAGAGCACGGGTCACTATCCACTTCATGGACTTCAGTTTCCATTAGACTGGGGGAGTAAAGGGCAGGGCCCGTGTGGTGTCAATGCCTATCATCCGAGCACTCAGGAGGCTAACCCACAAAGACTGAGAGTTCAGGACCAGCCTGGGCTACGTGATTTCTCAAAAAAAAAAAAAAAAGTAAAAAGGTTGGGAGCCAAGGTGAGATTGGAGCCCAGCTGACCATCACCCCTTCTCCCGGAAGCAGATGGGTAAGGATCTCTCTGGAACCTATGATCCAATCACTGAGGAGGCTGAAGCAGAAAAATTATGAGTTCAAGGCCAGCTTGAGCAGCATAATGACAACTTGGATCCAAAAAAAAGAAGGGGGAAGGGGTCAGGGGTCGGGGAACGTAATTTTTACAGTTGTGAAAATTTAGTGAAGTGATATAGCATGTAGCCCTGAGCCCAGGGATTATGCACTCAGGACAAAGATTGTAGCTCAGCTACCAGAGTGCTTGCCCAGCAGAGGTCAGAGAACAACTTATGGCAGAATCCATCCTCACCGCCCTGGGATGTTATTCTTCATCCATACAGAATGAAGTTGGGAGTTAGGCCATTTACCTGGTCTTTGGGGAATATGACTGGTCAGCTCTGAGTGAGGGATTCTGCTGGGACCTTACACCCCTTGAAGTGTCCTCTGTGGAAGACCAGCGCTTCTGGCCCTTTCTGGTTCCATCCAGGCTTCCTAGCCCCCACCCAAGTAGATCCATCCCTCTATGAAGGCTGTGGTTCATTCCCTTTCCTATCCCCATGCTGTGAGGAAGGTGAGTCACATTCATTGTCACACGTCTAAGCCCAGACATCAGGCCAGATGTGCAACCAAACTGCCCCTAACACTGCCAGCATACTCCACGCTCTGCGCTGCATTTAACCATTGACAACCCAGCTGGCCCTTGCATGCTCAGTACATACAGACATGATGCCTTATGTACAGGGCCTGAGCTGGGCACAGGATGGTATGGAGGAGACTGTCCCAGAGCATCATCGTCACCATAAAAGCACAACCACACTGGGGCAAGGTAAGAATCGCTCTTACACCTTGGACTGGTAAGAAAGGGAAGGGCGGCTGATATGAGCAAGTCCTCGTGTGTCAGGTTGTAGCTGGAAGGGCCCTGAAAGTGGAGAAAGTGATTTTCTAAAGGCAGAGCCCACCTGCAGGCGGGGAGGGGCAAGTGAATACCCATAATCATAATCCTAGCACTCAGGAAGCTGAGGCAGGAGGATTACAAGTTTGAGGCTAGCCTGGGCTTCATAGCAAGACCCTGTCTTGGAAATACAAACAAAATCTTTGGGTGTGGTGGTACACACCTGTAGTTCCAGCATTTGGATAATGTGGCAGTAGGAAGATTACGAGTTCAAGGTTAGCCTTGGCTACACAGAGGGCTCAAGGCCAGCCTAGGCTATAGGAGACTCTCTCCCAACAAAACAAAATAAAAAACAGCACTGAGCACCCTCACACTGGGTAACAGACACTAAAAGAAAAGAGCAAGACACTGTTGGGAGAGCAGGAGGGCGGTGTGTGTGTGTGTGTGTGTGTGTGTGTGTGTGTGTGTGTGTGTGTGTGTGTCTTCGGCTCTCTCCGCGGCACTGTGCTGCGGCTATGGGATCTCAGGTGAGTCCTGCTCTTTCTTTGCCCTTCCATTACCCTGTTTCTCCCACAATAGGCTTCAGGCTGTGACTGAAGTGATTCTTATGCTTGCATTCAGAATAACTGCTTGGAGTAGAGGTGTGCTTATTAAGAATGGAAATTTAAAGGCCCAATTCCAGAGACTCAGGTTTAGCAGACCTGAGCTGCAGGTATAGCTTACTGGTCCAGTGGGGGCCTGGTTGTATCCTCGGCGGCAGTAGTGCCACCCACCAGTACCACCGGTACCACCACCACCACCACCACAACAACAACAACAACAATAACAAATCCAGTGGATCAGAGGTGGGATTTAGAGTCTAGATTCCTCATGAAATTGTGAAGGGAGTCCTTGGTCTCTGCATCTTTTTCCTTTTTTGGGGGGCTGGGGGTAGGGCAGAAAGATGTGAGATAAGGACTCAAGTAGCCCCCATTGGCTTCAAGCTCAATAAATAGCCAAGGATAACCTTGAACTCTTTTTGTTTGTTTGTTGAACCCTGTCTGTCCCGGAATTCACTCTGTAGACCAGGCTGGCCTCGAACTCACAGATCTGCCTGCCTCTGCCTCCCACGTGCTGGGATTAAAGGTGGGAATGAGCCCACCAGGCCCAGCTTGGTACTTGCTTGGTATTTGTGAAGGACTGACCAAACTTTCAGCTGTTGAAACTTTTCTGGGATGTATCAGAGGGTTTTTTTAGTTTAAAAAAAAAAAAAAAAGACTCCCTCATTGTCCTCCAAGACCAGCAGCGCCTGTCCCAAAATAACTACTATTTGCTCTGGGTCTGGAGCAGCAAAACTTTTTGCTAGGAGCCAGCAGAATTGGGAGGCTTAGGAAGTGTGTCTTCATCGGGGTGCGAATCACAGCTGTGTGGGAGGCGGTCTCGAGCCCACAGCTGACTTGTCTAATTTCTCCACTCTTGCACAGAACAATTCGAGGCTGTTCTTTGCCTGCTATTTTGATTTGTGATGGATCCTTCCATCCTAAGAGGGGGCTGGGCTGCTGGTGAGTGGGAGCTGAGGCAGCTGGGGCTGGTCTGTGTTGGGCTGAAGGGCCCCCCTCTCTCTTGTCGTCCAAAGCCCCACCCTTCACCGATGGCCTCCTTAGGCCCCTGCTCCAGCTGCAAAACAAATCATACCCCATTTCTGCTCTCAACTCCCAGGACCTCCCCGAAGCACCCTCTCTGTGCCGTCAGTTGGCTCCAGCCACCTCTGGGGTCCAGGCTCTCCAAACCTCCTCTTTGACTAATGTCCTCCAGACTAGCCTGTCTGCTAGTCCTCAAACTTGAAAATCCCAGCCCTCCTCGGGACTTCTGGACCTATTGCCACCCTCAACCCCCAAATTTGCATCGCTTGCCACTTAACTCATGTCTCCATTCAGACATCGCCTCTTCCGAGAAGCCCACTCTGATCCCCTTCTCTTGGGCTGCTTCTGTCTCTCTATAGCACACATCACTGCCTCGTGTCCTCACTGACGGAATTCTCTTCACTCCCAGGACTCTGGCTCCTCTACACTCCCTGAGTTAGAGGACTTGGACCATTTTGTTCCCTGAAAGCAGCAGGCTCCCTCAGACATGTATCATGTCTTACTCCAGGGCACAGGAGCTCTCTCGTGGACTCAGGTCGCAGCCTCTCTTGAAGTTCATCATCCACAGGACTCAGGCTGTCCCCTCTGAAAGGCAGATCTGCGTGGTGCACTGTGTGAACTTCCACAGTTCTCCACCACCATCCCCAAGACTGGCATGCCTTCCTATGTCTGGTCACGCCTATACTACTCAGCTGGGCTGTCTAGCAAGCTGTTTTTCCTGAGACACACCTCTGTATTGGTCTGGTGGGCAAATTTCCAAACTACAACTATCAAAAAAGTAGAAAATTGTATTCCTGCCAATGTAACACAAAGTGTAGAGTGCCACAGAGAACCAACATCGTCCTCTGTTGACTCCCTCTCCTCAGTCCTGCTCCCCACAAGCAACCATGGTGAATGCTTCATCTGTTCTCCTGACTATTAGGTCTCAAATTCTGAGTTCCCATCCCCAGAACCCACATATCAGAAGGGGGAAACTGACTCCCACAAGTTGCCCTCTGACTTTCTCAGACACACCATGGCACATATGTCCCACACCCATATACAAATAAATAAACGTAGTAAAAAATGGTTTCTTTAATATCTGGGGCTGGAGAGATGGCTCAGCAGTGCAGAGAACTGACTGCCCTTCCAGAGGTTCAGTTCCCAGCACCCACATGGGGGTTGATAACTGTCTGTAACTCCAGTTCCAAGGGGATCTGACACCCTCTTCTGCCATCCATGGGTACTACATACACATGGTGCAAAGACATACATGCAGGCAAAACACCCAAACACATAAAATATAAAATAAAAATGCAAAAGAATATTCTTAGATGGCTTTCTCTCCATTTGTCAGTTTCAGACAATACTTCTTGGAGTTTACATTCGGTTAAGCAAGATAATGACAATCCTAGAATCTCAGTGGCTCACGCTCACGGCATCTGTCCAGCTTTTCACAGACCTCACATTCTATGAAACAGTCCTGGACTGCTTCACTTTATAAACCCTGTCATTTTAACCCAAGTCCTACTTGATCAGTACAGAAAGACAAGATGGCCAGGCGGTGGTGGCGCACGCCTTTAATCCCAGCACTCAGGAGGCAGAGCCAGGCAGATCTCTGTGAGTTCGAGGCCAGCCTGGTCTAGAGAGTGAGTTCCAGGACAGGCACAAAGCTACGCAGAGAAACCCTGTCTTGAAAAACCAAAAAAAAAAAAAAAAAAAAAAAAAAATACAAGACAAGACAGTTTCCAGGTCATAAAAGCATATGCAGGTGGTAACACCCCACTCCTCCTGAAGCCAGAAGGAGTCATGGCCCTGCCACCTGCAGAGGGCTGTCTTCTCTGTGCCCAGAGAACCAAATAAGCATTTTAGAAAAACATTCAGGGTTTGCTTTTAAAAAACATATATATATATTTACCATATATTTTAATATTTTATAGAGAGAGTCTCACTGTGTTGCCCAGGCTGGTCTCAATGTGTAGGCTCAGATGACCTTGTTCAGCTGCTGAGCTATAGGTATGTATACACATGCATGCTACTTCTCCCACATGGAGGACATCACACTTAGCAGCAAACGCCCTACCTGCTGAGCCATCTCAGCAGCCCAGGATTGACTTTTTTTTTTTTTTTTACAGTTATCTGTCTACTTCTGAAACAAAGAGTAAATCATATGGACATTTACATCCTTGTATAGATTGTTGCTGTGGAATGTCGTTCTGTACACTGTGAATATGTGTTGCTCTGATTGGTTGATAAATAAAATGCTGATTGGCCAGTAGCCAGGCAGGAAGTACAGGCGGGATAAGCAGATGAGAATTCTGAGAAGAGAAAGGCTGAGTCAGGAGTCACCAGCCAGACACAGAGGAAGCAAGATGACAAGGCAGAACTGAGAAAAGGTACCAAGCCACGTGGATAAACATTGATAAGAATTATGGGTTAATTTAAGTGTAAGAGCCAGTCAATAATAAGTCTGAGCTAATGGCTGAGCAGTTACAATTAATATAAGCCTCTGTGTGTTTACTTGGGGGAAGTGAAGGGGAGAGATTTGTCCCAACAGCTGGCTGGGACACAGGAAAACTTCCAACTACATTTGGCATACCAACACAGGGATCTCAAATTTCCATAAGGCCTAAAAGAGTTTTAAAAAAGGGCTTCGAAACACACAATAATGGAGCCAAAAAACAGCTTTCTACTTCATGTCTCATACAAGTCGAGATATGGAGACACCTAGGTACAGAGACACCATAGCCTGCGGACTTGAGCTACAGTATGGTGGGTTCACATCATATGGGCTTGAGTGCAGCATGGCGGATTCCTGCCACTGTACACAGTGGTCTGCAAGCCACACAGCATGGTGCATGGTGGATATAGCTTTTGCTAGTACAGAAAAAAAAAAAGGAAAGAAGAAAAGGTTTCTGGGCTACACGCTGCTGGATGGAGGCATAGACCCACTGCTTCACAGAGTCAGCGATGAGCATGGCTCCCCTAGAGCTGCAGTAAACATAGTTCCACCATGTTGGAAAGCTGAGGTGGAAAGAGCCAGCAGCCAAAGCTGCCATGTCAGTCCTAGCCATGCTGCAGTTTAAAGCAGTTGATTCACAGTGAGACAGATTCAGATGGGATAAATCCCAAACAGTTTACAATGTGTGTAAAAACGTATGTAGGCTTAAAAGAGAAAGGAAAAGGAATATAGACAGTTGTATAAAGAAACAGATAGTTTTAAAAATTAAAGTCTTCAAAGAGACAGTAAAAGTAGTAAAATAAGTCATGTAAAGATGGAAATCACACAGAGAGTCAGGATTATATTGTCTTTGGGATTTTTATCTGCAGAAAGACATTTAATTACAAAGGCTGCTCAGTTAAACCAATATGTATATTTTAAAGGTATCTTGACTACAAAATTTGGATCTAAGGACATGTTGCTTTGGAAAGGAGGCTCTGCTTCTGTTTCCACAGGAAGCAAAGGGGTATGGATTTGTTCCAGGTTAAGATGGATCAGATTTGATCAAGTCAGACCTCCTGAACCTCAACATATGGTATCTATCAACGAAGGTTATAGCCAGTCTTCCCAGGACTTGACCATTATCTCAAATTTTCTCAGGATCCTCCATAAGACTACCAGCACCCCCTATCAGCAGGAAGTAGCCTAGACTACTACACCCACATTCCCCAAAAAAATGAATTATGGATGCTTGTCTTTGTTTAGATTGTTGGTTACAAATTGTTATTGGTCATAGTCAATCTCTTCCTAAAAGAAAAAAGGGGGATATGATATAGAAGTAGAGGATATATATCTGATAGGATAAAAGGGTAGATTATTGAATTTACTTTTAAAGAGCAACAACTTGCTTAAAAATGTTTTACATTGTTATGGATTTTAGTTTATTGATACAAATTTAAAGTTAATTTTGTTATACTGTATATTTCTACTCTTGTTTAAGGTATTATGTTTATGCAACTCATTTAAAATTGTATAATTAAGAAATACAAATTAATTAGTCTTCTATAATAGTCAAACTTATAGTCATGTTAGTTAAATTTTCTAGGTATACATAAATATGTTTCAATTAGGTAGGTAATCTTCATGAAGGTTTGAAGATGAGCTATCTATCTAAAATATATCTATGCTTGACCTTGAAAACATAACTAATATGACTACAAGTTCGATTGTAATGTCTAACTACTAACTTTCATTTTTTTATATCCTAATAGTTGGTAATAACATTCAAGGATTAGCAAATTGCATTACATTGTTAAAGGAACTGTATAGATACAATATCCTGAACAAGATTAGAAATATACATGCAGTATTTTCTAACAAAATCAATCTCAAATTTGTATTAATGCATATAATTTGTATATAATACATAAAAATCCAATCCAATGTAAAATATTTAAAACTAGTAGTTGCCTTTTAAAAGTAGATTCAATAATCTACCTTCTTATCTATATCATGTCTATATCTTCTTTCTTTTCAGAGTAGATTCAATAATCTACCCTTTATTCTATCATTTCTATATCTTTTTTTAGTAGATTCAATAATCTACCTCTTATCTATATCCTTTTTTCTTTTTCTTTCTTTCTTTTTTTTTTTTAACAAGAACCTTAAATCTAATCTCCTTTGCTCTTCAAACACTTAAAAGACCTACAGAATATGGCATTTAAAATGTTTTAAAAATTGTGACTTTCTGGACATTGAGACATGTCTGCTCCTGGCAGCAGCAATCTAGTTCAGAGAAGATAATGAGCATTGAAGAAACCCATTATGGAGTTTGCTTTCTTTGTGGCAAAAGTTAGCCACTGGGCAAAAAAGTGCCCTTGCGTCAACTGATGACAATATGTTGTATAAACTGGACATGCAGGACCCATAGGAAGATGACCACTGAACTTTGCAAGGCAAGATGGTCATTCGGGTTCCTGCTTCACAGAGGAGACTGTCAGACATTCTACAGGACACAGGAAAAAGTGACTGAGAGACTAGGCCTATGGGCTGAAGATGGATATCCCAACGTTGCAGAGGAACTTTGGATGACTGTCCAGGCAGGCAGCTGTCTCTGTCATTTCCAGAATTTTAGAAGTTACTTACAATGCATTTCCTGTTTACTTAGGTAACATTATATCCTTCTGGGGTCTTTGATGTAGTTGAAGATTATCTACCAAATTGAAATATATCTATGTATACCTAGAAAACTTAACTAACATGACTATAAGTTTGACTATCATAGAAAACTAATTATTAATCTGTATTTCTTAATTATACATTACAATTTTAAATGAGTTGCATAAATATAATACCTTAAACAAGAGTAGAGAGCCAGGTGGTGGTGGAGCATGCCTTTAATCCCAGCACTCGGGAGGCAGAGCCATGTAGATCTCTGTGAGTTCAAGGCCAGCCTGGGCTACAGAGCAAGATCCAGGACAGGCACCAAAACTACACAGAGAAACCCTGTCTCAAAAAAACAAAAACAAACAAACAAAAAACCAAGAGTAGAAATATACATATAGTATAAAATTAACTTTAAATTTGTATCAATAAACTAAAATACATAGCAATGTAAAGCATTCTTAAGCAAGTTGTTGCTCTTTAAAAGTAGATTCGATAATCTACCCTTTTATCCTATCAGATCTATATTGTATATTTCTATATCAGATTGTTTTTCCCTAAACACAGCTGCCTCTTTTTTTGTCACTGTCTTTATTTAGTTTGAATGTTTGAAAGCACATTTTGGTCTTGGCTGGCTTGGAACTTGATGTAATTGAGGATGACCTTGAACTCCTGATCCTCCTCCATCCACTGGGATTATAGGTTCCAGGATTTAAATGTTCCTTTTGTTTGTTTGTTTGTTTCTATGTGAATCTTGCTAAACTTCATCAGACCTATAAAATGCTTTTCTATTTAGCCTCATCATTTATGTATCCCTTTGTTCTTCTAGTGAGCTCCCTTCTAGATACTTCCTTCTCCCATTTGTGTCTGAGGCTGGATGCTATCTCAAACTAGCTAGCTATCCTTGCTTCCTGGCTTCAAAGTCTTCCTGCATATGGGTTTATGCCCTCACTTTGGTGAAACACACCCTGTATCCACTTCCTGAGAAAAGGCTTATAGGGGCAACATTTCTATCGCTTCCTCTGAAACTGTCTTTATATTGACTTCTAATTCCTTTGAACATAAATATGATTATGAACATAAATATGATTATAGGTGGAAATAATTCCCCATCAGAACTTTGAGGACATGGTCCCCTCATCGCCTACCTTGCAGTTCTGGAAGTACTAGAACCATTCTGTTTCCTGATGTAGTCTGCTCCCCAACCCTAAAACTCCTAGAATGTTCCCTTTAAGCTTAGTCGTCTGTCGTTTGGGGACATTGTGCTTTGGGGTGACTCTTTTCATCTGCAGGCTGCAGACTCATATTCCTCGGAATAAAACAGGCCTCCTGGATTGATCTTCTAACTTATTTTCTTCCTTCCTTGTATTTGTGAGTGCAAGGTGTGCTCACACACACGTCTGTGTAGAGACCACAGGTTGACCTCGGGTGTTCTCCTCTATCCGTCTCCACTTTATTTTCTGGAGACAGGCTTTCTCCCTGAACCTGGAGCTCGCCATTTCGGCTAGATGGGCGGTCCAGAGAGCTCCTGGAACCTGCTCACCTCCACCTCCCTCCTCCCTTGCCCAGCACCCTACTTTTACATGAGTGCCAGAGACCCAAACTCAGATCCCCCGGCTTATGCAGCTCGCACCGCTACCCACTCACCACCTCCCACTCCAGCCTCTAATTTTCTTAAATGTCTTTTTCTATATAACCTCCAGAGAATTACCATTCCGTTATCTCTCAACCATTCTGTTTACTTGTTGAAACTTATCGAGACTCTGGTAATTTATCTTCCTGATGCTCTCTTCTCTCATTATTTCTTCTCTCACTAAAAGTTACAGCTTCTCGTGCCATGGTTATAGCGTCAGCTCTTAACTCTCTGCGGACACTGGTCGTTTTAGTTTTATATTTTCTTCCGCTCTGCACTGTCAACTTGCTTCTCCATCTTCGCTGGTCTGTCTGCTGTGGCTTCTCTCTTTTATCCTGCAGAGTCCCTTCAACTGTCTGGTGAGCTGTGACGAAATTCAATCGCTGAGCAGAAGCCTGAATAATGAACAGGCAGCTGTGTATGAGAGGATTCACGTGAGGGTCCTGGAAACTAGTGGGGGGGGGATGGTTATAAGGGGACTGTCACACTGAGGACAGGTAAAAATCAGTTTCTAGAGCTGGGCAGAGAAGCACATGACAATGATGTTCATACTTGGGAGGTAGAGGCAGAAAGATCAGAAATTCAAGGACATCCCCTGCTATATAGTGAGTATGAGGCCAGCCTGGGCTACATAAGACCCTGTCTCAAAGAAAGAAGAAAAAAAAAGGGAAAGGAAAAAGAAATTCATTTCTAAAGTTCCTCTCCCACCTGTGTTGGGAACTTCTGGCTACAGAGCAGAGGAAGGGGCTTATGGGTTCATCCTGTCTCCATTTGGCTTTTCATTCCACCCTGTGTTTGCTGATCCTGGGTCCAGGGGGCCTCCAGGGGAAAAGCCCTGCTCTCCTGTCCTGCTGTCCTGTAGAATGGAAGGATAATCACCTGGCTGTGCAAGGTGCATAGGTGTGGTTTGGGGGGACAGTAAGGGTCTTATTAATGCCTCTGTGGACAACCAACCTCCTACCCTGTCAATCCCACACCTCACCCTGCTCAGCTTGTTGCATCTCTGTCAATCACTTAGAACCTTCTAAAATATGTGTTGACCTCTTCCAGAGAAGAAAAACTGAAGCATAGAGATGAAGTGACTTTTCCTGATCATGCGTCTAGTTTAGCACATCAAGAGGGCATTTAACTCGGCAGTCTAGTGCCAGCACCTGCTAACCATTTTGCCGCACTACCCCTTTCATCCCCTATTACAAACTGACGTCTGTCTGTTTATCCACTTGGGTTTTTTAAAAAAGATTCAATTTATGTGTAGGTGTGTATATGCTAAGTGAGTGCAGTGCCTGAGGAGGCCAGAAGAGGGCATCAGATCCCCTAGAATCGGAGATACAGGCAGCTGTGCTGCTTGAGAACTGGACTTGGGTCTTCTGGCTCTTCACTGCTGAACCAGCTCCCTGGCCTTCTCCATGTGGTTTCAGGGCACTGAATCAGTGATAGAAGAATGATGATGCCAGGCATCTTTCATTGTGGGGCTGGGATGTGGCTCAGTGATAAAGCACCTACTTAGCATGCAGAAGAGCCCTGGGTTTATCCTTAGCACTGGAAAAAGAAAAAAAAAATACCACCCACTGGACCAGACCCAGAGAGAGCTCTGTCTGAACCACTATCGACTCTAGAATGCTTTTAGGAAACCTTTTTTTCACGTCAAAAATCCCCATTAGCTCTTCTTGAATTATGTAGCTGCCTGGGCACTTGCTCCCAAATAGCCACCTCAGCATTCTTCCTCTTCTTAAAACACCACGGGCCTGAACACCATTCCTCCTGAGCCTGAAATTCATTCACTCTTCTGTCAGACCAGCCTGACTCAGGAGGATGAGGACCACTTCTGTTCATTTTTCTTCCTCAGATGGAGACTGAGTGTGCTCTGTGAGGGAACCTCTCTTCTAATCCGTACAACCAGAGCCACAGTGGCTCCATACACAGTTCGTGGTGCCTGGGGAGCTGGGTTTCCTCAGCTCAAAACCTGCCCTCATGGGCACTGAATCTAAAGAAGGATTTTCTCCTCAGGAAAATTCAGGGTGGCCAGTCAGAGTGCCAAGCGCCTGACCCTGGGAGCCCAGAGATGGTCAAAAGTTTCCCTTCTCAGTATAAGGCATTCTTTGGACTGGTCTGACATCTTAGTGGGTTATTTGCGTTCTTTCTCTCTCTTTTTTAATTGTTTGTTTTTTGAGACAGGGTTTCTCTGTGTACCCTTGACTGTCCTGGAACTCACTCTGTAGACTAGGCTGGCCTTGAACTCACAGAGATCCGCCTGCCTCTGCCTCCCAAGTGCTGGGATCAAAGGTGTGCGCCACCACTGCTCCATGCTTTCTTGAAGCAATATTCTTGGAGTGACGGGGGTCACAGTAGCGCATGCCATTACTCCTAGCACTTGAGAGGGAGAGGCAAGTAGAGCTCAATGAGTATGAGACTGGTCTGATCTACAAAGCAAGTTCAGGCCAGCCAAGGCAACACAGCAAGACCTTGTCTCAAAATCAATAATACAGTATCAAATTCTTGGAATGCCTTTTCTTTTATGAGCCAGGCACTATGCCAAAAGCATCGAACACATGATCTCTGTTCCTCCTCACTGCAACCTTGGGTTAATACAATCTTACCTTTGGCGGTACATGCCTGTAATTCCAGCACTTGGGAGACTGAAGCAGGAGGATTGTCAAGAGTTCAAGGCCAGCCTGAGCTACAGAGTGAAACCCTGTCAAAAAAAAAAAAAAAAAAAAAGGAAAGAACAAAATTCTCTATCTACTGATGTGCTATACAGATCTCAAAGACGTGTAGCTTGGAAAGGGACAGTGAGAGTTCACACCCAGAGCCACACAGTCCACAGAGCGCTGGCTCAAAGCCACTGCCCCATAGCGCCCTGTTTTCCTGTTGTTCACTTTGTCAAGGCTTTCCCTGCTCTGGTAATGAATGGGTCCAGACTCGGCTGGTTTTCACACGTTCCCAGCCCCTCTGGGTAATCGGACACAACCTGATCACAGCCCAGCTGCTTAGGTGTAACCAGACTTATTAATAATGTCACAGGCCCAGTGACAGACCCAGGGGGCCAGGAGGAAGAGGTCCACTCAGAACAAAACACTCACCTCTGTCTGAGGTTTCTGGCCAGCGAGAGTGCCTCTGCCTTGGTTTGCTTCAAATGGGTAATAAACATCTATTGGGCATCTACTGTGTGCCAGGCACGCAGACAAGCCATTTCCATCATTTAATCTCCGCAGCACTCCATGGGGTAGACAGCAATTACAGACCTCAATTTATCAAGTTGGGTAATGAACTTGTCGAGGTCACCGTCAGGAAGAGGTTTGGTGAGATCCTAGTGGTCTACCTGAAGGCTGGTGTTTCCTCTGCACTCAGGTTTGAGCTTCTCCTTCCCTGTGCACTCAGTGGGCTGTGTGTGTTGCTCACATGCTCCTTGTCAATTAAATATCAGATCCCAAGAGCAGGGACAACATTTGTCTCATTCTCCTAAAAGCCTGCAGCCTCCAGCAGTACCAGGCGGAGAGCGGCTGCCCAGGACACATCTGTGGAATGAATGTATATAAAGATGTCTGTCTTCTTTTTTTTTGGGGGGGGGGGGTTCGAGACAGGGTTTCTCTGTAGCTTTGGAGCCTGTCCTGGACTAGCTCTATAGACCAAGCTGGCCTCGAACTCACAGAGATCCACCTGCCTCTGCTGCCCGAGTCTGGGATTACAGGCGTGCGCCACCACCGCCCGGCTTTAAGATGTCTGTCTTCCACATCAGCCAGGCACTGTGACCTTCTCCCTGCTGACCCCAGCAGCCTGAGTAAGGACAGGTAGAGGGACACCTGGTACTCATTGATGAGTACTAGTGGGAATGTATCAAGGTACCTTAAACTTCAGAAGCAAGGAGCCACAGACCAAAGAATCAAAGCAGGGTTGCTCTCTCTTCTTCAGCCCTCCTCCTTCCTCATCTTGGACCTACCCAGGCCCCCTGAAGGATGACCCTCTTTGCCCTGGGTCTAAAGTGAGTCAGCCCTGCAGGTGGCAGGAGAAATCTTGACTCATTTATCCAAGGGAGCTAATTTGATTTCAACTAAATGGAGGTGGTAATGATGTTGTTTTTCTCCAAAACAGAGGCATGAGAGCAAAAATTAACAGCAGCATCAACTGTCCAATCGACCTTGTGGGACCTCAGGATGCACACTCAATGTGGAGACCAAAGCCAACCCAACTCTCTCTGGATCACTCCAGCATTTACAATTAGTATTCCGCCTAAATGCTTTTCAACCCTAGGATATAACAGCTGTTTACTGGACAATATTCAAACACAGAATCACATCCTAAGAAAGGTATGGAAGCCAGTGTTAACACTGGAGAAGCCCTTATTGCTGATACCACACCAACACATAAACACCATATTCCATGAAAGGGAACATGCTCCGAGACTATTTAACTTCCTCTTAGCAATGTGCTGTGACCATCTTTCTGTGTTCAGATCCGAATTAATATTTATAGCGGTTGCTTTACAGTCCAAAGGTCACCAAGCTTTTTCTGCACAGGGCCAAAGAGTGAATATTAGACAAATAATAGTCATCATTAGGCGTCTACTAGGTCTCCATCCTGTATTCCTCTATTTTTTTTTTTTTTGCTAACGTGTATGAGTATTTTGCCTGCATGTATGTGCAACACTTGCGTGCCTGGTACCCGAAGAGGCCAGAAAAGGGGATCATATTCCCAGAACTGGAGTTACAGTTATGAGGCACCTTGTAGATGCTAGAAATGAAACTTGGGTCCTCTGGAAGAGAAGCCCATGCTCTTAACTGCTGAGCCATCTCTCCAGGCCTGGTTTATGTAGACACATAAAAAGAAATTTTTAGCTCAAGAATCATACAAAAACAGACAGAGGTCCATGCCTGGCAGTACATGCCTGTAATCCTTAACACTTGAAGTTGAAACAGGAAGACCATGAGTTCAAGGCCAAGGTGATGCTGCATAGTGAGACCTTGTCCCACAAAGAAGTATGTCAGTGGAGTGTTTGCCTAGCATGCCAAAGCCTGGGTTCAAGCCCCAAGGACTGAATAAGCCAGGTGTGGTGGCACAGGCCTGTGGTCCCAGCACTGCAGTCCTAGCAGTAGCAGCAAAGGATCAGAAGTTCAGAGTCATCTTCAACTACAGAGGGAGTCGGAGGCCGAGCAGATGCATGAGATCTTGGGGTTTTTTTTGTTTTTTGGGTTTTTTTTGGCTTGTTTGTTTTGTTTTGTTTTGTTTTTTGAGACAGGGTTTCTCTGTGTAGCTCTGGATGTCCTGGAACTTGCTCTGTAGACCAGGCTGGCCTCAAACTACAAAGATCCACCTGCCTCTGCCTCCCGAGTGCTGGGATTAAAGGCAGCACCACTGCCCAACTGAGATCCTGTCTTAGTAAATGAACAAGGACAGACTCCACTCGGCTGAACTAGCTTTACCCATGAGTCCTAACCAAAGTCAGTTGGAAATCCTCCATTGAAGGATGCAAAGGCTGCGTCCACGCTCCTGTTACCACAAATAAGGCTGTGACAAAACTAACTGATGAGTGCCTTGAGATCAAGTTCCTGGAACCTCAGAGCCAGAGGAATACTCAAAGTGGGAACAGCAGGTGTTCCAGATGGGTTCTGTACAGGAACGCAGTGGGGACATGCTCCATCCCACTGTTGGGATGCCCCGAAGTACAAGCAAGTGAGTTCTCTCTTAGGACCTAGCAACTGTGTGGTTCCAAGGCAGACCCCACCCCACCACCCCCGGCATGATCCTCCCCAGTACCACATAAGAAAAACAACCTCTCTTCCACCTGCCAATAGTCTTCCTGGGTCTACTCACAGAGTCATGGATCCAAGTCTAACTTCTCCAGAAATTCCCCATTCCCTGTACCTCCATGAGAGTTGAGAACTGAGGTGGGCACCTCCTCTACCATGGTGAGGTTTACTGCAGTAGTGCCCCTGTGGTGGTTTGGATGTAACTGGCCCCCGGAATCTCATAGGGAGTGCCACTATTCGAGGATGTGGCTCTGTGGGTGTGGGTGTGGTCTTGTTGAGGGAAGTGTGTCACTGCGGGGGCGGGCTTTGAGGTCTCTTATGCTCCAGCTTTGCTCAGTGTTGCCTGCAAGATGTAGGACTCTCAGCTACTACTCCAGCACCATGTCTGCCTGCACACCGCCATGTCCCCATGCTCCCTGTCACAATGATAATGGACTAAACCTCTGTAAGTGAGCCAGCCCAATTAAATGTTTCCTTTATAAGAGTTGCCACCAGATGGCTCATGCTTTTGATCCCAGCCCTGGGTGGAGGGGGCAGATGTAGGTGGATCTCTATGAGTTCCAGGCTGGCCTGGGCTACAGAGTGGGTTCCAGGACAGGCACCAAAGCTACACAGAGAAACCCTGCCTCAAAAAGAGAAACCCTAACTAAGACAGTCCTCTAAAAGACACATTTATATCCCAACCCCCAGTCCTTGTGAATGTGAGATTACCACGTAAATGG
The DNA here is from genome assembly GCF_049852395.1 of Peromyscus maniculatus bairdii. NCBI lineage: Eukaryota > Metazoa > Chordata > Mammalia > Rodentia > Cricetidae > Peromyscus > Peromyscus maniculatus. Next base: position 150,582,393 of record NC_134853.1, read on the forward strand.
TATCTGCAGATGAAGAGAAGGACCCTGAGGTATGAGTACCTGAATTACAAGGCTGTGACCAACCTTCAATTGTCCCCCTATGACACAGGGAGGAGGTGGCAGCCCCGTAAAGATGGGAGCTGTAGTAGGAGCCAATGCAGGCACAGCTGAGGAGTGCCTGGTGCCTCCAGGAGCTGGAAGCCCCTGTTACTGAACAGGAATTGTCTGGAGCACTGGGAATTCCCCACTTTGAACATTCCTAACTCTGAGATTCCAGGAACCATAACCCAAGGTAGAGGCAAGGAAAAAATCCCTCCCAGTGGACGGGCCTTGGGGGAGGGGTACAGCCCCGCTGGCCCCTTGACTTTGAACTTGTGATTTCAGAACTGTGGGACATAGAGCCCTGTGTGTCCAATCTTCAGACTGGAAGAGGCTCTGATCTCCATGGAGGTTGGACTTTACACTTCCCCTTTATAGATCAAAGTGAGGCCTGGAGAGGAGGTAAAAGGCCAAACAGACTCAGTTTCCTGACTTCTGGGAGCCGCCCTCTTGGAAGCTAAGGCTCAGTGAAGACCCAAGGTCTTGTCCTGGACTTCAGGGTCTCCAACAGAGCTCCAGGCTCTCAGCAGATGTCTACATTGTCAGTTCCGACAGGCTCCCAGGTCTGTTAACTGACCAACTCAGCATAGCTCAACAGATGGTGGACTCTATAACAACCATTGCCACCTCCACCTCAGACGTGACACTGATGGGTGCTTCCAAGTACCTGACACATTCCACCAAACTTGACTATGACATGGACATCGACCATCTTATTTAACTACTCCAGGAACCCCATGGAATCACTGCTATGGTTTCCTCACTTTTTGGTGGAGAAAAATAAGCCTCAGTGGGCAGGCTGAATTGAACGTTGTGCCCAGGACACCATGTCAACCTGCAACCTGACAACGTACCCTTACAGGGAAGCAGCAAAGCCATACTAGATGAGGGTTGGCCTTAGACTCCCTCCACCTCCCAGCACTGAGACTGAAACTGGAGCCTTGCTGCGGGCCGCAGGAATATATCATAAGAACTCAGCTGGTTATGGCAAAGTCACTACCTGGAGGAATCAGGGAATACCTCCAGAGGAAGCCAAATCCCAAGGAGTTTTTGGTGTTACTTGGCTTGTTATATATCAGCTGTATTGTTATGAAAATCATGTGTGTTTTCATAGTTTTCCCAATTGACTTTCCCCTAAGAAGGGCTGACAGTGTGGACTGATCACTCTCTGGACATACACATTCCAGGTATTTGGAGAACAGCCTCAGGAAAGGCTTTCTCTGGAATCAGGTATCTCCCTTGGCCACTTTCAAGGACTACAGGAAACACCATCCAGGTGGGCCCCAACTTCCGAGGACTAACAATGATAGCAGCCCACATGCCAGTCTCCTGACTTAAGGTAAATTCCACAAGGAGACACTGCCTAGGTGAGGTGGATGTTAAGTAATAGCTTTACACAATTTAGCTCGGACCCTCCCTTTATATACCGGGACTTCCAGGGCACGGAGAGGTCAGAGAAGAGAATGGAAGAACTAGACAGGTAAGAACTTGAGAGGAACAAACTGAGATGGGGAAGAACTAGACTGAAGGGCTGGAAGAGAGGACTAGAGGAATGAGATGGAAGATGAGGAAGAGCCAGATGGGAAAGCCCTAGCTGGGTAAGAACAAGATGAAAAGGACCTAGATGAGGCAGAGTTAAGAGAAGAGAATTAAGATAGAACTTAGAGGGAGCAGTAGATAAATATAGAGAGAAATCAGGCAAGAAAGGAGCTAGACATGAGAACAGAACTGAAGCTGTGTGTATAGGATGCTATGTCAGAGGAATTAAAGCAAGTGGACGATAGAGCTCGGTGTGCTGAGATTCTATTTCCCGAAAATAGTCCTCGCCGTTCGTAGTTCTCTCTCCTGAGCCCCTGGGATATATAATATTGAGGCTGGTTCCTCTAATATTATACAAGAGAGCCTGTGTACACTGGCAGGAAAGCACTGAGCTGCATCTCCTGTCCAAATTCTCTCCCTATTTAAGGTTTGTTTGTGAGCTGGGATTGAACCCCAGCTCACTCAGCCTCTACCACTGAGCTATCTCTTCAGCCCCTTGGCATTATTTTTCTTAATGTTACTTATTTATTTAGTGGGGGCATGCATGCCACATCATGCACGTGGAGGTCAGAGGACAGCATTCAAGACTGAGTTCTGGCCGGGCGTTGGTGGCGCACGCCTTTAATCCCAGCACTCGGGAGGCAGAGCCAGGCGGATCTCTGTGAGTTCGAGGCCAGCCTGGGCTACCAAGTGAGCTCCAGGAAAGGCGCAAAGCTACACAGAGAAACCCTGTCTCGAAAAACCAAAAAAAAAAAAAAAAAAAAAAAAGACTGAGTTCTTCCCTTCCACCAAGTGGGTCCCAAGGATTGGCCTGAGGTCATCAGGTTTCACGGCAAGCCCCTTTCCCTGCTCAGCCACTCCGCATCTCCTTCTCCCTTGCCGAAGAGAGGGCACATGCAGGGATGAACATGAGAAAATAAGGAGTGTGCTCTTTCAAGAATGGAGGGCAAAACTGGAGTGACCGTTGTAAAGCAGGGGATGGCGAGTACTGGCAGCCACCAGCCCAGCCCAGGGAGGATTCTTCCCAGAGCCTGACCACACCTTGAGTGCAGACCTCCACCCTCCTGAAAGAAGAAACTTTGGCAGCTTCTTGCTTTGGTTTGAGTTTTGAGATGAAGGCTTTTTGTTTATTTTGTTTTGTTTTTACAAGCTCATAGACATGTTGTTGCCTGAGACAGGGTTTTACTTTGTAGCCCAGGCTACCCTTGATCTTGCAGTCCTCCAGAGTACTAAGACTACAGGCCTGCACACATAGACTATTAATACTGAAAAGGAAGCTAGTTGGGTAGGTGTCTAGCATGCAGATTTTTTTCTTTTTTTTTTTTTTTTTTTTTTTTTTTTGTGTGTGTGTGTGTATGTGTGTGTAGTCCTGGCTATCCTAGGACTCATTTTGTAGACAAGGCTGGCCTCAGACTCAGAGATCAGCCTGCCTCTGCTGGGATTAAAGGTATGCACCACCATGGCCCAGTCATGTGCAGACTCTTAACTGTGGACAGGTTTACTTGCTGGGGATACAGGTCACTCATTCTCCCACTGAACCAACAAAACGACACAAGAGGGGAGCACCATTTATCCCCAAGGAGAAGGCTGAGAGGCAGAGAGGTGAAGTTGCCAAGCAGGCCCTGAATTGGTCTCTGGTCCCTGGGATTCTAAATCTCACATTCCTAACCACTACCCCTAACCTTCTCCCTGGGGTGGACTCAACCCCTCTGTTTTACAGATGAAGGCTCAGAGGCAGTGTGACCACAGGGATCCCAAAGGCTGGGTGCATTGTGGGGGAACAAAGAACAGTCAACATTGCAACTGCCAGCAGCCAGGGGTCCAGCTGGAGCTCCCTCTATTTGCAGACAAAGGGTGATTGCTCTCTCAAAGGACAAAACAAGCCTGCCTGGACAGCCAGGGCTGCAAGCTGTGTCCCTGCCCACCATTTAAGAGGGATGGCGCTTGGCCAGAAATTAATTAGCTGTCTCGGTTTTGGCAGAGCCGGAGGAAGGAAAGTGGTTAATTATAATGAAGCCCAGTGAGCTTATCACAGGAGAAGAGGACGGCTGGAACGTGGAAATAAAGGGCCCCTGAGTCGAACATGAGAGGGGAGACCAGCCAGGCTATACTTAGCGATAACTAGGCCAAAGGCCTAGCTTCTGTTGGAGACCCAGAGCACACTCAAAGAGCTCTCATTCCCTGATCTTTGACTCTGCGTAAGGGTGGCTGGATTGTGGGGCGGACTGTATCCAGAAATCATGGGAGTTCCAAGAGAGCAGAATCCGGGGCTGGGGAAATGGCTCATTAGCAAAGTGCTTTCTGTAGAAGCGTGAGGATCTGAGTTCAATCCCCAGGCGCCCCAGGAACAAACCAGGTGTGGTGGTGCCGAGGAGGCAAGACAGATTTGCTGGGACTTGCCGGGCAGCCCGCCTGCCTAAGCCAAGGCTTTGCGCTCCAGCTTCCAGTGAGAGGGTTTATCTCAAAAACCAAGACGGTTGGTTCTTGAGGCTGATGCTATGATATCAGGCTGGGGTGTGTGTGTGTGTGTGTGTGTGTGTGTGTGTGTGTGTGTGTGTGTGTGTGTGTGTACAGAGAGACCTTCAGTGTGGTAATCAGTGTCTGGGTCTCCACAAACAAGGCATGACCTTCCTACAAACTGTATGTCCCCCACGCCACACCTACTTATGGGACAGACAGACAGACAGATGAGTACTAGGGTGTTTGAAACAGTGCATGGAGGCTCAGGTGTGCTTCAGTGGTGGGACAGTGGCCTAGCATGTGTGAGGCCCAGGGTTAGACACCCAGCACCTGAAAGGAAGGATGTTGAGGAGGAAGAAGGAACAGTATGTGGTCCCTGCCTTGATGGGGGGACACAGGGGTCACTGCCGCCATCAGAGAGAGCTCCCTGGGGGAAAGAATTCCTTCCTAAGTGAGAGGACAGGGGTTGCCCTGGAGGGACAGCAACCTGCTATTCTAACATCTTACTTCCCTTTTATCTGGTGGCTGTGGCTTTCTATTGCAGAGCTCGGCGACTCTACAGAGAGAACCAAGTACCAGTTAGAGATTAAAGAACTATTAACAATGGCTTCTTAGGGTCAGGAGCTAGGAACAGCACAGAGAATGGAGGAAGCAGTTTCTGCTCTCTACGGGAAGCCAGAGGGAAAGGGAAGAGAAGCCAGAAAGGGAGGAGAAGCCTGAGAGAGGGAGAGAGAGAGGGAGGGAGGGAGGGAGGGAGGGAGGGAGGGAGGGAGGAGAGAAGCCAGAAGGGGAGGAGAAGCCAGAGAGAGAGAACAAACAGCGCCAGGACCACTATAAAACCTTACTTATTGACTGTGTGTGTGTGTGTGTGTGTGTGTGTGTGTGTGAGAGAGAGAGAGAGAGAGAGAGAGAGAGAGAGGGAGAGAGAGGGAGAGAGAGACAGAGAGACAGAGAGACAGAGAAAATGTTTATGTGGAGGTCAGAGGTCAACTTCCAGGATCTTCCTCTGTTGCTCTCCACCTTATTTTTTGGAACAGGATATCTCAATGAACTTGGAGTTCACCCTTTCAGCTAGGCTGGGATCTGCCATCTATGCCTCTGTCCAGCACAGGGGTTCAGAAGCAGCTTTGGGGTGGGTGCTGAACCATCTCCCCAGCCTGATGAGCACACATTCTTGTCTCTTGTCTCTGCTGTTGTCTGAAGGTGTCTCCCAAGGCTTCACATGTCGAAAATTCCCACTGTGAGTTTGGTATTCAGAGGGTGGAAACAGCCAAATAAGGTGTTTGGTGGAAGATACAGGGGCTTTAAGAGGTAAACAGGGTTAGATAAGGGCATAGGGGGTGCATAAGATGGATCCTGGCATCTTAAGAGGATGTATGGCACCCACCTATAATCCTGGAAGAGTGTGAGGCCAGACAGGTGTGGTGGTGCCTGCCTTTAATCCCAGCTCTCAGGAAGCAGAGGCAAATGGATCTCTATGAGTTCAAGGCCAGCCTGGTCTACACGGCAAGTTCTTTTTGTTGTTGTTGCTGCTTTGGTTTTGGTTTTGGTTTTTTGAGAGAGGGTTTCTCTGTGTTGTTTTGGTGCCTGTCCTGGATCTCACTCTGTAGACCAGGCTGGCCTTGAACTCACAGAGCTCCGCCTGCCTCTGCCTCCCCAGTGCTGGTATTAAAGTCGTGTGCCACCACTGCCTGGCTACAAATTCTGAACCTCTTTTAAAAGGGGGACAGTGTTCCTAAACTCAATGCAGCTCTTCCCAGCCATCGACTGACAAAACTAGAAAGTTCTTTGTCCCTCTCTTCTAAGTGATAGTAACAAGGAGGCACTTGAATAATGTCATTGCATTTAATCCTGACAAAAATCAGCGACAGTGAGCACTGCCCCAGAACTAGGAAGCTGGGAGAGTGAGGTTCAGAGAAGCAAAGGAACTCGCCTGAGGCCACACAGCCTCATCTAAGAGTTCAGCCATACTGCAGTATCCAGCTATGATCTCAGGTATGGCTGGGAAGGACTTTTATAATCAGCTGAGTCAAGTAAAGGAGATTAACCTTAATCATCAGGATCCCCAGTGTGATCAGTTACAAGGCCTTCAGGACACCGCTAAGGGCCTCTGAGATGGCTCAGAGGGTAAAGGTGCCTGCCTGCCTCCCAACAATGCAAGCCTGACAACCTGAGTTTGCTTCTCGGAACCCAGGTAAAGGTGGAAGAACTGAGTCCACGAAGATGTCCTCTGATCCATGCTGTGGAATGTGCCCCTCCCCCATAAAAATGAATTGAATTAGATTGTTTTAGAACAACACTGAGACCTTCCCCTCCCCCTGGAAGAAGACTCAATCTCCTGTGGAATCTCACCAGCTTTGCTGGAGGCTTTCCAACCTCCAGCGACCACTCTACCAGACTTACCTACCCGCACCCCACAACTACAGGAGCCCCCTAGCACGGCAGCCCATGGGCTCTTTTTCAATGATAGAAGCAGAACTAATAAAGACTCAGGCTAAGCTCAGGGCCAGTGAATTGAGGTCTCCTCACCCCTCACACAGAAAAGGACATGGGCTGTGCTGGGGGGGTGGGGGTCACGGTTATAAAAGCCATCATGACAGGATGTCAAGAGAGAAGGGACTTTGCCATCAGACACTGACAAAGTGTCCTCAGGCCAATGTCTCTCCTCTTTGAGCCTTGGCTTACTTGCCTGTGAAATGGGCACATTAAACTGTTCCTACTAAACAGGAGTGTCAGATTAAGAGAGAGTTTGTGTCTCTGATCTTCAGCTAGGAGCCGCACGGGAAAGCTGGGATGACTTTAATGTTCGCTTTTGCCAAGGCCATACACTGGGCTTTGCTAGGCCGCCCTGGGTGGCCTGGGGTGACGAGGCCTCAGGAAGTAGGATGAGCGTCTCATAGCTACCTGCTCATCTAGCAGCTCTGCTTGCTCCTTCGGGGAGCCGTGGAAAATCACCAGACACAGGGCACTCTGACAGGATAAGCGTTTCTAACCAAGGGAAGCAGATGTTCCCCCCACAGGTCCTGCAGGGTCATCTGGCTCAGCCAGGAGCACCAGCCTCTCTCTTCACTTAATCAAAGTGCTGGGCAGCCAGCCCACCGGCATCGGAGGACCAACTCTTCCTGTAGGGGTCAGGCTCAGTGCTGAGGTCACACAAGCATCATGACCACCTTCTGCCCGAAACATTCTCCCTCCTAGCAACGGGCCTCTGCTCACCTGCTGCATCCCTGCCGCCGCCTCTGCCGCCACCGCCGCCACGGCATCTCCCATGCCTGTTCTAGCTTCCTTGATTCATTGTCCGTGGATGGTGTTAGTTTAGCCCCCACCGCCTGACCTTCTGAACGTCACTTCCCTAGGGCTGAGACGGCAACTGTCCACCACCACTCATGGCCGGTGACGGCCTAGGATTTGAACCCAGGGCCTCCTAGCACACCAGGCAAGCACTCTTCCAACTGAACTGCGTCCCTAGCCCTGTGCCTGGTCTTCTGTTGGCTAGTTCATTGTCTACCTTTTCTCCACTAGAACGGCAGCTCCCGGAAGGCAGGGACTGCGTGCCTGTCACTGTTTTGTCCCATCATCTGGAGGGGTGCCTCAGAACCAGGAAAAGCCGCGGATGGGAGGGTCCCACCTGCTGGCAATGCAGGCATTGGACTGCGATGCCCAGTTCACAGGTGAGAAAACAGACTCAGCCAGCTGAACTCAGAGACCTGGATCTGGACCCATTCAGCTGCCTCTGAAGAAGTCCTGGGGGCAGGCTGCTGACACCATCTCCCAGACACATGCCTCTCCAGCCATGTCTGGATGATGGTGTCAGCAGCCCCCAGGACTGCACTATGCATTTCCAGCTCTGCTGGAAATTGTGCTGCTACAGCTGTGATGCCAGGACTTCCACTTTGGAGGTTTGGGAGGAAAGTCAGGTCCATCCCGTTACATAGGGCGTCAGAGGGCAGTGTGGCCTAAGTGAGACTCTGTCACAAATAAATTTTTATAAGAACCCACTTCTTTTACATTTTTAATCTTCTTCTTGTTAAAATTTTACCTCGATTATTTATTGGTATTTTTGTGTAGGGTGTTTTGCCTGTATGTATGTTCTTTGTACCACATGTGTACCCAGTGCCCGTGGAGGCCAGAGAGGGCATCCAATCTCCTGGAACTAGAATTACAAACAGTTGTGAGCCACCATGTGGATGCTGGGAATTGAATCCAGGTCCTCTGGAAGAGCAGTCAGTGCTCTGAACGGCTGAGCTGTCTCCCCGTCTCAAGAACCTCTTCCTTTTTCTTTTCTTTCTTCTCCCTTCCTTTTATGCATGCCTCCCCACACGCAATAAGTAAAAAAGTACACTTTAATAAAAATGCTATTTATGTGTATGTATGTGTTGTGCCTGTGTGAATTTATGTGCACCATGTGTGTGCAGCAGCCCATGGAGGCCTGAAGAGGAAGTCAGATCCCTTGGAACTGAACTTACAGGAAGTTGTGAATCCCCGAGTGGGTGCTGGGAACCTAACCTGAGTCCTCTATTAGAGTAGCAAGCACTAATCACTCCTAATCACTGAGCCATCTTCCCAACCTTTTTTGTTTTCCTGGCTTTTTGTTTTTGGTTTTGGTTTTGTTTTTTTTTTTTTTTTTTTTTTGGTTTTTGTTTGTTTGTTTGTTTGTTTGTGACAGGGTTCCTGTGTGTGTAGCTTTGCGTCTTTCCTGGATCTCACTCTGTAGACCAGGCTGGCCTCGAACTCACAGAGATCCGCCAGCCTCTGCCTCCTGAGTGCTGGGATTAAAGGCGTGCGCCCCCACCATCTCTCCAACCTTTAAATCAATGTAATTCTTAATTTTTTTAATTAATAAAGTAAGTGTTCCACCACAGTTCTCCACATCTTCAAGCTTTGGAAGGAGGCATACCCTTCCTCTGCTGCAGTTGTTTTGGGGTCCGTTGTGAGACAGGGTTGAACTATGTAGTCCTGGCTGGCCTGGCACTCACAGAGATCTGCCTGCCTCTGCCTCCCAAATACTGGATCAAAGGCAAGAGTCCAGCTGAGGTTTTTGTTGTTGACTTTAAGATTTTTTTTTTAAAAGGGGTGTGGGGCTGGAGAGTTGGCCTAGAGTTTAAAAGCACTGGCTGCTCTTCCAGAGGGCTTGGGTTTCCCAGCCACCCACACGATGGCTCACAACCATCTGTGACTCCAGTTTCAGAAGATCTGATGCTCTTTCTGATGCTCTGATGACACCAGCCTTGTGAGTAGTACAGACACACATGCTGGGTAAATATAATACACATAAATAAAAATAGTAAAATATTTTTTTAAAAAATGGTGTGTATATCTCTCTCTCTGAGTGTGTGTGTGTGTGTGTGTGTGTGTGTGTGTGTGTGTGTGTGTGTGTGCTCACACATGTGTATAGGAGTCTGTAGAGGCCAGAAGATTCCCTGTCAGATTCCCTGGGGCCGGAGTTACAGGGAACTGTGAGCTGTCAAGTTGGGTGCTAAGGACCAAACTTGCATTCTCTGGAAAAGCAGCAAGGTTTGTTGCTGTTGTTGTTTAGGTTGGGCTTTTTTGTTTGTTTGTTTGGTTGGTTTTTGGTTTTTTGAGACAAGGTAGCCCCTGTCTGCCCTGAAACTCTCTCCGTGGACCAACCAGGCAGCCTCAAACTCAGAGACCAACCTGCCTCTGCCTCCTGAGTACCAAGATTAAAAGCACGAGCCACCACGGCCCAGCTCAGGCTCAGCAAGGGTTCTTAACCACTCGGCCTCTGGCAGTAGGACTTCTGACCTAGTAGGACTTCGAAGCTGAAGGCTCCTTCTTTTCACTCGTCACAGAGACAGGAAGACTGCAGAGGACAAGCTGCTTCTTCACACACCCTTCCAGGCCTGAGACAAAGCCGCTGATTTCTGCAGCTGTGCTGGAAGCTATGAATCAGTAGAACACAGGCAGCCAACCCCACCCCACCCCACAGCCCCCAACCGAAACGGGGCGCAACAGCCTGCTTGCTGGTAACTCGCTAATTTAAGCCAGGCTTTCTGCTCTACCCTGCGATTACCCTCCTTCCTGTGCTGGGAAGATATTCTGGGGAGCCAATTTGATTTCAAAGTCCCAGGACCCTGAGTTTAATGAAATCATGCTTTGCCCTTGCCTCTCAAAGTCCAGACATCTGGCAGGGGTGTATGTGTGCAGGATGAGCCCTGAGGTCACAGCCCATGGAGACTCGCTCTCTCAATCCCAGCTGGGGTGGGGGAGGCCTGGATTTTTGCTTGTCTTATCTTTCTCCATCTATCTGAATCTCTGACACCACACTTGCACCCAGGGGCTTTCTAGAATCTGCTTTATCCCTTCAGCAAGAGGAACCTCCTTACAGGGCGGCAGCCAGGTCATCCTTAAAGAGCTCTGACTGGGCCGGGCTGTGGTGGCGCATACCTTTAATCCCAGCACCCGGGAGGCAGAGGCAGGCTGATATCTGTGAGTTCAAGGCCAGCCTGGTCTACAGAGCGAGATCCCAGACAGGCACCAAAACTACACAGAGAAACCCTGTCTGGAAAAACAAACCAACCAACCAACCAACCAAACAAAGAGAAGAGGCTCTGACTGGGGGTGCAGGGGTCTGTACAGAAACAGTGGGAGGGATGTACAACCCCACTTACTCAAAATACTCCTAGGAGTGCCATCTAGATTGCCATGATGGTGGGAGAAATGAGGGGCTGGGGAGAGGTAGCTCAGTGGTCAGGAGCCCTTGTTGCTCTCCCAGAGGATCCAAGTTCAGTTCCCACATCCGGCAGTTCACAACTGCCTGTAACTCCAGCTCCAGGGGGATCTGATACCCTCTTCTGGCCTCCTCAAGCACCCCCACATATATGGCATACATCCATACACACACACACCAGAAACAAACAAACAAACAGATTAAAAAGAAGACCCCAACTGGCTCCCTCTACCCTGGACAGATGGCTCAGCACTTAAGAGCGCTTGTTCCTGCAGGCCCCAGGCTGGATTCCCAGCACCCACTGGGTGGTTCCCAACCTCCTGTAACTGCAGTTTCAGAGGATGTGATGCCCTCTCCTGGCCTCCACGGGCACCAGGCATGGATGTGGTGCACATACAAGCATGCAAGCAAAACACACATACAATTAAACAAATAAACCTAATTTTGAAACATGGAAGAAAATTAGGATGATAGGACTGGGAAGTTGGCTCCAAGGTTAAAAGCACTGTTGGAGCTGCAGAGGGACCCAGGCTGGGTTCCCAGCACCCACGTGGAGGTTCACAACCACCCATTAACCCCAGGTCCAGGAGATCTGACACCCTCTTCTAATCCCCTTGGACATCGGGCATGCACATACATTCATGAAGGCAAATGCTTATAAAATAAATAGATCTTTAAAAAATAAAAATAGAACCTGGTGGTAGGTAGAGCCTTCAATCCCAGCACTTGGGAGGCAGAAGCAGGAGGATCTCTGTGAGTTTGAGGCCAGCCTGGGCTACAGAGTGAGATCCAGAACAGTCAGGGCTACACAGAGAAACTCTGTCTCAAAAACCAAACCCAAATCCGTGGGCTTTTAAATATATATATATTTGCTTTCATCTTCCGTGGCAGCTAGCGTCTTTGCCCTGTACTCATGCAGTACCCTCACAGGCCAGAAGGGGGAGTCAGTCGAATCCTTTGGAACTGGAGTTACAGACAGTTGTCAGCTGCCAAGCAGGGGCTGGGAACTGAACCTGGGTCCTCTAGAAGAGCAGCCAGAGCTCTTAACCACTGAGCCATCTGTCCAGCCCCGTGGTGGCTTTTTAAAAATGGTTTTCCCTCTCTCTTTGGTTTTGTTAATTTGAAACAAGATTTCAATTCTGTATCTCAGGCTAGCTTAGAAGGCAAGATGGTCAAAAGCTGAAGGACCGTGTGGGCCACTGTAAAAGCCCTCCATTACCTACACACACACACACACACACACACACACACACACACACACACACACACGTCTTACAAAATCCGTATACCTGGATCCTGATTTCCCTACGTGATCCTAATTTCATAAAGATAAGTATGTACGTGTGTTTATGTATGTGTCTGTGCTTGTGTCTGTGTGTCTGTGTATGTTTATGTATGTGTCTCTGTGTGTTTGTGTGTGTGTACAGAAGCAGAGATGGGAAAGAAATACACATAAATGACTAAGCTTTTCTCTGCAGTAGGATTATGGGTAATATCACCCTCTGCTGGAATGTCTCCTTAGGTCCTGAAGTAACTATCTAGTTATCTTTATTATAAAAGAAAGCTTCTAAAATTGACCTGATAAACTTTCCCAGTAGCATCCACCCAGAGCTACTCCGAAGCTTAATAAACGTCAAAAGGGTGAATGAGAGGTGAGCCTTACCCCTCCCCCACAGCCAGATTTACAGAAATTGCTTCTGAGAGGCTTACTAAACACCTGGTGCCCGTTCGTGCCCCATGATCTCCTCATACTCATCCTTCGAGGGTCTATCACCCTCCCATTCCACAGAGCAGAACACTGAGGCCCAGAGCGATAATGTCAGTCTGCCCTGATATTTGGGCTTTCAGCTTCTGGTATCACGCACAGAGGCCTCAGAGATTTGCACAGCCCTGACTTCCACTCTGCATGCACCTCAAGCCTACACAGGCAGAGTGGTTAAGGATGGTTTGGGGGCTCAGAAAGACCTGAGTCTAAACTGGGTGTGCTTGTCTGGAACCCAGCACTTGGTGGAGTAAAGACAGGAAAATGAGATGCTCCACCTTCGTCCTCAACTACACAGCAAGTTGGGGCCAGCCTGGGCTACAGGCGACCCTGTCACAGACAAAAGCTGAGCTTGTGACTCCTATACTCCTCTGCAGTGAGAGGCACTGCTGCGTCTGAGCCCGTGTCCTGGGCTCTGAATGAGAACAGAGAAAGTCCCACTGCAGAACGCGGTGCAGGTTGGAGAAGCCCTGGAGCCAAGGAGAAGCTCCGGAGAGTCTCGGTGTCCTTGGTGACTCCTCCCACTCACTCTGCTGGGTCTGTGAGTCACACACACTCCCCAGGGAATGATCCTAAGACCTAGGAAATGGCAGATTCTGGGCAAGGCCAGCCGGCCCTGGCAGCTGTTCGTTCTGCCCTCTTCCTGTTTGGTTTCACCCAAGCCACCGGTCCAGTTTCTGTCATCCTGTTAGGTCTAACGGGCTTGAGTTCCAGAGAGGGGCCGTGGAGGCTGGAGGCAAGGGTTTGGGTTACCTGTCCAGGGTCACAGGACTCCTCCCATTGCCTGGCACCAGCCTCCAATTCCCCCATACTCACTCTCTGCCCACCTAGTCCACCCCTTTACCACCACCATTTACCACCTCTTGACCACCATTCTTCACAGATCTCCCCGTCCCCAGACACCCCCTGATTTCCTAGCATGGCTGGCCTTAGCATGGTGCCAAGAACCTGTCCAGACTCCAATTCCACATCCAGACTAGCAGCCAGAGCCCCAGCACACTGTCTGTCCCTACCACAGCCACCCTGGCCTGTCTCCAAGACTCTCCTCAAGTTCTCACACACACACACCCATCAATTCCTTCTGTTGCCTAGTGTCTCCGGAACTCCCCCAGCATCTGCACCCTCTTGGGCATTCTGGAAGGCAGGGAGTAAGTTGGTAGACGCATCACTGGCTCCCAAGGCTCAAAATACAGCAGAAGCCTCCAACAACCCCGAGGAGAAGGACACCACTGTCAAAGCTTTTTATGCCTTTGTCCTGCAGCCTCTCCACCTTCTGACCCCCCCAGACTCCAGGTGAAACTCCCTGCTCCCTACCGGACCTCTCACCCTCTCACCGTCAACGTTGTTCCTCTGCCTGAGATGCCCCGCCCCACCTCACCACACAGCCAACTGCAGCTACTCCCTCACCACGCAGTCCAGGTATCGCCTCCTCTGGCTAAATCAAGTCCCTGCCCTGGATCTCAAAGCCCTAGGAAGCTGCATTTGATCCTGGGGTAGCATCTAACCTCGGGACCCTGGAGTACGGCTGTTAGAAGCTAGCGGCCACCTGAGGCTAGTGCTCAGTCTGGACATCAAACGCTCTGATGGCCAGGTGTGGTGGTGCACACCTTTAATTGCAGCACTCAGGAGGCCAAGACAGGTGGATCTCTACAGATGACTTCAAGGCCAGCCTGGTTCTACACAGTGAGTTTCAGACCAACCAAGGCTGTGTCAAAAAACAAAAACCAAACCCTGAGGCTGAACAGGCGTAGCAATGATTAACACCAGCGATTTTAATTGTTGACCAAATGTGCACCCTTGCAGGACAGGAGACAGAAGCTGCTGGTGTGCTGGCTAATCCCAGCCCCCAACACTGAAGGCCTAGTACATTCCAGGTGCCTGCTATTAGGCTGTTCCCTGCATCACTCCATCAAATCTTCCCAACAGCCTATTGTAATCACCGTACTTTTTCAAAGGACGTAAACAGACTCAGGAAAGTTGAGCTGTCTGGCCACGGCCACATCAGTTGGACACGTTGAAGATGGGGTAGAAACTGGGCACCTCCTGACCCACAGCCATGACCTTTACCTCTGCACCGCATCATCTTTCGGGAATGTCTTCTGGCTGGAAGTAGAACTGAACCCCTAATCTGAGCAAGAGGGGGCAAAGGCAAGCGGCACATACTGAACCTCTCTAAACGAGACAGGGCTCAGTGACCCCAAGTTCAAAGGTGTGGTTGAGAACTCTTCCCAGCAGCCCCCAGCACCTTGGCAGCAGACAGAGTGGACAACCAAAACCTTGCATACTACAAAGCCTGCTACGAGTGAGCCCTTCCTTACCTTAGTGAGAGGGGGAATGCTTTACTGACATCACTGTGCTCCAGGTACAGCGAGATGGAGACGTTTTACTTTGCTAACTTAGGCAGTACTCAGTGTTGCCTTGGTAGGCAAGTGCTCTCCGATTTCACTCTACCCCAAACCTGTTATCCTAGACTGGATTCCAGTTCTCTATGTAACCAAAGATGACTTCTGGCTTCCGAGCCTTCTGCTTCCATACCCCCAGGGCTGGGATTACAGCCAAGGACCACAACACCCAGTTTATGGTGTGCTAGAGCTTGAACCCAGGGATTTATGCATGCTACACAAGCTATCTATTAAGTGTGTCTCTTAAGTGCCTATTCATATCTCTCTCTCTCTCTCTCTCTCTCTCTCTCTCTCTCTCTCTCTCTCTCTCTCTCTTCCTCCCCCCATCCCTTTGAGACAGGGTCTTGCTATATTCTCTAGTTGGCCTTGAACTTGCTCTGTAGCCTAGGCCTCAAGGAGGATAGCCTACCCTGAATCATAGCCAGAGCTCCTGACCACATGGCCACTGGGGAAAGGAAGAGAGAACCCGTGGCCAGTCCACAAGAACCACAGGGGCTCTCTATTAGAGAACACACAGTGCAAAGACAGGTGCCCAAAGCATCCTGCTGTCTCCCTCACCTAGGCGCTTAGAGGTTTAATAAGAAACAATGTAAATACGGTCTCATACAGAATTACAAACTGATGATGTGGGACAAGCCCACACTGCTACAGCAACCACAAAAGACGACTACCAAATATGATTTGGGGACTGTCCCCACAGCCTGGAGCCTGTCCCTGCTGTATGCTCCGAAGACCCAAGACATGGTATAGTACACCTCAGCCCACCCCTATGAGGTTTCAGAGGACCAAACATACACACTCCTGTCAAATTACCGGGTCACAAGCTGTGTGTGACAGACACACAAAGTGTTGCCAAACTGCCCCACTGCCCTGATGCAGAAGCAAAGAAATGTCAAGGATGATTAAATGTAATGTAGTTAGGCTAGTGCAAGCATACACACGCACACACACACACACACACACACACACACACACACACACACACACACACATAGACACATGAGACCTGTCCTCACCTCAGAGGACTTGGCCTCTGTGCAGGACATGCAGGACCCCCAGGAAGTGGGGGTTGGGGATCCGGGTGTGCAAAGCGTAGTGTCCACACTGACCCTGGGACCAAACCCCGCGGCGCCCTCGGCCGACTCACCGGACGATGCCAAACATGACGAGCACGTTGCCCAGCAGCCCCACGGCGCACACAGCGGAGTAGAGCGCGGTGATGGCGATGGCTAGGGCGAGGGATGAGGCGCTCCGGGCGCCCGGCGGCCCCGACGCGTTGGAGCTCGCGCTGGGGAAGGCGTCCGAGGCGTTGACGAGGAGCGGGGACTGCAGCTCGGTACGGGCAGAGGGCACCGGCTCCATGGCGCCGCCGCGTCCGTCTCCACCGTGCGCCCTGGGCGCAGGGACCCAGCGAGTGGCGCGCGGACAGCGGAGGCCACGGCCCCGACGTCGCAGGCTGCAGCGCTCGCTCCCGCCTCCTCCGCCCAGCCGGCCGCCCGCTGCGCTCGCCCAAGCCCCGGGAGCCCCGAGCCGCCGCGCGCACCACGTGGCCCGGAGGCGGCCGCCAGTCTGCGCCCGCGATCGGGGGCGGGCGCTGCACCACCGGCTCGGGGGCTGGGCCGGAGAGGCCTCCCGCGCGCTCCCTCGCTGGGCTCCGCGGGCTCCAGGCGCCCCCAGTCCGGCCCGGCCTCTCGCCCCACCCACCACCCGTGCCACTTTGGAGTCAGAAGAACCTGGATGCGAATCCCGCCTCCCGCCTCTGCATGGACGAGGGGAGTAACCTTGAGCGAGTCGCTTAAGCGCTCTCAAGTTCATTCTCTGTATCTGCAAGATGAAGAAAATCTCCCTGCCGCCTTCATAGGGTTTGGGGGAGAAGACGACGGAGTAAAAGAACTCAGATTTCTTTCCTGCGACTCGGTGTTGTTGTGTGCGCTCTACCCCTCGCCATGTCTTCTCCCAAAAACAGTCCAGTGATTCCTGACCAAGAGGCAAAAAACAAAACCGTCGGGTTCCCCCAAAAGATCCTAATGAAAACTGGTCATAAAATCAGCTACAACCCCAGGAGGAGACACGGGAAATGGACCCACCTGAGCCTGTAAGGACTTGCACAGGAGATGGCCACCTAATGCCATCAAGGTCACTGGCATCTCACCACCTCAAGCTGAAAAGGTCACAACTATCAGGATAGTTGGGTGTGTGTTACTAGAAGCACAACTTTCCTGTCCGGATCTGTGCTCTGAGCTAGCAGGCTGCCTCAGCGACGCGTGAAAGCTTGAAAGAGGGAAAGAGATCCACAAACATCCATTATCTGCCATGCTTTTCTACACCCCATTCATTAGCTCCACGGATTCTCTGAGGCGCCTAATGTAAGAGGCAGGCACGTTGGTACATAATCAGATGAAGGCCGGGCTCTCAAGGTCTTACAGCTCAGAGGGGAAAGGCTGTATAGTGAGGTTTTCGAGACAGGGTTTCTCTGTGTAGCTTTTGGAGCCTGTCTTGGAACTTCCTCTGTAGACCAGGCTGGCCTCGAACTCACAGAAATCCACCTGTCTCTGCCTCCCAGAGTGCTGGGATTAAAGGGCACCACCACCTCCCAGTGAGACCCTGTCTTAAAAACAAGAAGACCACCTTAAGGACCATTTGCTCTGTTAGAAGAGCAAATGAAAGGTCTGGGGGTCATTTAACTGACTCTTCCCCCACTCATTCTCCAACCCAGATCCTGAGCCATCCTTTTCCTTAAGGTTCCCAGGCATTCCAGAACATTCTCTCTACCAAACTGTTGCATGCCTAGGAATTCTATTTCTAGTCAAATAGAGAGGGCGGGGATAGACACCCCCCCCCCAAAAAAAAAAGATCTATCCAAGTCTCGTTTGGTTATTTGCTTTAGTTACTTATAGGAGCTTGGGTGCGGGGTTACCTACTAGAGTGGGAAAGCCTAGGGCAGTTTCATCACCACGAAAAGCCCCACCCACTCATGGATGACAACTTAAGGAAAATCCCTGGCGCAGCTGGCAGGCATCACAACACTGAGGGGTCTCCTCTCCCCAGCAATCTTTGCTGTTTATGTGACCTGAGCCAAGAAGCTCAGAGTCTGTCAGAAATTTGCTGAATTTTTATTTCTTGTGAATTTCATGAGCCTTTCCACACACAACCTCCAAAGGGACATTTTGTTTGTTTGTTTGTTTGTTTTTTGAGACAGGGTTTCTCTGTGTGTAGCCTTGGCTGTCTTGGAACTCACTTTATAGACCAGGCTGGCCTCAAACTCCCAGAGATCCACCTGCCTCTGCCTCCTGAGTGCTGAGATTAAAGGTGTGCACCACCACTGCCCGGCTTTTTTTTTTTTTTTTTTTTTTTTTTTTTTTTAAGATAAGGTTGCACTGTATAGCTCTGGGACTCACTATGTAGACTAGGTCACTATGTAGACTAGGTTAGCCTCAAACCCATGCTAATCTTCCTGACTGTGCCTCCCAAGTGCTGGAATTACAGATGTGAGCCACTAAGCCTGGCAGTCAAGGGAATGTTTGAAGGATGAAATGGCTATACCTGTGGTGGTTTGTCGTGGAATATTACTTTAACTATGTAAAGATGTGTTGCATTTGTTTAACTAGGTAAAGATGTGTTGCTGTTTCACCTTGCCTGCCTAAGTCACCTGATTGGTCTAATAAAAAGCTGAACAGCCAATAGCTGGGCAGTAAAGGAATAGGTGGGGCTAGCGGGCAGAGAGAATAAGTAGGAGGGGGAATTTAGGCTTGAGAGAGAGAAAGAGAGAATGAGGAAGAAAGAGAGAGAGATGCTTGGGGCCAGCCACAAAAAAGCAGGAAAAGTAGAACATACAGAAGGAAAGAAAGGTATAAAGCCCCGAGGCAAAATGTAGATGAAGAGAAACAGGTTAAATTAAGTTATAAGAGCTAGTGGGACAAACATAAGATAAGGCTGAGCATTCATAACTAGTAACAAGTCTCCATGTCATGATTTGGGAGCTGGTTGGTGGCCCAGAGAAAGCCTGCTACAGTGGTCGAATAATATTGGCCTGCACTGGGCAGTGATGGTGCACACCTCTAATCCTAGCTCTCAGAAGGCAGAGGCAGTTGGATCTCTGTGAGTTTGAGACCAGCCTGGTCTACACAGTTCCAGGACAACTAGGGTTACACAGTGAAACCCTGTCTCTAAACACACACACACACACACACACACACACACACACACACACCCATGAGTCATTTATTAAGGCATTTATTCTTTCCCAGAAAGAGCAGAGCCAGGGGCTGGAGAGATGGCTCAGCAGTCAAAAGCTAGTACTGCTCTTGCAGAAGAAACAAATTTGGTTCCCAGCCTCCATGTTGGGAAGCTCACAGCTGCCTGTAGCTCAAGCCCCGGAAGGATCAGACACAGAAGCTCTCTCTCTCTCTCTCTCTCTCTCTCTCTCTCTCTCTCTCTCTCTCTCTCTCTCTCTCACACACACACACACACACACACACACACACACTCTCTCTCTCTCTCTCTCTCTCTCACACACACACACACACACACACACTCTCTCTCACACACACGTACACACACACACTCTCTCACACACACACACACACACTCTCTCTCACACACACATACACACACACACACACACACACACACACACATGCACACACACACACACCCTTATATGTATTTTTAAAGAACACACCCAGAAGCCCCTCAGGCCACTCTCCTCTTCATTCTCTGCATACCCAGCATGCATACTTCCATGCTTACTTCCATGCATACCCAGCATGCATACTTCCATGCATACTCAACAGCCATCCCTGTCCCACCATCAGTGAGAGAACACCCCCGACCCTGTCATGCACATGCACATGCAGGCTTTCCCACTCAACCATCTGAGAACTGTGAAACAAGGATCTTGCTGTGATCATATATGCTGCTAAACACCACCCCCATTTCAAATGGCCTGATCCACTCAGAGATGTGGTGTGAAGGGAGAAACTGGGACATGGGAGAGAAGAGCTCTTCCTGCTTCTGAAGCCTCCTCCCTACCCATCCAACAAACCATGGTTTTTTCCCTCCTCCTACATCAGGACTTTTAAAAATTCTTTTCCGACACTTCAAAGATTAAGTCACTACCCTAGGCTCTTTAATAGCGATTCTTTTTGGTTTTGGTTTTGGTTTTGGTTTTGGTTTTTCAAGACAGGGTTTCTCTGTATAGCTTTTGGAGCCTGTCCTGGAACTCAGTCTGTAGACCAGGCTGGCCTTGAACTCACAGAGATTCACCTGCCTCTGCCTCCTGAGTGCTGGGATTAAAGACGTGTGCCACCGCCCAGCTAATATCCATTCTTAATGTGTAATTCAAATTAATGACTTAATTTCTGGGTTGGGGCATATAATTCAGTGATAGAATGCTTGCTTAGCAGGTATGCCCCAAGGTTTGATCTCTAGTACCTCAAGATAAACAAGTAAATGATACAAGTTCCTTTGTAAACTCCTTACTGACATCCTCACACCCACACATCCCCGCCAGACTAAGTCAGGCTTTATTGTTCATGGTTCTCTAGGGAAAGAAAACCAACTGACAGAATGTATATTAAAAAAGATTAATTAGATTGGCTAACACCATACAGTTGCTGTACTACATAAGGGCTTCCACGTTGTAGGTAAATGTCCCATCATTGTGCTCTATTCCCAGCCCCTAAACCTTCCTCCATTAGGCTAACTCGGGTGTTTTGTCATAGCCATGAAAAGCTGACTGCCAGATACCAATTCTGTTTCTTTTTTACTTTTATTTTCATTATGTGTATGGGTGTTTGGCCCGCCTGGGTGTCTCTGCACCCAATGCATGGAATATCCATGGAGGCCAGAAGAGGGAGTGAATTCCCCTAGAATTGGAATCACAGACAGTTGTGAGCCACCATGTGGGTGCTGGGAATTGAACCTGGATCCTGTGGAAGGATCCTTAACTTAACCTCTGAGCCATCTCTCCAGTTACCATTCAAGTTGTATTTGAAATGAAAACACAAATTCCCAATTATACCACCTCCTGCCTCAGCTTTTGCAATCACTAAGACAGTCTCCTCTGACTCTCTGACATGGCATTTAGGCGCCTCCTCCGCCTGCTCCCACAGACCATCACAAGCTGCTACTTCCCACTTCCACCTCCATCCCTCTCCACAGCCACGCACTTCCTTCTGGGAAGTTTTGTTGTTTGTTTTCTGTTTTGTTTTGTTCCTATTTTTCCTAAGATTTAAAAAAAATTATATGTAGGTGTGTGTGTGTGTGTGTGTGTGTCTGTGCATGAGTACATGCACATGATTGCAGGTACCTACAGAGTCCAGAAGAGGGCGTCAGATCCCTGGAGCTGGAATTTCAGGCAGTTATGAACCACCAGTATACTCTCAACCACTGAGCCATCTCTTTTTTTTTTTTTTTTTTTTTTTTTTTTGGTTTTTCGAGACAGGGTTTCTCTGTGTAGCTTTGCGCCTTTTCCTGGAACTCACTTGGTAGTCCTGGCTGGCCTCGAACTCACAGAGATCCGCCTGGCTCTGCCTCCCGAGTGCTGGGATTAAAGGTGTGCGCCACCACCGCCCGGCACTGAGCCATCTCTTGACCCCCTTGTTCCTCTTAAAAAAAAAAAAAAAAAAAAAGGCGCCGGGCAGTGATGGCGCATGCCTTTAATCCCAACACTTGGTAGGCAAAGGCAGGCAGATCTCTGTGAGTTTGAGGCCAGCCTGGTCTACAGAGTGAGATCCAGGACAAGCACCAAAACTACACAGAGAAACCCTGTCTCAAAAAAAAAAAAAAAAAAAAGGCATTGCCAGGCAATGGTGGCAAAGGCCTTTAATCCCAGCACTTGGGAGGCAGAGGCAGGTGGATCTCTGTGAGTTTGGACAGCCAGAACTGTTAAACAGAGAAACCTTGTCTTGAAAAACAAAAAACAAAACAACAAAAGTGAAGTGGAATCTGGGGAGATGGCTCAGTGGATTAAGTATTTTCAAAAGAGGAAGACCTTCAAAACCCCAAAAAGACACTGGAAAAGAGCAGAAAAAGATAAGATGACTAAGGGCTGGAGAGACGGAGAAGCTCTTAGGAGCGTGTACTGCCTCAGTTTCTAGGAGCCCCATCAGGTGGCTCACAAGCACGTGTAACCCAGTCCCAGGTGATCCGATGCCCTCTTCTGACCTCCATGGGCACCTGCATTCATGTTCACAGATGCACACATATACACAGAATTTCACACATAAAAATAATAATAATAATAATAATAATGAAGTAAAAACGAAGAGTAGTCTCATGTTTGTAGTCTGCTGGAGGCCTCGCTCCAGATGGGTTCAATGACCTGGGACAGATGTGTGAAGTCTGTACCAAGAAGGGGTTGTGACCACCTCTTGTCGTTCAAGTGGCCCCAGGGTTTGCATGAACAGTTTTACTTCCTACGTTTCCAAAAATGGTTACAATAATCACCAATTTGTTATCACCTTGCCTCTTTCCCCTTCCATCGCCCAGCTCTCCCTCTGGTAGCCTCTATCTTTTTTACCTATATCTCTCCTGTCAGAAGCATAAGCAGTCTAGTAAGCTACAAAGGAACTTTCCTGAGTAGGCGCACCTACAGGAAGAACAATGCGCCCACTTGGCAGCGTATGTATGCAGTTACAGCATCGTGCAGCATGAGAGAGTTTTGTCTTTGTGGCTAACATTTACATCTGGTAGGGTCTGGGTTCTCACAATCAATTCACCAGTCAAAGCTGGATCAATCCATTCTACATTCTGTACTATTCTATCGTCTCTGGGGATCTACCAGGTTTTTCCATTTATCCTATAGGAAACATAACTTGGAAATTAATAGTTGGTACTGCTTGTTCCTGGATGTCCTAATGTCCATCTCTCTTAACTTCTTAGGGTATTGCCACAGTTATCAGAAGTGAGGGAACTGTGGTTCTCTATGATTTTGCTTCATTCCCTGTTCCTTGAATGTTCCCATTAACTTTTTTGTTTCTTTGTTTGTTTATTTTCCCGAGAGAGGGTTTCTCTGTGTAGCCCTGGCTGTTCTGGAACTCCCTCTGTAGACCAGGCTGGCCTCGAACTCAGAGAGATCCACCTGCCTCTGCCTCCCAAGTGCTATGATTAAAGGCGTGCGCCCCCACTGCCCAGCCTCCCATTAACTCCGGATACCATCTATTTAATAGCATTTCTTTAAAGCTCTTACGGCTAAGAGTCATTCTTTCCAGAACAGTTATGCAGATATATAATATTGCAGTTCATGACCTACTGTGACTCACTGAGGCCAGCAGCGTGGCTAGCTTAGTGAGAGCAGGGAGAGCAGGTAGCAGATACGCCCCTGGGGTCATACCCAGAATTGCGCAGTGAACTGTCCACAGGCCCAGTGGTCAGGGCCTCCAGGGTCTTGCCACAGGAGAGCCGTTCTTGCTATTCTCAGGCATTGTCTGCTTCCAATAGTCACAAACTCACACGATCCTGTTGGCTCCTGTTTATGGAGAACTTGCACTGATCAAGTGCATTGTGGGTGGTGTCACTTGGTCCTCAAGCAGTCCCGTCGCCATGAGCGTCTGCTGCTATCATTCCATTGGGCAGAGGTTACGTCTGCTTCCTGCCCAAACCAGCTTTCACATCTATCTTGCTCCTGAGCCATGGATATATTCAGCGACATAACACCTGCCTGGCAAGCATGAGGCCTGAGTTCAGTCCCTTGTGCCGAAAGAAGAAAGAAGAAGAGAGAAAGTGTGAACTCACTCTTCTCATCTCGGGTTTTCCTGGGTGGCTCTGAGGAATCTGACATCATTGAGTTGTCTGGATTTGGAACCTCAGCTCCGGTCCTGGCAGAGCTGCCAGGTGTGTGTGACCCAACACTAGTCTCCTGCCTCCCGGAGCAAAGTCTGGAAAGTTCTCCAGATTTGCCACCTGCCCATCTCTTTCGCCATACATAGGGGATCACTCCTTTGCAAATCAGGAACTTCGGGAACCTATCGCCACTCTTTTTTAGGGGATGAGAGAATGTCTTGCTATGTAGCCCAGGCTAGCCTCGAACTCACAATGCCCCTGCCTCAGTCTCCTAGATGCTGCGAATGTAGGTGTGAACACCACCCCTGTCTCCATCTCCACCTCTGCTACAGTACAGAGCAGACCACGCCCTCCACATCTAACTGGAGAATTTGGTCTGGACTTGGTGTTTAACCCTATCCCTGCCTACAGGAGCAAAACCGAAACTGGATGGGAAATCCGGGGCCACCCCGGGGCACCAGAAGGCGTCAGCCATGGAGCAACAGAAATCACAGAAGGAGTCAGAACAGAAAGGAGACTCCCCAGGGAAGCTATTAGCAATTTAGTACGTGGGAATGTGGCTCCCACCTGCCAGAGAGACGATCTGCCTGATGAAAAATACAGCATCTGGCTTGCCTCTCGGCAGCTCCCCTGGGCTGCCTTTCAGTCCGGCTCCATCTGCGAGCCCCAGGAGGGAAGAGGAGCGCAAAGATAACTGTAAAATAATAACCACTTTGATTTGCAAAGTACTTTTGACTCTACAGAGCACTTGCAGATTAGCGGCTGCAACTTCTCTCGATGCCATCCCTGACACCGAGGTCAGGTTTTCTTATTTCATCTTACGGCCAGAAAGACATCTTCAGAGCCCAGATGAGGTGCTGAGAGCAGCCAGCAGTAGAGAGTAAGATATGGATTGGCACCCACCATCAGGTTGCTGGCTGCAGAAGCTGAGACCCAGGGAGCGAACATGATCAAGATCCATGGCATACACATATGAAATCCTCAAAGAATTAATAAAAATATTACATTAGAAACAAGACTGACCTGAGGCTCATTCTTTCTTGTTTTGTTTTATTAGTGCTGGGAACTGAATCCAGGGCCCCTCGCCTACCAAACATGCACTCTACCATTGAGTCACACTTTCAGCCCCTGGGACTAATTTTTCTTCTTTAGATTTTATTATTATTTTATGTTCACGGGTGTTTTACCTGCTGTATTTCTATCCACCACATGTGTGCCTAATGCCTATTAGAGACCAGAAGAGGCCATCGGGTCCCCTGTAACTTGAGCTACAGACAATTGTGGTCTACTCAGTATGTGGATGCTGGGAATTGAACCCACATCCTCTGGAAGAGTGGCCAGTGCTCTTAACCACTGAGCCATCTCTCCAGCCCTGAGATTAATTGACTACTCCCTTTTTCCATTTTCAAAAATTGTTTTAATTACATCTTATTTGTCTGTGTGTGTATGTGCATGTGTTTATGTATGGTGCATGTGTGTGTACATGTGTTTATGTATGGTGCATGTGTGTGTGTACATGTGTTTATGTATGGTGCATGTGTGTGTGTACATGTGTTTATGTATGGTGCATGTGTGTGTATATGTGTTTGTATATGGTGCATGTGTGTACATGTGTTTATGTATGGTGCATGTGTGTGTACATGTGTTTATGTATGGTGCATGTGTGTGTACATGTGTTTATGTATGGTGCATGTGTGTGTACATGTGTTTATGTATGGTGCATGTGTGTGTACATGTGTTTATGTATGGTGCATGTGTGTGTGTACATGTGTTTATGTATGGTGCATGTGTGTGTACATGTGTTTATGTATGGTGCATGTGTGTGCCAGGTCAGAGGAGTTGTGGGAGTTGGTTCTCTCCATCCAGTTTGACCTGGGGTTCAAACTTAGGCTGTCAGTGGCTTCTAGCTGCTGAGCCATCTTGCTGGGCCTCTCAACAGCTGCCAGCTGCTTCATACCCTTCATTTCTCACTGAAACTGTTACCATGGACGTCGTCCCTGCATGCGGGCTTGGAGGCTTGCGGCCTGTTAGGCAGTCACCTGACTAAGAGGGCCCCATGGTTTCACCTCTTTCTACCTTTAATGTCTGACACTTCTCAGAGGACACCGTGAGCAACCCTCGGCTCACCTCCGATAGGCAACAGACCAAAGTAACTGTGCCACCGACATCCTTCTGGGTGAAGCAGTGAGTTTTTGGGGTTACCGATAGGAATATGGGTGAAGGGCTACTCACAGGAGTATGGACAACTCCGAGGCACCCCTGACAGCCACCCCAGCATGAGGGACGACTCTCAACTCCAGATCGCTGGAGCTCTCTGTGAGATTGCAGTCAAATCACCGGGTCCAAGAGCTTCTCCCAAGCCGCCCCGCTGATCTCAGTTTCCCCCAGCAGTCCTTTCGGCTTATAGAACCTTGGAGAAGGAGGGGGCCTGTGTGCCCAGGAGTCGGTGGCCGAGTGCAGTGTGGAGGTGAGAGATACGCAGGAGTCGGTTCCCCCTTCCCTCCTGTGGCTCTCAGGGACCAGATCCTGATCATGACACTTGGCAGGAAGTACCTCTACAGGAGCAAGATCCGGATTGTTGGCTCCTTTGTTTGGTGTAGGGAGACAGGGCTTGCAAGGAAGGGACAGCCTGGGAGTAGAGCATCAGTCACAGACCTGCCAGCCCTGGGACTCACTGGGGCCTCTGGGGGTGGAGGCCTAGGTGCAGAAGGTAAGGCGCCCTCAGCTTGAGCCCCGAAACCCAGGCTGCCATGTGCGGGGAGAAGAGCCTTCTCTAGATTTCTCCATGAAAACGGTATCTGAAGTCCCCCTAACAGCCTCTGGGGCAGCAGGGTGGAGGGAAACATGCCTCCCTCCAGCCCCTGGCTTTTCGATTTTCCGCTACAGAAAACAATTCTCTCCCTTTCTGGGTCCTTTCTTTGTGGATCCCCTTTGGCTTCCCGACCCTCTCTGCCACATTCGGGGATTCCTGTCTTCCCTGCTGGGATCCTAAAAGGGCGTGCAGCTCCCTTCTCTGGCCTTCTTCCATCTGGAGTGGAGCGTAGGATATGCCCAACCTCTGATGTCCACGCTCTAATGCACCCGGTCTACAGGAAGTGCCGGCTGTTGGCCTTGTCAGCCAGGTCCTCCCAAGACACTCTTCTTTCCTTCTTCCTCAGCCCCGAAACCCAGGCACCTTGGTTTCGGGAGGTGCACAGGGCCCTAGGCCTGAAGCAAACACTAGGGAGTCAGATGACAGACACCCCAAGTTGACTTCCTGCCTTTGGTCGGTCGCCACAGTAACCATAGTGCTAGAGACCTTGGGATTCGTGTCCTGTCACCAGACACACGGAATGGCAGCATCAGAAAGCAAGCTCGGGCAGCATCCAGCGCCACATTCCTTTGGCCTACAGAAACAGAGGCTGAGGTCCAGAGTGTTAGAGGTACGCGGTACATGGAGAATCAGCAGAATACAGAGGACAGGTCCCCTGAGTCTCATATCTGTAGTGGGTAGCCATTCCAGCTTGGATCTGGAAGTTCCAACCCCCATTGAGACTCTGGCAACTGACGAGTTGGCCCTACTAGGCAGAGCCAGGGGAGGCGCCTGGAGACCCGAGACCTGGATGGGCCAGCGCTTTCTGTTCCGGGACCCTAGACGGTGGAGGTTGACCGAGCAGAGCTCCAGAGAACACCGCTGGACTTCCATACACCTTCCCCAGACCCAACAACCTACCTTTCCCTTTTTTGAAAGTTACCCACTAAATAAATCTTCCTTTTAACTACGTGGAGTGGCCATAATAATTTCACCAATACATATCACTGTGCCTGACACTGAGTGGGATGACGGCAGACAATTGCACATCCTTACCAAAGCAGCAGGCAGTCTGTGAAGAGCATGGTCCTCACTCAGAGAGGAGGAATCCTGGACCCAGACCTTCAAACTTCTTTCTGCTCTGCAACGCCACACACAAGTGGAAAGTTCCCAATAAACACAAGAATGTTGACATGCATACAATAGTTGAACTGAGGGCTTCTAAGGGGCTTGGCCACATGTCACATGATCCCTACAAGGGCTAGATTCGAACCCAGATCTCTAGTTCCATAGATCCCTTTGGCCAAGGCATAAACCATTTTGGGAAATACTGAGTACCTGGGGCCGTGGTTTCCTCTCGTGGGGAATGATAGCATCTGGACCCCAGCCCTTGAGGCCCACCTGCAGGGCCTTGGGAGGGATTCTGAGACTAGGCTGTTCCATGTTGGAGCCAGCATCAGCGGAGAATTTTTCTGTTTTCCCTGTTTGCTTCCAAACAGCTCGCCTCCAGGTTTACACGGAGAGGTACCCAGGAAGGTGCCATGGCAACTGTAGCGACTCCAGGGAGCTGGAATTGCCTGACTTGGCCAGACTGACAAAGCATATCACCCACAGCCTGCTCTCTTACAAGAGTGTCAGGCTGGATCCCAGGCTGGTCCAGGCAATCAGAAGCAGACTGTCTTGTTCTGGAGCAAATCACTTTCTCTGAGCCTTGAGAGTGCTCCCGCCCTCCTCACCCAGCACAGAAAATATAGACAAAAGAAAATATCCTGTATTATGATTACTGGAATCCAAATTCTGAAGAATCTGATGCCCAAACGATAATGAATTTGAAAATGTCATCTGTAGTGCCCCATTCTACCGTGTGAGAGGTTCTTGCTGCTTAGTAAGAATTTTCACTGTCCTTGGGTGTGCAGACCTCTTTATATGCATAGAATAATTGGCCCTCGCACTTCCTGTAGAAAGGGTATGTTAGACACCATGGGGAGCGATTCAGTGAACCACACAGAAATCTGGACAGCCTGGAAGACACAATGGTAGCTGGTGGATTAGGAGACCCATTGAGAAAATTGCTGGGACTTCAGAGACTGAGACAGACCACGGATTGAGTCAAACAGTTGTGGGGAGGTTTGCCTGGGGAAGAGCCAAGGGGGCAGGAAATTGATCCCTGTGCCACAGCTGTACACCCCCCCACCCCCACCCCCACCACCCCCACCCCCCCCATGCAGCCGCCTCCGGGAAGACACACACTTCCTGGATTCCAGTTATTTATGGCTATTGTCAACTGGGACTCTGGTAACACAAACTAGAAATCCATCCAGCTAATTTAAACAGACAAAGGGGCTGTGTTTATTGTAAGGGAACATGTTTATGAATCCCCAGCAGGGATACAGACCCAGAAGCAAGAAGAACATCTCTGCTACTCACCTGCCCATCCCCCAGCTCGACCCTATCCGCTGCACTTTGCACAGGCCAGCCCTCACCACTGTAGACACAGTGGTGCGTGGTGCATCTGGCCCACAGCCGGGGTTTCCCATTCAGCCCTCGCTCAGGAGGTAGGATAACCCATCATGGTTGCCCAGGGCTTTCCTGGGGTTCCCACAGAGCCTTCTCAGGCCCTGAAAAACAGGGACAGTCAGTCACCCTGTCAGTGCTCAGGACAAGTCTAGCCAATAAGTATTCAGGGTAGGATTTGAACAGCCACTTCAGCAGGCCGGGGCCCAAACTAAATCCCAGCCACCCCACTCTACGCTGTCTTTCACTTCCTGTGTGCAGTCCGTCTCTGGCTTCCTTCCCAACACCAGTTACCCCGAGATTATCCTGGTCACTTACAAGCTTCTGCTCTTTCCCCGGCGCTGTCATGTGAACCCAGAAAGACAAGATCTCGTCCCCCTTATTCCCCACTGTGTCCCCAGGACAAAGATAAAGAAGGCCTCCTCACAGATATTTAAGAAATTCCCATTGGCGGAGGCTGGGGACACGGCTCAGTGGACAGGAGCTCTGGCTGCCCAAGAGGACCAGGGTTCGATCCCAACAGCCACACGGAAGCTCACAACCGTCTGTGACTCCATTTTCGGGATCTGACGCCCTCTTCTGGCCTCTGCTGACACCAGGCACATGTGATACACAAGACGTAAAAGTAACCAAACACCCATACACAAAACATAAAATTAAATTTTAAAAAGCAGGGCATGGTGGCGCACGCCTTTAATCCCAGCACTCCAAAGGCAGAGGCAGGTGGATCTCTGAGTTGGAGGCCAGCCTGGTCTACAGAGTGAGATCCAGGACAGCCAGGGCTACACAGAGAAACCCTATCTCAAAAAACAAACAGGAAAGAGACGGGGCGGGGGGGGGGGGGCGGGGGGGGGAACGGGGGAAGGAAGGAAGAAATGCTTGTTGGATGGGTTAATGTAAATGGAAAAACTGAGCAGAAGAGGAAGGGAGCCCCATGTGCCAGAGCGACAGCAAGCAGAACTCACAGAAGGGACTCGGGGATGGTGGCACATGTCTGTAATCTCAGCACTTGGAGGGCTGAGGCAGGTGGATTCAAAGATTTGGGCTATCTTGGGCTACATAGTCAGTGTGAGGCCAGCCTGAGTAATAGAACAAGAATCCATTTCAAAATGAATTAAATTGAGTGGCTGGAGAGATGGCCCATTGGTTAAGAACACTGCCTGCTCTTCCAGAGGATCTGGGTTCAATTCCCAGTGCCCACATGGCAGCTCACAACCTTCCTCTATATTTCCATCCTCTTCTGGCCTCCTCAGGGCACCAGGCACACAAGTGGTGCATAAACATTGTATGTAGGCAAAACATTCATACACATAAAATGGATAAAAATAAAATAGGGTCAGCCATGGTGACATAGGCCTTTAATCTCAGAATTTGGGAGGCAGACGGAGGTGAGTTTAAGCCTAGCCTGGTCTACATAGTGAGTTCCATGACAGTCGGGGCTATGTAGAAAGATTTTGCATAAATTAGAAACTAGATAGATAGATAGATAGATAAGATAGATAGATAGATAGATAGATAGATAGATAGATAGATAGATAGATAGATAGGGAGGGAGGGAGAGAGGGAGGGAGGGAGGGGGAGGCAGAGAGAGAGCTAATAAAATAATTTTTTTAGGGCTGGAGAGATGGCTCAGAGGTTAAGAGCACTGGCTGTTCTTCCAGAGGTCCTGAGTTCAATTCCCAGAATCCACATGGTGGCTCACAACCATCCATAATGAGGTTTGGCTCCCTTTTTGGCCTGTGGGGACACATGCAAACAGAACACTGTATACATAATAAATAAATAAATCTTAAAAAAATAATAATTTTTTAAAAAGCTACAGCGCAGACATAAATATTACATAATGTTTTCATGTGCTATTGCAGACTTTTCTTTTTCTTTTTCTTTTTCTTTTTCCTTCTTTTTTTTTTTTTGAGACAGGGTTTACTCTGTGGAGCGCTGGCTGTGCTGGAACTCACTCTGTCGACCAGACTGGGCTAGAATTTGGAGATCCACCTGCCTCTGCCTCCCAAGGACTGGGATTAAAGGCGTGCGCCACCACACCCAGCTTTGCAGACGTTTTTTTCTTCAGATGTATTTTTATTTTATGTACATGAGTGTTCTGCCTGCATGTGTGGAAGTACACCATGTTTGTGTCTGGCGACTGAAAAAAACGTAACACAAAGTAACACCGACTTATGTAGCAACTTGGCTGATGGCCAGAAAGGAAGAACTCCTACCCCACCCTGACCCCTGGCTTTTGAAACAAGCCCTCACTGTGTTACTGAGTCTGGCCTCGAACTGTGTGTCCTCCTGCCTCAGCCTCCCCAATTCTGGGGTTACAGGCATGCACTCCTCTATCAGACCTGCTCTGAATGGTACTGTGCTTCAAATAAGATTATCGTGCAAATCAGAGGCTTCTGGGTAAAGCATGATGTGGTGGGCCTCATCAGTCACATGAAAGCTGCCAAGAGCAAATGAAATCTGGCTCAGACCAACAGCCAGACAGCTAGCCTCTGGACTCAGACTTCTACATCAGCCCTTCTCAGGGTCTCCAGCCTACTGGTCTACCTCACAGATTTGGGTTTTGGCAGACTCCATGATTTCATGGATCAATTTTTAAAAAAGATTTATTATGTGTATGTGCCTGCATGGGTTTATGTGTTCCATGTGTGTGCAAGAGTCCATGGAAGCCAGAAGAGGGAGTCAGATCCCCTAACCCTGGAATTACAGGTGGTTGTGAGCTGCCATATGGGCGTTGGGAATTGAACCCAGGTCCTCTGCAAGAACAGCCAGTGCTCTTCACCATTGAGCCATCTCTCCAGGCCCCTGAGCAGTTCTGTTTCTCTGGGAAGCCATGCCTAACAGAACTTACTACGCACTTGATCCCCAAGACAGGCCATCCATCAAGCAGGACAAATGTGCCCAATCCCACATAAAACACACTGGTACTGAATGGCTGCAAGCATGCTGAGGGGTAAACCTCCCACTGACCTGACGCCAGGGGGGAGGAACTGAGCAGAGAGGCCTTGAGAGAAAACTGAGGACTTCACTTCAGTTTCTTCGCTCTTAAAATGGAGAGAAAGAATCTGAGCTCTGGTTGTCACAGAGAATGCATGGGATGAGCCCATTTTTGTTTAAAACAAGGGGTAGGGAGGGACTGCAGATGTGGCTGGGTTGGTAGAACACTCACATAAGCATGCATGAAGCCGGAGGTTCAATCCCCAGCACCAAACAAACTGGGCCTAGTGGCACACTCCTATAATTCCAGAACTTGGGAGGTGAAGGCAAGGAGGGTCCCAAGTTCAAGGTCATCCTTGCCTATATTGCAAGACTTGAGTCCAGTCTAGTCTCTATAAGACATTGTCTCAAAAAGAAAAAAGAAAAGAAAAAAAGAAAGAAAGAAAGAAAGAAAGAAAGAAAGAAAGAAAGAAAGAAAGAAAGAAAGAAAGAAAGAAAGAAAGAAAGAAAAGAAAAAAGTGTGCATGGAGGGCAGGGAACTGAGTGGTAGAGTTCTTGCTCAGCATACTCCAGGTTCTAGCCTCCATCCCTAGCACTGGCACAAACAAACAAAAACCAAATAAATGTGTGAAGGATGTGCCTAGTGAGCTGGAGGGGCCAGGGGACTTACATTTTTTGAAATTCACTTTTGATAGTGGAGCATAGAAATGCGTGTGTGCATCTCCTAACCCCAGGCATGCCGTGGCACACGTGGAGGTCAAGGACAATTTTCAGAAGCCAGTCCCTCCTTCCACCATGTGAGTCCCAGGGGTTGAACTCAAGTTCAGTCTTTGCAGCACGCACTCGCCAGATCACCAGCCCAGGGCCTATGTCTTCACAGCCAGGCACAGCCTCTTCAGGGATGCATTGTCTGGCTTTCAGATAGCATTCTGAGGAGCGTGCCAACCCGGGGCACCAGCTCTGACTGCTCTCTGGTTAGAAACAGCATGAACTGAGTGGGGCTGTCTGGAAGAGAGAAAGCAGGGAGGACAAGGCACAGCATGCCTCTGAACAAGGACCTAAGAACTTTCTGGAACAGTGATGACCAGTTTTAAATTGCTGGCATTTTTCAATGAGGCAATCTGGTCCTCCCTTGCTTTCTACCCTAGCAATGTTTGTAACTCTTGTTCTTCCTGCTAAAGCATTTTTTTTTCCCTGCAGATGGAGGAACAGAGATGAATTCTGAGTCTCCATTGAGCCCAGGCTGTGTGGCACCTGAGCCACATAGCAGAATAGTGGGCAGGGTGATGAGCTGACTGTTAGGGTGAGTTAGGATGTGGCAGCTGGGGGCAGCTGTGCCAACTTGAGCCCCTTGGAAATGCAAGCAAGTTCTCTTTTAAAATATTTTTATTGTGAGTTCAAGGCCAGTCTGGTCTACAGAGTGAGTTCCAAGACAGCCAGGTCTGTTTCACAGAGGAACCCTGTCTTGAAAAACAAGAAACAAAAAACAAAAACAAATTTAAAAAATTATTAATTTTTTCATGTTAGTGTACAAATCACTGGGCTTTACTGTTACATTTTCAAGCATGGCATTTTCCTCACACTTCCCCTTTCCCTCCCTCATTCCCTCTCTCCCAAGTAGTCCTCCTGCCTTTATGTCTTATTTATATATTTATCTCAAATTTTATTTTTATTTGTGTGTGTGCTTGAGTGTATGTGCATGTGTGTATGGTAGCGCACCTGCAGAGGCAAGAAGAGGACATGGAATTCTGAGGGCTGGAGACACAGGAGTTTGTGAGACACGTGGCTGTTATGCAGAGGCTGGGGTCTGAACTCCGGTCCTCATGATTGTACAGCAAACACTCTTAACCGCTGAGTTAAGAGTTCTCTACCATGCTGTCCTTCCTTCCTACAATCTCTCTCTCTCTCTCTCTCTCTCTCTCTCTCTCTCTCTCTCTCTCTCTCTCTGCCTTTGAAATGGGGTCTCATATAACCCAGGGTGATCTCAAACTTGCTAAGTCAGCAAGGATGATCTTGAATTTCGGATCTGCCTGCCCCCACCTCCCAAATGCTGGCATTAGAAACGCCTAGTTCTTGTGGTACTGGTGACCTAGCCTAGGGCTTCGTGCATGCTGGGTAAGTCCCTACCAACCCGACTGCACCTGCTGCTCTTATTTGTGATTTAATTTCATTCTACAGTCATCCCAATATGAGAGAAAATGCCCTATTTCTTCCCCCTTATTCTCGTTCCCCCTCCCTCCCTCCAAATGTCCCCCTTCCTGAGGAGACAGTGGGAATCCCCACTGAGCAGCAGCAAAGTGACAAAGACAGATCTGGTCACATCTTTTTTTCTTTTGGGGGGGGGGGTCGAGACAGGGTTTCTCTGTGTAGCTTTGCGCCTTTCGTGGAACTCACTCTGTAGCCCAGGCTGGTCTCGAACTCACAGAGATCTGCCTGCCTCTGCCTCCCGAGGGCTGGGATTAGAGGTGTGCGCCACCACTGCCCGGCTCTTGTCACATTCTTAAGACCCAACTGACACACACACATGCACATACACTCAAGCACACACACAAATAAAAATAATAAGTGGAAAAAGAAAAAATATATAAATAAGACATAAAGGCAGGAGGACTACTTGGGGGAAAGGGGATGAGGGAGGGAGGGGGAAATGTGAGGAAAATGCTATGATAAACTCTGGGAGCCCTGGACACCAACAACCCTAAGAGAATGAAGTATGGAAAGGCACCACTAAGCAGCAAGCAAGCTCCTTCCGGATAAAGCAACTGTATGTGACTTGTTTGGTTTTCGATACAAGGTTTCTCTGTGTAGCCCTGGCTGTCCTGGAACTCCCTCTGTAGACCAGGCTGGCCTCAAACTCA
This sequence comes from Peromyscus maniculatus bairdii, assembly GCF_049852395.1. Lineage (NCBI taxonomy): Eukaryota > Metazoa > Chordata > Mammalia > Rodentia > Cricetidae > Peromyscus > Peromyscus maniculatus. The sequence goes on from NC_134853.1 coordinate 150,617,209, forward strand.
GAGATCCACCTGACTTCTTTTCCTCTTTTAAAGAAATAGATGCATAAATCTTCACATGGCAGCATCCTGTGGGAGGGCTGAGATGCAGGTCCCTCCTCACCAGGAGCAGATGGCAAAGGGGCCGAGCAGAGGGTCTGGGCTGCGGTCCTTCCCGCATTTGGAATCGTGACTCACTTCAGACTTCTCTGAAAAAGAAAGGCAGGCTCCCAAGGCGACTCACAGATGGCTCGGATCTCTCCCTTCTGTTTCTGCAGTGAGAGAGACTCACAGACTGTCCAGTCCTCCCCTCCACAAAGCTAACTCCACCTTGTCTCAGCTGCCTGAGGCTGCCCTCAGGGCCAGGCAAGTTAACATCCCCTGGCCTGGGCTCCTCCCACCCCCACCCCACCCCCATCAGTCTTTGCTGACTCTGGGCCCTCGGCTCAGGGAGGACAGAGAAGCCTCCCTCCTAGAGATAACAGCCCGACCTTGGCAAGGTCCCGGCCACAGTCAGGTTCTTGAGGCTCGCCCCTCACTGTGTCCACAGCCACTCTGGCCGAGAGTTTGAATTCCTGGCCTCCACTTCCCTGGGATCTTTCATGCACTTGCTTTGCATCACCAGAGCCCGGGTAGTTGTGTGGTCCAGGAGAGGCAGCCTCCCTGCACAGGTAGATGCTCACTGTAGAGGATGCCCTCAGCTTCCTCCTCCTCTTCTTCCTCCTTCTTTTCCTCCTCTTCTTGTCTTCTTTTATTTATTTTTATTTCATGTGCATTAATGTTTCACCTGCATACATGTTTGTGTGAGTGTCAGGTCCCCTGGAGCTGGAGTTACAGACAGTTGTGAGCTGCCATGTGGGTGCTGGGAATTGAACTCAGGTCCTCTGGAAGAACAGCCCGTGCTCTTAACCACTGAGCCATCCCTTCATCCCAAGGTGCTTCTTTTTTAAAAGTCAACTATATGTAAGATTTACCACTTCAGGCAGCTTTTTAAAATAATGCTCTTCGCATCTGCATTAGTCTGTTTTCTGTTGCCAATAACACAGAAGCAGCCTGGAAGAGTTTCAGCAAAAAGGTTTGTTTTGCCTCACAGTTCTGACTGTGTGAGATTGAAAGACTGCATTGGGTGGTGGCCTTCTTGTTTGCAGGCTTTGCTGTTATCATCTTTATCTTTATATCTGTGCTCGCTCTCCAGTTTGAGCGCATGTGTGCCGTGGTGCTCACATGCAAGGCAGGAGACAACCTCAGGTGTCGTCAGAGACAGAGTCACGTGATTTTCCCAGTGTCGACGCGACGGCTCCTGATGCTGCTCCTGGCTTCGCATGGGTTTTAAGGAACCAAACGCCATCTCCCAGCCTACCTGCCTACCTGCAGACCTTGTAGGCAGTGCAAGGCATTATGTGAAAGGAGACAGGGAGTGTGCATACATGTGCGTGTGTGTGTGTGTGTGTGTGTGTGTGTGTGTGTGTGTGTGTGTTCTGGTCGCTCCACCAGGATCATCAGAGTCAATCTCAGACCCCACCCCCAGAGCCATACATCATTCCACTCATCTCCCAAGGCCGCAGTTCTAAAGCCCACATTCATATTTGATTTCTACTCCCACACAATGGGGATTAATTTTCAACTCCTGAATCCTTGAGGGACACTCAAACCATATCCAGACCGCAGCACCATCCCCGGCTACAGGGTGAACCAATCAGAAACATGAAGTCTAAGCAGGGCTGAGGCCAGAGGGACTGCTTGCCAGGCAGAGGGTTCTGCGTGACCCAGAGGTGGCAAGCACTTCTCCCTGGTACTTTCCTAGTTACTAATTTCTAAATTCCGCCTCCGTAAGTACTTAGGTATAAGGGAGAAAACAACAGCAACAGTGTCTGTGAGGTGTGGTACCCTGGCTTCAGACACTGACTGGCAGTCTGGTAATGTATCCCTGGAAGATGGTGAGCGGGGAGGTGTAGGCTGTATTCACAGCATCTCCTGGAGCCAGCTGCAGGCTGAGCTAGAATTCTCCCGAGAGCTGCAGGGTCCAAGGGGACAGAATCTTTGCTTTATGGTTTCCCAGAGTGGTGGTCTCATGCTGAGCACTGTGGTGCCTCGAGGGTCAGGCACAGGGTCACAAAAGCAGCCTCAGTGACAACAAATCCCCAGTGGGCACCCAGGCTCCTGCCCTGTTCTGTGCATCCTCCATCCTGGACCCAGAGGTTCCCCAGCAGAGCCCTACAAAAGGCTCAGGAGGAGATGCCAAGGCTGAGGCTGAAATCGGACGGTTTCCTCCAAGTTGCCAACTGAGGAATTTCAAGTCTGCCACAAGGTGGAGGACTCAGTCATAAGGGAACTTGCATTGCAAGCCAAAAAAAAAAAAAAAAAAAAAGAATCAGCCAGTGAACACATGATACAACAGAATACAGACACACCACTACACTGTAAATTAACCAACAAAGGGGGCTGAGTCAGGGATGGTGTCTCAGAAGAGCTGTCTCTCACAGGGTTATCTCAAAGACCCCTGGGTCATAGAGAGGGAACAGAGCATTACTGGCTGTAGGTCCTCATCAACCCTTCTCCTGCCTGAGCCTCCTCCTTCACATTCTAAAAACATTATTTTAAAAATTTTAGCCAGGAGCTGGGGGCACATGGCTTTAATCCCAGCACTTAGGAGGCAGAGGCAGGCGGATCTCTGAGTCTGAGGTCAGGACAGCTAGGACTGTTATGCAGAGAAACGCTGTCTTGAAAAATAAATAAATAAAATAAAAATTGTGTGTGTATGATTGTTTTGTATGTATGTATGTATATATGTGCACCACACGCATGCCTGGTGCCCACGGAGGCCAGCAGAGGGCATTGGAATTTCCAGAATTGGAGTTACAGAAGGCTGTGTGTTGTCATGTGGGTGCTGGGAACAGAATCTGGGTCCTCTGGAAGAGCAGCCAGTGCTCTTAGCCCCAGAGCCATCTCTCCAGCATCCTCCTTCACATCTAATGTCCCTTCAGTGTCAGACTGAAGGACAGGCTCTGGGAGATGGGTCCCAGTGTAGAGTTGAGCTCTGAGGAAGGGCATCCATGGCAGAGGCTGGGCACCAAGGAGAAAGACCAGAGGGTCAGGGAGAGCCTGTTCCTTGACACCTTGGTCTCATCCCCACTCAGTCCCTAATTTGCAAATGGACTACAGCCAGAGGACACCCCCAAAACAGCTTCCTCTACGAGTGACCCAGCCACCAGAGCCCTTTCCTGGTCTCACTCTTCAGCCCCTCAGGAGCAGCTGACATTGTTGCAAAAATATCACTTCCCAAGAAGGACACAGCGGCAGTGGTACACAACTGTAATTCCATCGCTAAGGAGGCTGCGGCAAGAGGCTGTCAAGTTTGAGGGTAGCCTGTGCTACAGAGTTCCTGGCCATGTCATTACTGAATAGGGCCCAGCCTTCCACTCACTGGCCTGCCAGAAGCATGGAGCCACCGCCTACAGCATGTGCTGCTCAGCTTGCTGGGAAGAGGGGAGCCCAGGGCTGCAAGCACTACAGAAGCTCCAGGTGAGCCTCGGGGCGGCTGGAACCACGGGCAGGGAGGTGTGTGGTGGCCCAGAGCTCTTCCAGATCCTGCCCTTGGATACCCTGCCTAGCTACAAGATCAGCCTGGCTCGGGGCTACCTGAGAGTAGTAGTCTCTGCAGTGGTCCAGTACTTATGGTACTTCAGAAACCTTGAACCAGACCAATGACTCGTTGCAATGAATATTTTCATTAAAGCTGTTTGGGGGGGGGGGGAATATATATATGTATATGTATATGTATACAAATACACACACACTGTGCGACACACTGTACTTTGCAATACCACTTTGACTAACAAATATACAATGGAGAAGTGGGAAAGATGGAAGAATGGGGCGGCAAGTGTGCAGTGGGGAGAGGAGGAACTAGGGATGCGGCGGTGACAGGTGTGGAAGAAATCTGTCGTGGGTGGGGGAGTATGTCGCTGCCAAGCAGGGCTGGCAGGGTGGTGTGCAGCCGCCTGGAGCTTGTGCAGGCTCTGCCCCAAACACGCTGCCCAGCCCCACAATCCCCTTGGCTCTGAACAACAATAGGATGTCCAAGATGGAGAATGGTTCGATTTCTGGATCGGGATTCCTCGAAGAACCTCCAGGGTCCCCCGGAAGCCATGTTGGTATCTGTGATCTGTGCTACGGCCTGGGGACATGCTGCTTTCGGTGATCCATGCTGCCACCCCAGGCCACGTTTTGATGCCCAGGGCCATGTTAATGTCCATGGGCTGTACTGCTGCTGAGGGCCATGGTGGTGTCTGTGGTCCGTGCTGTGGCCAGAGGCCATGTGGATGTCCTGATCTGTGTTACCACCAAAGGCCATGTGGATACCCATCGTTTGTGCTGCCAACAGAAACCATGTTAAGATCTGTCATGGTCTTTGCTGCCACCAAAGGCTATGTGGCTGTCTATAGTCTGTGCTGCTACCTGACGCCATGTTGATGTCTTTGGGCCCTGTTGCTGCTGGAGGTTGATGTCTGTGGCCTGTACTGCCACCGAGATCCATGATGTGAAACAATCCTTTTCTACACTATTAATATGTATTACTCCCACTGGTTAATAAAAAGCTGACAGGGCAAGAAGTTAAGTGGGAAAGCCAAACTGAGAATGATGGGAAGAAGGATGGCAGAGTCAAGGCAGATGCCAGCCAGCCACCAAGCAAGCAGGACACATAAAAAATGAGGTAACAAGCCATGAGCCACATGGCAAGGCATAAATAGAAATATGGGCTAATTTAAGGGTAAGAGTTAGCTAGTAACAAGCCTGAGCTATCAGCTGAGCATTTACAAATAAGCCTCTGGAAGTGGATGGGAAAACTCCGCCTACAATGGTATCTGTGGTCCATGCTGCGACCAGAGGCCATGTGGATGTCCATGGTCTGTGCTCCCACAGGGATACCATGTTGGTGTCAGAGGCCACGTGGATGTCCATTGTTCATGCTACCACTGAAGGCCATGTGGATGTCCATGATCTGTACTGCCGCCAGAAACCATGTGGAAGTCCATGACCCACGCTGCCACTGGCTGTAAAGAGCAAGGAAGCTTCTTTTGCAGTGATATTGATGACTGCAGACTCACAGTTGAGAATGAGAGACAGTGAAGGCTTCTGTGACAACCTCTTCCCCCCCCCCCCCAAAAAAAATAAAGAAACAGTCTAGACAGGAAGCCATTGAAGAGAAGTCTTAAAAATTGTGACAGGGATGCTGAGGTGTAGCCCTTCATGGTTGATGACGTCTGATGGGGGTAAGGTGGGGAAGTTATCTTTATAGGGCTGGACACTGGGAGTTGGACCACACTCCAGTGAGTACAGGGAAAACAGAAATTGGACTTGGTGGGTTTTTTTTTTTTCCTTTGGAGGAGGTCACAAGGGAAGTGGGACCTGGGAGGACTGGAGAGTTAATCCAGATGCATTGTGTGAAATTCCCTATAATCAATAAAAATATCATGATGGGAAAAAATTAGCTCAGGAGCTGGAAAAATGGCTCAGAGGTTAAGAACATGTAATGCTTTTGCAGAGGACCCAAGTTCAGTTCCCAGCAACTACATTTGGTCATTCACAACTACCTCTAACTGCAGCTTCAGTGGATGTAATGCCTCTGGCCTGGGGGTGGCCGGGGGTCACCTGTGCTCACATGAGCACACACCCTGACAGACACACATATACACACAATCAGGAATAAAAATACATCTTTAGAACTTTACTGATTTTTAAAATGGTTCTCCCCGTGTTCAAATCTTCCTTACTGCTACTGTTTAGGTGCAAAGTCTTCACACAGGCGAGCAAAGTTCTTTGGCAACAGGGCCTCCAAGCCCCCAAACCTACCCCAAGTCGTGCCCCAGCCACACCCTGGCCACCTCCCCCAACTTCCCCCCTTTGCTCATGCATCAATTCTCTCTTAAACGCTCTTCCCTCTGCTGATCAAACTACTCCATCATCCAGGTCCATGCTACCACATCCTTAAAACTTGGATTGGAGCCAGGCATAGAGGCACACTCCGGTAATCCCAGGGTTTGGGAAGCAGAAAGAGGAAGATCAAGAGTTTGAAGCCAACCTGAGCTACACAGCAAGATCTATCTTGTTTGTCTGTTTGTTTGTTTGTTTGTTTGTTTGTTTGTTGAGACAGGATTTCTCTGTGTAGCTTTAGAGCCTTTCCTGGAACTCACTCTATAAATCAGGCTGGCCTCGAACTCACAGAGATCCGCCTGCCTCTGCCTCCTAAGTGCTGGGATTAAAGGTGTGTGCCACCACCACCTGGCCTGCAAGACCCATCTTTAAAAAAAAAAAGGAGGGAGGTGTTCTAGCGGTGGGTCAGAGGTTAGGAACACTGAAGTGAAGAACCCTGAGTACTGGGGTTTGGATTCCAGCACACAGGAAACATGCCTGAGTAAGCACCCTGAGTGCGCCTGTGGCTCCGGCTCAGCTGAGCAGAAACAGAAGGATCAATGCGGCTTGCTGGCTTCCAGACCAGGAGAGAGAACTTGAGCCCCAGGTTCAGGGAAAGCCCCTGCCTCACGGGAATAGTCAACGATAGAAGACACCTGACACCCTCTTCTGGACTCTATGTGAATCCAGATACACACAGACACATATGCACATACACTCACATAGGCAGGCGGGCAGGCAGGCAGGCGTGCAGATAGACAGACAGACAGACAGGAAGACAGACAGATAGAGTCTCAAGGGCTAGAGCGATGACATGATAGCTCTTCTTCTACAGGTCCTGGGTTCAATTCTAAGCACTCACATGACAGCTTACAACTAACTGTAGTCCCATGAGATCCAGTGCCGCCTTCTGGTGCACAGATATACATGCAGACAAAACACCCATATGCATAAACAAATAAATCTTAAAAGGAATTTTAAAAAAGTCTTGATCATGCTGAAACCTAAGTGTAAAATGGGTAATTTGGGGGTTGGAGCAGGGCTCAGTGGTAGAGCACTTGCTTAGCATACACAAGGTCCTAGGTTTCATCCCTAGAATCAGAGAAAATAAAATCTGCTCTTCCAGAGGATCGAGGCTCAGTTCCCAGCACCTATATAGTGGGATGGACACCCTCTTCTGCCCTCTGCAGGCTCCTGCATGCATAGTACACATACATACAAAACACAATAACAGAAACAAATCTTAGCGGGCGGTGGTGGCGCAGGCCTTTAATACCAGCACTCGGGAGGCACAGGCAGGGGGATCTCTGTGAGTTCAAGGCCAGCCTGGTCTACAGATCGAGTTCCAGGACAGGCTCCAAAGCTACACAAAGAAACCTTGTCTGAAAAACAAAACAAAAAATCTTAAAAATAAAAAAGGATAGGATAGGTAAGTTGCAGAAACAAACTCCCTCCAATGCAAGGGCTTAGTGAAGCGTGCTTTTCAGTCCTGATTCCAGTTTTCTCTTTGATTTCGTGATCTCTTGGACAACCTCTCTTCTCAGGCTAAGTTCCTTAGTGGCCTCTTCCATGTTGCGGTTGGGAGCCCTGACGGATGCCTTGCCTCCCTCCGACAACGCTGCCCTGTGAGGTACCATGCACACATGTGCTCCGTGCATCGCACAGCCCGGCCGAATAGTGACTCCACATCCCCTCCCCACCCCGTCCACTCTCCATCTCCCCCGTTGGTGTCGCCTCCCACCATCCAGCCGCCTCCCACAGAAAAGGTCCAGCAAAACAAGCCGCAATCACATTAGCTGAAGGGGATGAGGGCCAGAGAGCCAGCAGTAAGGCCCCAAAATAGAACACTCATGTTATACTTGATAATCACCTCGCTCCCCACCACTTGGGCAATCATGTAATCCCAAAGTTGTTGGCTTTTTTCTCACACTGTAAACAGACGGCAAACACTCCAAAGCCATTTACTGCTGACTCCTGACTCCATTACAGGACCTTTAAATGCCGCCTCTAGCTCCTTGTCTCAACTTCCCCCTGCAGTTCCTTCGCCCACTATGGGTCTGTCCTGTTGTCTTTGAGTTAGAAGAAATTGTCCCTTTCTAGAAACTTCTCTAGCATTTTTTTTTTCTGACATAATTTCCAAACAGTAAATCACACACATCTTAGACAAACTTTTTTTTCTTCCAAATGCTCGAGATTGAACCCGTGGCCTGAAGCATGTGGGTTAGATACATTTTTCTCATGCTTTGCATATGCTCAGCTGTCCTCTCTCAGATCCAGACCCCAGAAAAGTCCCTCTGCCTCACCCCCCCAACTCGGTGTCTGACTGAAACCACCCTTCCCCCTCTGTCACCACAGATTATTTTTGTCGGTTCTAGAACTTCATAAAAAATGAACTGTGCAGTATCCCAGTGCTCAGAGACTGGGACAGGAGGATTGCCTGATTTGGGGGCCAGCTTGGATCACTGGGGCTCACTAGTGCCAAATTCAGTGAGATACCATGTCTCAAGTTCAGGGAGATACCATGTCTCAGGGAAATAAGGTGAAATAAGACGGAAGCGATGGAGCAGGAGACCCAAAGTTCTCTGAACACTCACCGGTGTGCACATCACTCAAGCGCACACACACACACACACACACACACACACACAAGTGCACATAACATGCACATAAATTCTCCACAGCAGGACTTTTTCTCCACTTTCATCTGCCCCAAATTCAGGCTAACCCAGGCATTCTTCCCAGTTCCCCCAGTTTCGCAGGAGTCTGTTCCCTCCACCTAGAATATCCCCCAACCAGATAAAACCTCCCAGTTTCTAGACCCCTTTGAACCACCATGCTATATCCCCAGCCCATTTCTAGGCCCAGTTCAAAGGTCACCTCTGTGACCCTTCCCCAAATGCCAAGTGGAACCTGCCTTTCTCCAGCTCCTAGCGGAGAATTGCACGCGTGCTCCTCTAGAGAGCTGATCAACCTCTGGGGTTACAGTCTTCCCGGCCGGCCGATCTGGGTCCCTAATTGGTTGAGACGCTCCCCGCTTGAGCCTTGACTACCTGAGATCCATCCCTGGATCCCGTGGTGAGAGGGCCCGCCCAAAAAATGCATGTCTGAACTCACAGGTACAGAGCGCACACAGCAATGAGATCAATAAATAAAATAAAAATGGCCAAGCAGTGGTGGTGCACGCCTTTAGTCCCAGCACTCAGGAGGCAGAGGCGGGTGGATCTCTGGGAGTTCGAGGACAGCCTGGTCTGCAGAGCGAGTTCCAGGACAGCCAAAGATACACAGAGAAAATCTGTCTCAAAAAGCCAAAATAACAACAACAATAACAATAATAATAATAATGAAATAAATGTGTGAAAAAAGAGCTACTGCACCTCAGACTGCAAAGCCAGGGCCGAGGGGCTCAGAAATGCTACCTTAGTGCCACCTACTGGCCTGCTGGTGCATAACAGTTCTTGGTTTCTCTGGAGTCCAGGAAACTCAAAATCTTTTCATTTTCTTTCGTTTTGAGTGTGTATGTGCATGCAAGTGCGTGTATGTGCACGTGTGTGTGCATGTGTGTGGAGGCCAGAGGTCAATCTTGAGTATCATTCCTCAGGAGCTGTCCAGTGGTTTTTTTTTTTTTAAATTTCATTACACTAATATTGTGTGTGATCGAGAGAGCAATGGAAAGACAGACCGACAGAGAGGTGGGTGTGGCTCACATGCCACAGCACACACCGGGAGGCCAGAGACAACATCTGTGGAGTGAGTTCCTTCCTCCTTTGTGTGGATTCCGGGAATTAAACTCTGGTCATCAGACTTGCGGTATCGGGCTGTAAGCACCTACAGCCAAACCACCGGCCCCACTTTGATCTGGGAGACAGCCTCTCGCTGGGCCTGTGGCTCACCCACTCGCCTAGGCTGGTCTCCAGAGAGGCACCTGTCATTGCCTCTCCAACGCTGGACTACAAGCACATGCCATCCTGCCTGGTCTCCCACATAGATGCTGAAATTCAAACTCAGAGCCTTGTGTGTGCACAGGATGATGACTAATGTCAATTGTTGTCTTGTTGAGATTAGCATCATTTCAACTAGAGACCTCTGGGCATGCCTGTGGGGGACCACCTTGATTAGGGTAGTTGAGGGGAGACCCTGCCCACTGTAGATGGCACCCTTCCTTGAGCTGGGATCCAGGACCATATAAAAAGGAGAAAAGGATGAACACAAGAGTCACATGCTCAGCTTCCTGACTGCAGGCACTGTAACCAGCCAGTTGCCTCAAGTTCCAGACACCCAGATTTCACCACCAAGATAGACTAGCCCTCCCTCAAGCCGCTCTGCCGGGTGTTCCAGCACAGTCGTGGAGAAAGTAAGACATTTACTAACAGAGCCACCACCCCCCAGTCCTTTTTCTTAGCTTTTGAAACCAAGTCTCTTATGTTGCCCAGATCAGCCTTGAAAGAGATACATAACTGAGGAAAACTTTGAACTCTGACCCTCAGGCCACCACTTCACAAGTCCTGAGAGAGAGTGGGAAAGCGGGCAAACGGCTGCAAGCTTTGTGGCAACCAGTTAAAGTCTGGTCTTTACCGAGATGGGAGCCAGGAGACGGCGTGAACTAAGGGGCACCCTTCAATGTCCTAATTCAAAGGACTCATCTGCTGCTGTGTGGAGGGAGGAGGGACGATGGCAAGCAAAGGAAGATGTGGACACTAGCGGAAAGGCTACTAAATCCCTAGGTGAGAGGACACAGAGACTAGGCCGAGGGTGGGCATGCCCGAATGTGGACAGCCAAAATGTACTAACATGGAACAGGGTAGGGGGAAAGCCTAACATCACCCACAAGATATGGTCTAAGGAAGTAAACCTACTCAGAGTTACCATTGCTGGAACACCATGACCAAAGCAACTTGGAGAGAAAGGATTTATTAGGCTTATGCTTCCACATCACAGTTCATCACTGAAGGAAGCCAGGACAGGACCTCAAACAGGGCAGGAACCTGGAGGCGGGAGCTGATGCAGAGGGCATGGAGGGGAGCTGTTTCCTGGCTTGTTTCACATGACTTCCTCAGCTTGCTTCCTTTTTTTGTTTTGTTTTGTTTTTCAAGACAGGGTTTCTCTGTGTAGTTTTGGTGCCTGTCCTGGATCTCGCTCTGTAGACCAGGCTGGCCTCCAACTCACAGAGACCTGCCTGGCTCTGTCTCCCGAGTGCTGGGATTAGAGGCATGTGCCACCACCACTTGGCTCAGCCTGCTTTCTTATAGAACAGGACCACCATCCCAGAGATGGCACCATCCACAATGGGCTGGGTCCTCCCCTGCAGTAGGACAGGCCCATAGGGTTGAGGAAATTGGCTCAGACCAGTTGCCAAGGCATGCACATAATGTACTCCTTATGAGCCAACCTGGAGTCTGCCTGAGGGCCTAGGAACAGGCACTGTCAGAGTTCCTGATAGATGTCAGAGTTCCTGATCATGGCCAGCCAATGAGGAACGACCACACAGACTGGGTGCTGGGAGGAGGGTATATAAAGCCTTCCCCATTACTGAGTAAATGAGTTTGTTATTTGCCTTCAACTGACTCCTGGTGTCTGTGTCGTTGACGCTGCGCCTTCTCATCCCCTTGCCCAGGGGAGCCATTAGGATCCAGAAACACTCCCCCATCAATCACTAATTAAGACAATGCCCTACAGGCTTGCCTATGACCAGATCTTATGGAGGCATTTTCTCAGTTGAGGTTCTCAGGTGGCTACCTTGTTTCAAGTTGACATAAACCTAGCTAACACAGAAGGGAAGGATAAATTGGTTATTAATGAGGCAGAGCAACCCAGGGAGGGATCTGGGTTTGGGCCACAGACATGGATAAAATAGCTAGAAACATGGACTATAGCAGCATTCAGGAGACAGCATGGGCCTGTCTAAATGTATAAACACAAGACAGGATGAAACTACTTTGGGTTTTTGGTGTATTTTATTTTATTATTATTATTGTTGTTGTTGTTGTTTTTCGAGACAGGGTTTCTCTGTGTAGCTTTGCGCCTTTCCTGGAACTTGCTCTGTAGACCAGGCTGGCCTCAGAACTCACAGGGATCCACCTGGCTCTGCCTCCCGAGTACTGGGATTAAAGGCATGTGCCACCACTGCCTGGCTTTTATCTTTATTTTTTGTGTGCTGCATACATGTTGTGCCAGAGTGTGCATGTAGGGGTCAAAGGACAACCTTTAGGAGTTGGTTTTCTCCTATCGTATGGGTTCCCAGGGTCACACTTGGGGTTATCGGTTTTGGTAGCCAGCACCCTTATCTGCTGAAACATCTTGCCACTGGCCCTGTTTTCTGGGTTTTCCTCACATATTTGGAACCTTATTCTGGTCCTTTGCTGCAGCAGAAGCCCCAGACCCTCCTCCAGTACAGGGAGCACCCCACATGGCCCCCAACTTGGATCACAGCTAAACCTAGCTGACCAGAAGGCAAGAGAGAACTAAATTCCACTGGAGAGACCCAGACCCAGACTTGGCCCAGCCATGGCAAAACCCTTACAGTTCCTGGAGCTGATCAACAGCCAGTAATGGGTCCTGGGTCAGAGGTCCAAGGGTCAAGCCAGGAGTCAACACTGATAAAAATCTCATACTGAGGCCATATCTGAATTAGGCAAGGGTCTTTGTTTGCCTGAACCTAGTCTTTGGTGTAAGGTGTATAGAGCCAAGGGTCAATCCACATCCTTAGAGATAACAGTAGAATCTATTATTACTTCTGCTGGTTGTTTTTCTGAGGCAAGGTTTCATTATGTAGTCCAGGCTGGCTTCAATCAAATTCATGATCTCCCCGCCTCCATCTCCCAAGTGCTAGGGTCACGGTGTCTGCCATATCTGCTAGCGTTGTAGTACATTAAGGATCAAAGTACCAGCAACTTGACACACTGTTGCTGGACCAAGCCAGGTGGCTGGGGATCAGCATCTGGGGATCAGCACACTCCCATGGGAAGGAGATATAGAGCAGACTGAGTGGGTTGGAGAGAGCCGGAGAGGAGACTTTGAATAAAAGCAAAGAACCATCTGGGCAGTGGTGGCTCAAGCCTTTAATCCCAGCACTCAGGAGGCAGAGGCAGGCGTATCTCTGAGTTCGAGGCCAGCCTGGGCTACAGAGTGAGTTTCAGGAAAGACGCAAAGCTACACAGAGAAACCCTGTTGGGGGGGTGGTGTGGGGGGGTGGTGTGGTGGTATTGTGTTCCCCAAAATATTGTGTACCCTAATAAATTTATCTGGGGTCAGAGAACAGACAGCCACTAGATACAGAGGCTAGAAAATGGTGGCACTCATGCCTTTAATCCTAGCATTCCAGAGACAGAAATCCCTCTGGATCTCTGTGAGTTCAAGGCCACATTGGAAACCGCCAAGCATAGTGACTCAGCCTTTAATCCCAGAAAGTGGGCCTTTAATCCCAGGGAGTGGTGGTAGAAAGCAGAAAGGTATATAAGGCGTGAGGACCAGAAACTAAAAGCATTTGGCTGGTTAAGCATTTGGCCTGGTTAAACTTTCAGCTGGTTAAGCTTCAGGCTTTCCAGCAGCAGTTCAGCTGCAAGCCATTGGGATGAGGACACAGAAGCTTCCAGCCTGAGGAAACAAGACCAGCTGAGGATCCGGTGAAGTGTGGTAGCTGTGGCCAGTTCTGTCTCTCTGATCTACCAGCATTGGCCCCCCCAATAACTGACCTCGGGTTTGATTTTATGAATAAAAACTTTTAAGATTCCTGCTGGCGGGGGGCAAAGAACCAAGTGGGTAAAGGAGCATGGGAAATCCTCTGCTCACCACCTAAGGTGAGACGGCCCAGTGAGCAAAGGCTCTTGCCACCAAGCCTGACTGCCTGAGTTGGGGACCCAGAAACCACAGGATGACGGAAGAGAAACAACTCTCGAAGTTGTTCTCTGCACACACATATACTCAAATATCAACAATATATTTCAAGATAAGGTTTCTCTGTGTGGTCTTGACTGTCCTGGGACTCATTCTGTAGACCAGGGTGGCTTTGAACACAGAGGTCCACCTGCCTCTGCCTCCAAGTGCTGGGGTTAAAGGCGTGCACCACCACGCTGCCCAGCTATAATATATATATATAGATAGATATATAGATATATAGATATAGATATAGACAAGGTCTCTCTTGCTAATCTAGGCCTTGAGCTATGTAACCCAGGCTGGTATGGGACTCATGGTGAGCCTCCTATGTTCGCCTCCAGAGTGCTAGGATCACGAGTGTGTGCTACCACACCTAGCAGCCTCAGCCACATTAGCAGTCACGGCAGGAGAATGGCATAAGCCCAGGAGTTTAAACTGAGCCTAGTCACACAGTGAGATGTTACCTCAAGAAAGGAAGGAGTGGTAACTGGTGGAAGAAATGAAAGGACTGGGCATGGTGGTGAAGGCCAGCACTTGGGAAGTGGAGGCAGCAGGATCAGGAGTCTAAGGCCAGCCTCCACCACAGAGTGAGCTTGAAGCCAGGTTGAGTGATACAAGACCTAGCTCAACAAAATCCAAAGGCTGGAAAGACAGTGGGTAAAAGCATTTGTCACCGGGGCTGGAGAGATGGCTCAGGGGTTAAGAGCACTGCTTGCTCTTCCAAAGGTCCTGAGTTCAATTCCCAGCAACCACATGGTGGCTCACAACCATCTGTAATGAGATCTGACGCCCTCTTCTGGCCTGCAGTGATACATGCAGGCAGAATATTGTATACATAGTAAATAAATAAATCTTTAAAAAAAAAAAAAAAAAGCATTTGTCACCAAGGTTGATGACCTGAGGTCAGTCCCCGAAACCAACATAGTGGAAGGAGAGAAGCTCCACTTCTGTGACATACAGCACGTGCATCCACCCACACAATAAACAAATGTAATTTTAATTTTCTGTTTGTGTTTTTCAAGACAGGGTTTCACTGTGTAGCCTTGACTGTCCTGGAACTCACATGTAGATCAGGCTGGCCTTGAACTCAGAGATCCACCTGCCTCTGCCTCAGGGGGCTGGGATCAAAGATGTGAGCCATCACCTAAACAAATATAATTTTTTTTTATTATGCATACAGCATGTATGACTACAGGCCAGAAGAGGGCGCTAGATCCCATTACAGATGGTTGTGAGCCACCATGTGGTTGCTGGGAATTGAACTCAGGACCTCTGGAAGAGCAGTCAGTGCTCTTAACCTCTCTCCAGCCCAACAAATGTAATTTTTAAAAGGCATGTTTAGACTGCTTAATCTATGTATCACATGCATGCAGTATCCATGGATGCCAGAAGAGGGCGCCAGCTCCCTTGGAACTGGAGTTAAGATAGCGGTTGCTAGGAATCAAACGCAGATCCTCGGGAAGAGCAGTCAGAGCTCTTGAACAGTGAGTCATCTCTCCAGCCCTCCATAAAGAAGTTTTAAAAACGGCCAGGAAGAGCTGTGGCTGCCATTGGTAAAGGCAGCACCCGTGAAACTTCTTAGTCCTAATGACCCCTCTGCTTATTATTTGTCTTCTTTTTAGACTAAGGAGACAAGGACAGGTCTCCAAGATATTTGGGATTAGAGTGGATTTTTGTATGGTAAATTTCTAAGGTTATTAAGGTATACTCAGGTTAACAAGAATTAACTTAGAGATGTATGTCTAAAACTGTAAAATCCTAATTTTATACAAACTAATAACTTGCTGTAAACTGTTAAAGATAATTAAGACGTGCAAATGAGTGATTACCTTATAAATGATCAAAATTTTTTAATGTGCTCAAAACTAAATTTGTAGTCATACGAAGTACAAATATAATTTCATTTAAAGAGGAAAAAGAAGTTTTAAAAACATCCCTCCACACCTCCCCAAAGCTAGGACCCAGCTTTTTGCAGGTGCTGAGGACTCTAACTCAGGTCCTCACACTGGCATATCAAGTAATTCACTAAGCAATTGTCTCAGCCCCTAAAACTAAAGCTCTACAAAAGATATCACAATCGAGTGCTTTCAGGAGCCATTTCCTTTTCAGTGATGAAATTTATGCAGAGGCTTGCCCAGATCACTTAGCACAGTGAGGATGGAGCGGAACGCGGTAGGAGCCGAAGCTGTGAAGATGAAAAGAAGCCGCACTGTCAAGTCCAACTGTGAACAGTTTGTGGGTAGACCCCTCTCCACCCCGCCCCTGCAATCCTGGGGATTCAACTTCGGTACACTGACATGCATGCCGGGCAAGTGCTCCAACACTGAGCACTTCTTTACTTTTTCAGACCTGAGAGGTGAATGTATCGCTAAGCTGCCCGGGCTGACCTTTGAACTTGTGATCCTCCTGCCTCCACCTTCCAAGCAGCTGGGTTCCAGACCTGTACCACATTCAGCTTTTTCAGCACTCGGCATTCTCTCCCAGAACTCTAAGCTCGGTGAATTTCTTACTTCTTTGCCCCAGTGCCCAGCAGGAGCCAGAGGTGCACAAAATGCAGGCTGGATGACTCATTCAGGGAGAAACGAAACGGCTGACCGCAAAACTAGGTAAAGCAGCAAAATTGGGAGTTTCGTGAGGGTGCTGCTCATTTAGAGGGCAACTCGGCCAGCAGGTGGAGCCTTCCAACCTGAAGCATTGTGGAGAAGGCTGAAAAGCATTTGAGAATGTCATCTTTGGGGGGGCAGGAGACAGTTCGGCGGGTCTAGGGGTCTGCCAAGACCGACAACCGCAGGTTGATCCCGGGGCCCACATGGTGGGAGCAAAGCACCTACACCCACACGAAATAAACAGAGGGAAGCAAAGACATCTTTGCCTTGCAGACGAGGTGAGTCATTTGGCTAGAAGAGACTGCGCAAGCGCAGAAGCAGCGCGGGACACAGCCCCACAGAACTGTGCGGCTAAAGTGGACAGCGGCAGAATCTGCGGAGCACGAGGGAACTGGATCAGGCACCAGAACCCCGCGGAGTTCCAGGGTCATTCCAGAGCCAGCCGGGTGGAATCCCCACCTCCCTTAGCCTAGCCCAGGGCGCTCTAGCAGTCACCCGTTTTCTGGTGCAAACCCAGCAGCTGTCCAGCGTCTTGCGTCGATTCCAGACGCTTCAGGGTTAAGGAGTCTCACAAATGGATCCCAGCCTGTGGCAATTCAACTCAGTGCAGGGGAAAAAACTTCGATGGACTCATCTGATCCCAGGTCTAAGGACCTTTTACCTACACTGTCCTCTTCAGTACATTTCTGACCAACCGTTTTTGAAGAACCAAAGTACGTGATAGCATTCACGTGCTCTCCGAGCACCAAGATGGAACAAAAATTAGTATATATACACATATATAATGAAAACCAATCCATGCTTCC
Source organism: Peromyscus maniculatus bairdii (assembly GCF_049852395.1). Taxonomy (NCBI): domain Eukaryota; kingdom Metazoa; phylum Chordata; class Mammalia; order Rodentia; family Cricetidae; genus Peromyscus; species Peromyscus maniculatus. The sequence continues at coordinate 150,634,382 of NC_134853.1, forward strand.
TGAGCCCTCTCCTAGAATAAGGCCAAATAAATGTACCCACCTAACCAAACCCACTCACACAGGTAGGAAGGTGCGAAGTGTTCTAAGTGTCTCCATTAGGCTAAGAAATTCTCTACCCTACCTAGATCAACTGATTTAAAAAAGGAAAGAAAAAAAAAAAGAATTTAAATCCCAGCACTTGTGAAGCAAAGCTAGGTGGAACTCTGTGAGTTCAAGGCCAGGCCTGATCTACAGAGTGGGATCCAGGACAGGCACCAAAAACTACACAGAGAAACTCTGTCTCGAAAAACAAAACAAAACAAAAAAAAAAATTTTCTATTTTATGTGCATTGGCGTTTTGCCTGCAATATATGGTGTCAGATCTTGGAGTTACAGACAGTTGTGAGCTGCCGTGTAGGTACTGGGAATAGAACCCAAGTCTTCTGGAAGAACCAGCCAGTGCTCTTAACTACTGAGCTTTCTCTCCAGCACCAAGCTGAAACAATTTAACAATATAAACTACAGAACTGATATTAATCCATAATGATATAACTGAATAAATAAATGGGAGTAGCACCACATCCTCCTTACTGATTATAACTAGTAAATGACAGACTAGAAGTAGTGAATTAACATTTGGCCAAATCCACAGTCGTTTGTTGCATTCAGTAGCAATTCACAGATGCCAAAATTCGGGTCAGAGAACATAGCCTCAAGTATACCCCTCCCTGCAAGTTACTCCAAAGGGAAACAATTTACAGTGCACAAGTCTAGCAGACATCACCTTACACAAGCCCGCTAGGGTTCTCATTGGTACGAAGTCTAATCAGCATCATGAAAGGGATACAATGCACAGAAAGACAATGGAGCTGCATGACTCAATCTAATAACGCAGGTTATCAGGTGAATAAACACAAACACAACTTAAAAGCATTCTGTAATGCCAGGCGGTGGTGGCTCATGCCTTTAATCCCAGCATGCAGGAGGCAGAGGCAGGAGGATCTCTGTGAGTTGGAAGCCAGCCTGGTCTACAGAGAGAGATCCAGGACAGGCACCAAAGCTACACAGAGAAAGCCTGTCTCGGAAAGAAAAAAAAAAAAAAAAAAAAAAAAAAGGCATTCTGTAACTGGCTACCACTCCCCCAAGTGTCAAATCTGGAAAAAGCTGACTAAAGCCAGCTGTGGTGATACCTATCTGTGTAATCCCAGTTACTGGGGTAGCAAGACAGGCAGGCTTACAAATTCAATGTCAGGCTGCACAATTTCAACCAAACCATCTCAGGATAAATAAAAGGGGTCAGAGAAGTAACTCTCTGGCAGGGTACTTACACACATAAGGTCCTAGTTCAACCCCAGCTCTGTGGAGAAAGCCAAGGACTAAAGAACAGCCAAGGCTAAAATGTAAAGGCAACAAAATGCATTGTGGGATTTCTAGATACATGCCACACCATAAAAAGGCAGCAGGCACAATTCAAGTTCTGTCTGTAGTGACTAGTGCTTTATAAAAATTAAGTGGCCTGGGAAACTTTATTATGGGTATGCAGAATGCTAACATTCAGAGGGAAGCTGAGTCAACAGAAGAAACTTCTATTATTTTTTGAAGGAGTAAGTTTTAAACGACGGGACATGCTGAGAGTAGACAGCCATCAAACACAGCTAAGATTCAAGTGAGCAAATTTCAGAGATTCATGCATTTTGTTTATATTCAAATTCTGAAATTCTCTGAACTCTGACACTAAATTGCTTTCCCTCATTTCAACAAAGGTAAGTAAAATAAAACAGCTACCCAAAGCTGTGACAGTCACAGAAGACAAAATACAACCAAGCTGTGCAAGTAGTCAGTGAAAATTTGTTTTCAATGGAACTACTTTCTAGACCAGCCTCTTCAGCACTCAGGAAGCAGCACCATCTCCTTTCCCCAGGGTCTCACATAGCCTAGTTAAATCCCCAACCCAACCTTCAGTTTCTGATCTTCCTGCCCTCACCTGCAGTGCGGGGATTACAGGTGTTGCTACCATGCTGTTTATGTGGTATTAGGAATCAAACCCAGGGTTTTCAATTACTAGACAAGTACTCTACCACTGAGCTTCATCTCCATCCTGAGTCTAACATTTTAGATGAGGAAAAAAAAAAAAGTCAATGAAAGGCTTTGGAGACTTTTTTTAAATAGACAAAACATAACCTAAACTCCTCCAACATCCAGCAATCTTGAGGCCCTCCATACTCAGGAAGGTTGTACAAGAGTCACCTTCTTGGGAGCGTCCAAAGCCAGAGAGAGACACTTTGTATGTGATATGAAGAGGGGGAAGGAACAGCTTAAACCACCGAAGAGCTAACATTTCAATTGTAAAAGGTCATCTTGAATAATAATCTCATGTCCAACTTAAATAAAGTAGGGGAAAACATGGGTAAAACTGCCTTTCTCTGGATATTTTCCCACTTAAAGGCAAATTACTCAACCAAGTGACCGGTAAGAACCCTGTTCAACCAACAGGACTTGAGATAAATGTGGGGCTGGAGAGATGGCTCAGCGGTTGAGAGCACTGGCTGTTCTGCCAGAGGACTGGGGTCCAATTCCTAGTAACTACTTGGCAGCTCAGTTCCAGTGGATCTGACTCCCTCACACAGACATACATGCAGGACAAACACCAATGCACATTTAAAAAAAGTTAAATGTGAAAAAATGTATATATTCAAACTAATGAAAACACTGAGAACTCTAATTGGGGGAGAGTTTATTAAAAAAAAAAAAAGTTTAGCAGGAAAAAAATATCTAGAAGATTCTACTGTGCCTTGGTATACAGTGCTGACTATAATGCTAGGAATCAGCCCTGACTTTCCTTCCTAGGGCCAGGAAGCGTCTACTAACTGAGCTATATCCCAGTGTTATTGAGCTCACTTACTTAGCAGCCTGGATGTGTGGAACAAGGCATACCCTGGTAATACTGTCCACAGTATTAACTCCATTTTCAGAATCCTCTTAGTGTAGTTTTTGCACATTTATTTCTCTAAAATTGGGACATCTTAAGAGCAAAATTCTCTAAAGCAGAGAAGCCCTTTAAGTCTTAGGGAATAAACAAATTCCACTGTGGTCAAAGTGTACAAAGAGCTAACCACTGGAATTTCACTTTTGAGACCCAAATCCCTGGGGAATACTGTCTAAACTAATCATATATTAGATTAGACACTTACATCCTTGGATACTGGGTGCTACCTCTTTCTGTAGAGTGAGGTTCTGATGGAATTAGCTCAGTAGCTGACACCTGATGAAACACAAATATCACTGAGTGGTTTAGCAGTGCTGTGCTTGCTATACGAAGAACCAGAAACAAAGCGTTACAGATACTGTCACACCGTGGTTTACAGGTCAGGACTTCAGGCCTTAGGTACAAGTCCCAACTATGTCCTTTCAATACAAACTTTTTTGATGACTGGTCTCAAACTTGCTATGTGGTAAGGACAAGCTCTGACGTTCTCCATCCTGGGCCCCCTCCTAAGTGCTGGGAGTATAGGAATGCAGCGCCATGCGGTGCCTTTAACAACTCTCTACAATGAGTTGTCATTCACCTCTCAAAACTCCTTACATGCCAAAATCTTTCCCCAAAATACAGCAGACAAATAATACTAAATGGTACTAGAAATGATGCTCAACAGGATCTCACGTTTATTGAGAAGTGATTAATGGTAAAAAGAAAGGCAATGCCCTTTCCTCATTGGCTGAACAAGAAACTGAAGAAACATTCACTACATGTTTTACAATATTTTCTCTTCCAAAATGCATTTCTGAAAACAAGTTTTTACCACTGTTCTTAGCTTTGAAATCAAATTAATCCTGACTTAATCAGTATAATGTACAAGAACAGAACATTTCTTAGGACTCTAGTACTTTACTTTGAGTAACAAAGGGTCAGAGAAAATGAATCACCCTTACAGACACAACCTTGGGTAACACTGTTATTAACCTCTCCTAGACAAAAATTCTTCATAAAAATTTTCTTCCAGTTCGGAAGGGAAAAATCAAATTCCCACTTTCTGGGGTGGACACCCAAAATCTGTGTAACTCAAGTGTTCTCCAAGTGCAAATGTCAAAATGGGAAGAGGAAAGGGTTTAAAAATTAGAGAAAATTGTATGCACTTACGGACTTAAAAATCCGAAAAAATAGTAAAAAGACAAAAAAAAATAAAAAACCAAAGCATTATGCTCTGAATCACAACCAAAGCCAAAATAAAAGGGACATTTTTTTTTTTACCTAAACTACCTAGAGGGAATTTCTGTTTAGGTTTTTTTTTTTTCTTCCTTTTTTCCCCCATTTTCCAGTTAAGTCCTATGTCTTTTGTGAAATTCCAATACTTAAACTGCAAGTCTGCAATCGTCTCTGAAGTCAATGAAATTAAGAAAGAAGTCCTAATTTTCTTGAAGGTCACTGTGTCCTCTTAGGATAAGCAGATGCAACCGTTGCTGCCGTCTGTGCAGAACCGCTTTTTATTTCCCACGACCTTGACGTTCCTGGGGAGGTAAGAAAAAAGTTGAAAAAGTTAGCTAAAACCTATCTAAATGAAAGTAATAATAAATAAACAAATGCAAAAACTACAATCATTTTAAAAGGAAAAGGCCTGGCCAGCTGTGGTGGCACACAACTTTGAGCTCAGCACCTGGAGGCAAAGGGCAGGAGGATCTGTGAGTTCCAGGCCAGCCTCGTCTACAGAGTGACTCTAGGATAGCCAGTGCTATGTAGAGAGACTCTGTCTCAAAACACCAAAACAACAACAGAGTGCACAGTCCTAAACTTACGTATTTGCTCCCCTTGATCTTGTAACTATGGTTCTGATGTTAGCAGGAATCCCAGAAAGAATAGCAACCCTCACATTTGGACTTCCATGTCCCGGGTACTGTTAACTATTAATCATCTCCATATTTTCCCTCCAAAGACTGTATTTACTTCCAAGGCTTAGACTTTGTTATTGTTTCATTTAAGATAATCACAACCCGAGCTGGTCCCAACTTGGACTCCTCCTGCCCTTAACCCTCAGTGTACTAAAGAGGCACACTACACCAAGCCATTATTCCCATTAAACTAAACTTCAAAGAAGTTACCTACCTGTCCAAGACTATCTACCCAAGATGGACCAAGGCCTGTACAGCTACTGTACCAACCTTTAAGAAAAACTAACAACTTTAATCACCATCACTCAGGAGGCAGAGAGGGGATTCCCAAGGCCAGCTAGCTGGCTAGCTGGACCGGAAGCTTAAGGTTTACTGAGAAAGCCTGCCTCAATCAAGTGGAGATCAAGCAAGAAAGACACCCATTGTCACAATTGGCCCTCTACATGTGTGATAAAGTACCTTACATACATGTATGAAAATGTCACAAGGAGACACTACACTTATCAATCACAGCAGTAAACATTTTAACTAACCCATATATTCCAATCTGAAAATCAGCTAATTAGGAAAAAAGTTCCATCCAATGTAAGAGAAACTTAAGTTTTAATGTTCCTAGAATTTTTCTATTAAACTCTCCTAAAATTTCAAGAACAGACACTGTGATGGTTTGAAGGAGAACGAACCCCATAGGCTCATGTTTCAATACTAGGTCCCCAGGCTGGTAGAACTGTTTGGGAAGGATAAGGAAGGAAGTGTGTGGCCTTATTAGAGATGTGTTACTAGAGGGGAAGGCTTTGAGGTTCCATTCCCAGTGTCTCTGTCTGTCTGTCTGTCTGTCTGTCTGCCTCCAACTTTTGTATCAAGATGTGAGCTCTCAGCTGCTCCTGGACTAAACCTTTGTTCCACCATCTCTAAAACCTAAATTAAAAGCATTCATCTTTTTTTTTTTTTTTTTTTTTCTCAAGACAGGGTTTCTCTGTGTAGCTTTGCGCCTTTTCTGGGACTCACTTGGTAGCCCAGGCTGGCCTGGAACTCACAGAGATCTGCCTGGCTCTGCCTCCCGAGTGCTGGGATTAAAGGCGTGCGCCACCACTGCCCGGCTTAAATGCATTCTTTTAAAGTTGCCTTGGTCACTGTTTTTTATTACAGCAACAGAAAAGTAACTAAGACAGACATATTGCTTTACAGTAGGAAAACAGTTTTAAAAAGTAAAATGAAACTGCCAGGCATCATGGCACAGGTCCATAATCCCAGTACTCAGGATACTAAAGCAGGAGGATCACCAAGAGTTTGAGGACAGCCTGAGCTGCTAGAATGTGACCCTGTCTCAAAAAATAGTAATTCTGGCCAGGCAGTGGTGGAGAACAGCTGTAATCCCAGCACTCAGGAGGCAGAGGCAGGAGTACCTGAGTTCAAGGCTAGCCTGGTCTACAGAGCAAGATCGAGGACATCTAGGGGGACGCAGAGAAACCTTGCCTTGGGGAAAAATAATAATAATAATAATAATAATCCTGAAGTTAACCAATCTTTCAACAGCACCTTGTATCAATCTTTTATTCAGAGATGGGATGTAGCTCAGTGCTAGAATGCTTGATGTGCAGGGCTCTGGGTTCAATCCCAGCACTAGGAACAACAAAATCAGCTGGTACACATAGGCAATCTCAGCATTTGTGAGACTGGGGCAGGACTGGGAATTCAGAGACAGCCAGAAGTATACAGCAGTTGTTCAAGGTCAGCCTGAAAATTTAAAACTAGTCTACTCGTTCACTTTCAAGCACCATTAATTCTAAAAACAAAAACAAAAACAAAAACCCTCAAAAACAAACAAAAACAGGTCTTCACTTACCTAACTCATGCTTATTTGCTTTACAAGGTAAATTAGGCTAATTGACTATTAAATAAAATGGTGCTTGTTATATCTGTTTCTTTAAAGATTTATTTATTATGTATACAGTGTTCTCCCTAAATGTATCCCTGCACGTCAGAAGAGGGCACCAAATCTCATTACAGATGGTTGTGAGCCACCATGTGGTTGCTGGGAATTGAACTCAGGACCTCTGGAAGAGCAGTCAGTGCTCTTAACCTCTGAGCCATCTCTCCAGCTCTGCTTGTTATATCTTAACAAACACACAGAAAGTTTTAACCTGTTTTCCTTATACTGTAAGAAACCAAACCCTAACATACACATCTAATTTTACCAACATGCTTAGTCACAACACTTAAAGCTCAGCATGGTGACACAAGTCTCTAATTCCAGCACTCGGGAGGCAGAGCCAGGCGGATCTCTGTGAGTTCCAGGCCAGCCTGGGCTACCAAGTGAGTTCCAGAAAAGGCGCAAAGCTACACAGAGAAACCCTGTCTCGAAAAAAAACAAAACAAAACAAAACAAAAAAAAAAAAAAAAAAGAAAGAAAGAAAGAAAGAAAAAATAAAATCAAGAGATAAGGTCAGTTGTAGGATCTCAAAAATGAAGCTAGCAATTTCAGTGTTACAGTTAATGAGCCAGCCTAAATGTTCAATTTCCAAACACAGCTGTTTTGATCCGCATACAAAAAATAAATAAAAATAAAGATTAAAGTCCTTAAAGGTTATAAAGACGCTTTAGAATTTAGACCAAAGCATCTTAAAAAGTAAATGATTTTGGAACTAGTAAATAATTCACAGAATCTTAAATACTAAATCATATTTAGAATAGTTTTGAGGAACTGGAAAGAAATGGACTCTGGTTAACAGCACTGGCTACTTTTCCAGAGGACTGGGGTTCAATCCCAGCACCCACAAGGCAGTTCATAACCATCTGTAATTCCAGTTCTAACACCCTCTTGTGACCTTTTCAGACCTCTTTAAGTCAAAATATACACGATACACAAAAATACATGCAGGCAAAACACACACATAAAATAAATCAATCCCTTAAAAAATTAGAGCATTATTTTGATTAAGAAAAAGTACAGATTAGAAAGAATAAGAATCACTAGGATCCTGCTTGAAGTTTCTCAAGGGCTAACTTTTGCAATGCATGGATTAATTAATAATTAGCATCTGAACCAAGCAAGAGTTATCAATAAATATTTAAAGGGGTGAAAGTCTGATAAGAAAAAAGATATTCATAGTCTCCTGCTTATGAAAAGGAAAAATTACTTTTGATACAAGTTTTTTAAGATTTTTATTTATGTGTGCATGCATGTATGTGCATGCTTGGGGAGGCCAGAAGACAGCGCAAGTGCCCTGGAGCCAGAGTTACGGGGTTGTAAGCTGCCCAGCACAGGAGCTGAAACTGAACTAATGTCCTCTAAAAAACTTCAGCAAGTTCTCTTAACTGCCAAGCCATCTCTTCAGCCCCTGGACACAGAGTTTGATGTCATCCAAGGTGCCTTGAAATTACAATCAACCCTCTTGCTTGATCTCCCAAATGCTGGGATCATAGGTATACACCCTCAGACCTAGTAAAAATAGCAAATAAAAATGGAAACCCTGGCAGGGAACAGCTTACATGAAGTTACAAATAATGGCATGAACAAATACCATCTACCTAGTGACTGACCCACTGAGGACATACTATCTCTTGAAATCACTGTGGTTTAAAGCAAATGAAACTCAAGGATCCCGGACTAGAACCCAGACAAAAGAAAACCGCTATATAACATGAAGAACATTGGAACCAGGCACTGTGGCAAGTGCCTGTAGTGCATTAACAGCCAGACATGGTACCATAGCACACACCTGTCAACTCAGCACTAAAGGCTGAGGCTGAAGTCTGAGACCAAGCAGGACTACACAGAGACCTTACCTCTAAAAACAAAACAAAATACTACTTTTTCACACCACATACAATGGAGCACACTTGTCATCCAAGAACATAGAAGCCTCAGGCAGGAGGTTCCTGAGGTCAATGCCAACCTAAGCTATATATAGAGAGATCCTGTCTTGAAAAGTTAAAGCCAGCCAAGTCTAAAGACCCACATGTGAGAGGGAAAAACAAACTTATTCTCTGACCTCCAACAAAATCTAAAATTTTAGATTTTATGTGTGTTGTTTTGCCTGCATGTATGTATGTGCATCATGTGAGTGTCTAGTAGCTGTGGAGGTCATAGGAGGGTGTCAGAGGAGCCACCACATGGATACTAGGAACCCAGCACAAACCCTCTTCAAGAACAAGAGCTAGACCAACTCCTCAGACCACCCATGTCTTTGAGGCATGGTCTCGTGTACCTAAGGCTGGCCTTGAATTCACTGAGGATGACCTTGAACTCCTGATCATCCTGCTTCTACCTCCCAAGTGTCCTCTTCAAGTATGTGTTATCACATCTGAATCTGCTTCTCACTTCTGTGTGTGCTCCTGTAAAGGCCAGAGGACAATCTTGGGTATTGTTCTTGAGGTGCCATCTACCTTTTTCAGTCAGCGTCTTTCACCAAGGCAACCAGGCAGGAAGGCTAGCTGGCCAGTGAGCCCCAGGGATCTGTCTCCAACATCCCACCAGCTTTTATTCATGTAGGTCCTGGGAATTAAACTCAGGTCCCTGTTGTTGGGTAAAAAGGTCAGCCAAAGAACACACTGGCCCTGAAACCAGAGCCAAAAGGTTAAAAGGGGACAATGAAATACACTTTGGCCCTGAAACCAGAGCCAAGGAAACACATTCTGTCCCTGACCAACACAATACAAAAACCAACCAATCCCTGAGCACAAAATCCAGCTAGTCTCTTGAGCTTATCCAAACTCAGGGATTGAAATCTGACCAACTCCCACCCTAAAAATCTTCACCTGGAAAAAAACCTGGCCCTAAGAAGTCCTATATAAATCCTGTGCCTGTTCGGTTTGCTGTTGCCTTTTTCCACTATGACAGAGGCAGCCACCCTCCTGGATTCTTCCCTCCCAATAAATCTCTTCAATGAGGCTTTGGTGAGACCTTCTTTGCTGGAAAAGAGCAGAGCAGAACTGCAACACTTTTGCTGAGGAAACCTTCCCCTAGAGAGCAGAGTTGTTACACACTGGGGGCCCTGAGTAGAACTGTAACAACTTTGGTGGGAAAATCCTCCCCTGGCGGAGCAGAGTCACTACATTGGGGAAACCTTTCCCTGCAGCAAAGTGGCTAAGTTTACAGTGACTTTGTGGTATTCCTTGGCTCCTAAGTACCCGGAACCTTTCCATGTGCTTTATCAGATGAACTACACACCAGTCACTTTGTTTGACATTTGTGTATTTGTGTGTGTGTGTGTGTGTGTGTGTGTGTGTGTGTGTGTGTGTGTGAAGTGTGCATATAAGCCTATATATGTGTAGAAGCCAGAGATTAACATCAGGTATCCACTCTCCCACCCTTTTATACTGAGGCAGGGTTTCACATTCAACTCAGCTAGTCTAGCAAGCCAGTTTACTTCAGGGAGCCTTTTTTTTTTTAAAGATTTATTTATATTTTGTTATGTACATAGTGTTCTAGCTGCATGATGCCTGCACGCCAGAAGAAGGCATTAGAGCTCATTGTAGATGGTTGTGAGCCACCATGTGGTTACTGGGATTTGAACTCAGGACCTCTGGAAAAACAGGCAGTGCTCTTAACCTGAGCCATCTCTCCAGCCCCCCTACTTCAGGGATCTTGTCTCTGCTTCCCGAGTTGTGGGATTACAGGTGGGCTGCCACACACACCTGTTCAGAATATTTGTACCCTGTGAAGGTATGTCTTTGCCAAGGCATCTTCTGATTGGTTATAAAGAGCTGAATGGCCAATAGCTGGGCAGGAGAAGATAGGCGGGATTTCCAGGGAGAGAGAAGAAGAGAAAGAAATCCATGGGCTCAGATTTTGCCAGAAACTCTGACGAAGTCGGACATACAGTACAAAACAGGTAACCGAGCCACATGGCAAAATATAGATTAAAAGAGACAGTTAGTTGGAAAATGGCTAAGCTAAAGCCAGGCTTTCATAATTAATATTAAGTCTCCATACCGTTATTGGGGAGCTGGTGGGCTCACAAAACAAAAGCCTGACTACATTTGAGAAAGCTTGTTACACAAGCCCAACCTTTACATGGGCCCTGGGGATCCAACCTCCCGTCACCTTGCTTGCCTGGCAAGCATTTTACCCTCCACTGAGCTCTTTTCCCTAGCCCTGTACTTATCTTTGATGATACCATTTACTCTGCTTTCTCAAAATTACCACACAATGCACCATCATTAACTATCACACAATGCAATAAATCTCTTTCAATTTAGTCCCCTTGCAGAATATTCCTTTACATTGTAAAGATGTGTCACTGTGATTGGTTTAATAAAAAACTGAATGGCCAATAGCTAGGCAGGAAGAGGTTAGTTGGGACTTCTGGGGATAGAAAGGACTTGGAGAGGAAGAAAGGTGGGGTTGTGAGCCAGACTCAAAGAAAGCAGCATGCATGGGCAGTACCAAGAGATGAGGTATTGAGGCACAGAACATACGTTAAAATAAATAAGTTCATTTAAGTTGTAAAAGCTAGTGGGACAAGCCTAAGCTAAGGCCAAGCTTTAATAATTAATGTCTCTGTGTAGTTATTTGGGGAGCTGGCAGCACAAAGAAAGACTTGCTACTTTTTTTTGTTTGTTTGTTTTTCGAGACAGGGTTTCTCTGTGTAGCTTTGTGCCTTTCCTGGAACTTACTCCGGAACCCAGGGCTGCCTTTGAACTCAGAGATCCGCCTGCCTCTGCCTACTGAGTGCTGGGATTAAAGGCATGCACCACCACTGCCTGGCAGCTTGCTGCATTTTTAACCTATCTGTAATTATGTATCCTCTTACCAACATCTCAAACTTCCACCTCTAATATTTAAAGGTGTTTTTTTGTTTTGTTTTGTTTTTTTAAGTTTTTTGAGACAGGGTTTCTCTGTGTAGCCTGTTCTGTAACTCCATCTGTAGACCAGGCTGGCCTCGAACTCAGAGATCCACCTACCTCTGCCTCCTGAGTGCTAGGATTAAAGGCGTGCACCACCACTGCCCAGCTTGATATTTATTTTTTAAAATAACTATAATCTTCAATGTTTCTAAGCCTCAACCTCTAGTCTTCGGCTTAAATAACTGGTTCCAAGTAACACCCACACCTCTATTCAAACCACTTCAGCCCCCTCCTCACTTTCAATCTGTTTACAGAACTGGAGACATGGCTGTGGTAGAGAGTTTGTCTAGCACCCACAAGGCTCTGAATTCACTACCCAGCACTACAATACAAAACTGATTACAAAGTTTAAAATTTGCTCACAAGAATACCTTGCAACCACAAGGTGGCAGTGTTCAATTTACTCTATGAAATCTTAAACTGGCTGAAATCCCTTTGCCTTAGCCTCCTAAAGGCTGGAGTCAGTGGATTGGCCCACCACACTTATCCAGCCCCAGTTCATTTTTTTTTTTTTTTTTTTTTTTTTTAGGTTTTTCGAGACAGGGTTTCTCTGCGTAGTTTTGCGCCTTTCCTGGAGCTCACTTGGTAGCCCAGGCTGGCCTCGAACTCACAGCGATCCGCCTGGCTCTGCCTCCCGAGTGCTGGGATTAAAGGCGTGCGCCACCACCGCCCGGCTCCCAGTTCATTTTTAAAGAGAGTGTTGGTGACACAGGCTGTGAGATTTTCAATCTCCTAGACAGTATGCCATCTTGCCCAATTATTTATCACTTGCTTATTCTCTCTTCTACTTTCCCTTTCTTTTTGTGGTATTGGAAATTGAACCCAAAGCTTTGCACGTGCTAGGCAAGCTTACCACTCATCTATACTCCCCAGCCCTCTCTCCACTTCTAAGTGATGGGATCAGTAGACAGAGGCATTGACTACTCTTCCAGAGGACCTAGGTTCAACATATGGCAGCTCACAGCCACCTGTAGCTCCAGTTCCTGCACATACTTGCTGCACAGACATACATGTAGGCATACATGTATGCATACTCATACACATAAAAATTAAACACACATACCACAAGGGGACCCCATGAGATGGCTCAGCAAGTGAAGGGATTTGCTTCAGAAACTTGAGGACTGCCGGGCGAGGTGGTGCACACCTTTAATCCCAGTACTTGGGAGGCAGAGGCAGGTAGATGTCTGTGAGTTCCAGGCCAGCCTGGTCTACATACAGAAAGACAAAACTAAAACAAAACAAAGTCTGATAAGCAAATTTAATCTCCAGAACCTACATGAAAGTGGAGGAAGAGCCAACTTCACCACGTTCTTCTCTGACCTGCACGTGTGCTGTATGTAGCACACTGCTCCAAACATACACACTAATGTTTGGGTTTGCTTTTTTTTTTTTTTTCCAAATTAAAAAAAGAAATTTTAAATCTATTTTTGGGAGATGGAGAGGATTTATACTGTGATACTTTCTCCACATCTACCCAGTGTCCCACCTCCTTATCCCTTTGCTGGATCATGAACCTTAAGTAATGTAACTTTTGACATAAATGACTAAATTACTCAATAACTTGTCTAGGCTCTAACTCTGCCAATGGGGTGATGTAACCTTATAGTGTTGGTGTACACTAGAAGTGAGTAGACGATAGTCTTCCACTCAGTGTTAGGACATCTCAAAACCATTTGCATTCCTCTTCCCACTGCCTGTCAGTAAATCACAACCCTTGAAACTCTCATCAAATGGACTTTAATTCCAGAGGATCTGACATCTTTTCCAACCTCCTCAGGTTTCTGCATGCATGTGGTGCATTCAAGCTTACATATACATAAAAACATGTGATTTACTTTATTTTTGGGTCATGTTTCCTGGAACTGAGTTAAAGATGACTGTGAGCCATCATGCGGTTGCTGGGAACTGAACCCAGGTCATCTGCAACAAGTGCTCTTAAACCTCTTGAGCCATCTTTCCAGCTCCAATTAAATATTTTCTTTGAAGTTCACATATCATGCAGTGGCGCACACCTTTAACCCCAGCACTTGGGAGGCAGAGGCAGGTGATCCCTGTGAGTTTGAAGGCAGCCTGATCGGCACAGAGTATTCTGGGACACCAGGACCTTGTCTCCAAAATAAGTAAATAAACAAGTAAATAAATTCACGTCAAATTCAAGTCAAATCTTACATGAGTCTATCTTCTCTAAATGACTAAACTTGTGTATGTAGTAGGCAGTTTCTGATGTTTGTGAAGACCTACCAGAGGACTGGGATGTAACTATGCTGGTAGTGCTTGTCTGCACTTGTATGCACAAAGATTCAAGCTCCAACACCACATAAAATCAGGTACAGTAGCTTATGTCTGTAACCCCAGCACCCAGAAAGTAGATGCAGTATAATTATAAGTTCAAGGTCATCTTTAGCTACATAGCAAGTTCTGGGCTGTAAGACCCTATATGAAAAATTAAATAAAAATTACAAACTGAATAATTCATAGGGGTTCTAGGGAATCTCCCCCATTGGCTAACAAAACCAAAGATGCTCAAATACCTTTCAGAAAATGGCACAGTATAAAAGTAAACAATAACAAAGGACATGGTAGTGTCTGCATACAACCAACACTTATTTTTTTTGGGGGGGGGGTTCAAGACAGGGTTTCTCTGTGTAGTTTTGGTGCCTGTCCTGGATCTCGCTCTGTAGACCAGGCTGTACTTGAACTCAGAGAGATCACCTGGCTCTGCCTCCCAAGTGCTGGGATCAAAGGCGTACACCACCACAGCCAGCCCTTAAATATTTCTAATCCAATCAGCTGAATCAAGAGATACAGAAGTATTTGTTTTGTATGCACAAAGTAAGCTCCAATACCACATAATCAGGTATGGTAGCACATGCCTGAAACCCTAGCACCCAGAGAGTAGATTTGGGATAATCATTAAGTTCAAGATCAAATAAAGTTGAAAAGAGCAGCTTCCTCTATTTCTAACAGCTACATAGCCCTGACTGGCCTGGAAATCACTATGGAATTAGGCAGGCCATTACCTTTCCCTACTCATCCTCCTTCCAGGTGTACATGTAATTAAGTGTTCCATAAACCTTGAGTGACACTAGTCTTAGCTGGTCTTGCTACTCTCTTCTGCACTTGGTCACATACTGTAACATCAACACTAAAAAAGTGACTAATTTCTGCGCGGGGGAGCTGGAGAGATGGCTCAGAGGTTAAGAGCACTGGCTGCTCTACCAGAGGACCTGTGTTCAATTCCCAGCACCCACATGGTGGCTCACAACCATTTATAATGAGATCTGGTGCCCTCTTCTGGTGTGCAGGCATACATGCAGGCAAAACACTGTATACATAATAAATAAATCTAATAAAAGTTATTTGTGTGCATATAATGTATGTGCAGGAATGCACGTCTGCAGTGGTCAATTTTGTAAAATGTTCTCTCCTCCATATTTTTAGTGTTTCCCGTGTATGCAATGTACAGCTTAGTGTGTTGTAGGTGTGTTTGTCTGTGCCAGAGGTTGACATCAAGTGTCTTCCTCTATCATATTCTACTTTTTATTAAAAGTTGTTTTTTTTTAATTATGTGTGTCTATGCAAGTGAGTGCAGATGCCCCCAGACACCAGAGGCATGGACCTCCCTGGAGCTGAAGTTATAGGCATTTGTCAGCTACCCAGCATGGGTACTGGGACTGAAGAGCAGTACATGCTCTTAACTGCTGGACCATCTCTGAAGTTTTTTTGGTCCATCTTTAAAGCAATCAACAACATGAATTCTAGGGACTGCACTCAAGCTCTCAGGCGAACACAGCGAGCACTTTACCCACTGAGCCATCTTGCTGGCCCAGTGTCAGCATTTTAATATACACTGTTCTGTAACATTTCAAGTGACCTCATGTTCTAATTATCCCTAACACCAGGTCTGCTGGAGCTTGTTTACTCAGCAGGGTGGAAAGTATTACGCAGATACTTGCACTACCTTTGCTGGAGCTATAATTGTGTCCAGAAGGGGGCAGCAACAACTTGAGATAACCGTTGCTTGCCTTACTTTTCACTAGTTTTTTGGTTTTTTTCCTTCTTCAAGAATTACAATCAGGTCAACATTGGAACAGCCTGCCAGCCTGAGTATGACCCCAGGGAACCACGTTAGCAGAGAACTAGAGCAGACTGCCCTGACCTACACATGTACACTGTGGCTCGTGCACCCACATGTGTACACAAACACAAAATAAGTGACAATAACTAAAGAGCTATAGGAAAGTCCTTTATCCCTTGAACTAGGACATCCAATGGGAATTCAATGCAGTGCTTCAAAAAGCTGTAGCCACCTCTACAACACAACAGATTCTTCACTCACCATACCCCACACTAAACCCAACACACAGCAGAGATGCTGAACCTGCAGAATTTCCACTCACATTCCTCCACTTCTCTTTTCTCTTTAGAACACGAGTGCCATGTAGCCCAGGCTAGCCCAGAGGTAACACTGAACTTCTGCTCCTCCTGCTTCCACCCTTCCAGTGCTGGGATTAGAGGTGTGGACCACTCAGTTTATGCAGCGCTGGGAGCTGAACCCAGTATTTTGTACATGCTGAACAAGCATTCTACCAACAGAGCTACATTCCCAGACACTGGAAATAGAGATCTGACTCCCACAATTTGTCTTCTGACTTCCAGGCACGTACACGTGCATACACCGACACACAGAAGGGGGTGTCCACTCAGGAAGTGTGAGTAGGAACTTCAAATGTTAAAGCAGGACTAAATGGAAACAACAATTAGTATGTCTGTTTCTTTTTCCTTGGACAAGGCCTCAATATGTAGCCCTGGCTGTCCTGAAGTCACTACCAGGCTGGTCTCAAACTTAAGAGATCCGCTTGTCTCTGCTTCCTGAGTGCTGTGAGTAAGGCAGGTATGGTTATTTCTATCCTAATCATTTAGTAAGAAAATATAGAACCTGGGTGCAATGGCTCACATCTGTAATCCTGAGAGGCTAAGGAAGGACGGCCAGTCTGTGCTACAGTCAGGCTGTCCCAAAGAACAAAATCAGTCAACATGCTTACAACAGATTACAAAGCCACTAAAAGTGATGTCACAGTATCTGGTGTGGTATAAGTGAACAACACTCAGGGCTAAAAAGATGTTTTGAACCAGGCCAGTGGAAGAGCTCAGTGGGTAAAGAAAGCCTGAAGACCTATGTGGTGCAGATCAACCCCTAACCTCTAAAAAGTCCCCTGACCTCCACTTTCATGCATGGGTATGTGCTTGCTGTCTCTCACAATTAAATGTTTTAGATACAAAGTTTAAAAAAAAGTTACAAACCAGGACATGGCTGGCCTCTAATCCCAGCACTCAGGAGGTGGAGGCAAGAGGATCAGGAGTTCAAGGCCAGCTGGGCTAGATTGGGGCGGAGGGAGTGGAAGACACTCCAAAGACACAAAGATATGGCTAAAATTTACTGGACATGTCAAGCCAGACAGAAGCAGTTTGAAGGTTTCAGAATACTGAATTACATCAGGTGACAGAAGGATTCAGTAATAATGGCTGGCTGTCTCCACTTCAGTGTGGTCTGCCAGGATCCTTGTCTGGTCACGGACCTTCAGAACAGCTGTGATGTCATCCTAGGAGAGGTTTTAAGTGTTGCCTAGTTACGTCCAAGTCGCTGCATTACCACCCTCCATGCCATCCAGGCTTCTGCCATCTTGTAATTAACACAAAGCACACACACACACCTAAAGTAGTGCCTTGATGAGCTATGAATCCCATTCTCACAAACATTCTTGGAAGCCTAATAAACTACTAACAGATTATAGTCAGTTATGCAAGGACAGGAGGAACAAGCATCAGAGCAGACAATTCAGACTGAAATGGAACAGGGCTAGCATCGAGCTTTCCTGAAACCCGAGTCTCTTCCCAAAGAACATTACCTCAAAGGCAATGGGGCACAAATATAATCAAAGCTTTAACTTTTATCTGGTGTTTTGTTCACCAACCTGAGAACAATTAGGATACTCATCCATCTAAGTCTTTATGTGTGGTTTTGAAAATAAACCATTACCTTATTATTTAAAGGGGGGATAGTGCTAAAGATAGAACCCAAGGTCTGGTGTATGTTCCCCAAACATTCTACCAGAGTTACATCCCTAACTCCAGACACTATTTAACACCTTTCATTATTAAGTTCATTCTAGGAAAACAGTAAAAGTCTAGTCAATCCTAAGATAAGAATCTCACATCTAATTATACAAAGTTCATTATCAGAACTGGCTGGTAACTCAGTGGAGCTCTTAGCCTGCATAAAGCTCTGGGTTCAATTCCAAACAATGTATAAATGGGTTGTGGTGGCAGTCATTGGTAGTAGCTATAACACCAGCACTTGGAAAGTTGAGATAGGAGGATCAGAAATTCTAGCTCAACGTGTAAAGGTGCTGGCCATAACCTAATTTGATTACTAGAACCAGATAAAATAAAGGTGGAAGGTGAGAACCAACTGTGTATCTGTGTGCTCCTACCCCAAAGCAGGCACAGGAGGCAGAGGCAGGAGGACCACGAGTTCAAGGCAAGCCTAGGCTACATATTTATTGGGGCTAGAGAGATGACTTAGCAGTTAAGAGCACTTGTTCTTACAGAGATCAGGGTTCAATTCCCAGCACCCACATAGCAGCCTGTCACAACCTGTGACATACACTGTGGTACACAGACATACAAAAGCACAGAACCTAAAATAAATCTAAAAACTTGGGGGGGGGGGGACCTAAAATATTAAAAAAAAAAAATAGCTGCAGCACTGGAAATGATGGTACGCCTCTTTCCCAGCAGAGACAAACAGATCTGTGAGTTCAAGGCCAGCTTGGTCTATATAATAAGTTCCAGACCATGGATGACTACACAGTGAGACCCTGTCTCAAAAGTCAAACAAAAAAATTAGTCTCAGAGATTCAAAGTCATCCTCAGTTAATGAGTTCTGAGGTCTAAACTACAAGATCCTCTTTCCAGGTTCAATTCACTCACAACCACTGCAGTGAATTTAATCCAAATACACCCTTGACTTAAAAAAGTCAACAGATCCAGGTACTTAGCTCAGAGATAGACTGTTTCCCTAGCATGCTCAAGGTCCATCCAGAGCACTGGTTTAAAATAAAAAATAAAAACACAAATTCACCCTGAGTTCAATCACCAGCAGAACAAAAATTAAGCCAGCATAAATCTACAGTAAACTCCAGTTTCATGGGATCTGAAACCCTCTTCTGGTTTCTGTGTGTACACCAGGCTTGCATGTAGTACACAGACACACATGCAGGCAAAACACCTGTACACAGAAAATAAGTTAGTAAAATATGAGTAAGTAACAAAAAAGGTGGAAAGAAGGCTCAATGGTTACGATCACTAGCTGCTCTTCTCAAAGACCTGGACCCAAATGGCAGAGCCTACAAACACCTGTAACTCCAATCCCAGGGTACCATCACCCTCTTCTGGTCTCTGCAGACCTCATGCATACATGCAGGCTCATATACATACATATAAAATAATTTTTTTTGTTCTGTTTTTATTTTCGAGACAGGGCTTCTCTGTGTAGTTTTGGAGTCTGTCCTGGAACTCACTTTGTAGACCTCTTTGGTGGCCTCAAACTCAGAGATCCGCTCACCTCTGCCTCCTGAGTGCTGGGATTAAGGGCGTACGGCACCACTGCCCAGCAAAATAAAACAAACACCCCCACTGTGGTCCTAAATTTTTTTTTTTTTTTTGGTTTTTTGAGACAGGGTTTCTCTGTGTA
Source organism: Peromyscus maniculatus bairdii (assembly GCF_049852395.1). NCBI lineage: Eukaryota > Metazoa > Chordata > Mammalia > Rodentia > Cricetidae > Peromyscus > Peromyscus maniculatus. The sequence goes on from NC_134853.1 coordinate 150,653,856, forward strand.
GCTTTGTGTCTTTCCTGGGACTCACTTGGTAGCCCAGGCTGGCCTCGAACTCACAGAGATCCGCCTGCCTCTGCCTCCCGAGTGCTGGGATTAAAGGTGTGAGCCACCACCGCCCGGCCCTAAAATTTATATATACCTAATACCCTCAGAGCAAACACTGTGTATTTCAAATAAAACACTCTACTTTGGATTCATTTTCTATCACTTTCTACCTGATACAAAAAAAAAAAAAAAGGATAAAATGACTGAGTAATAAAATGTTAAAACCAAGTTTCCCCAATCCCTTTAACGCTGTTTTTAAAGTTTTATATAATAAAGATTTATATATAGAAAACTTTCCTATGGCTGGGGATGTGGAGCAGTGAGGAGAGGGCTTGCCTAGCATATCCTTGTTTCAATTCCTATCACTGAAAATAAAATAAAGTGAACACTACAAGAGTAAAACATGGTCCAACAAACAATGTCAATTCTTGCATAGCGTGTTCATACTTTCTGTATATTACACCCTCCATCCTTCCCTTTCTCATCATACCATCACTTCAATTATCCCTTTTGTATCTTTACAATTACCTGTCTCTATCAGTTAAGTTCAAACTGTATTGTTTCTGCTCTCCACTAATGCTCACATTCCTTCACACTAGGGTTCAAAAGACCAATTATACTCCCTCCCATAAAGCCTTAAGCTGCTAAATGACACCATTATTTCCAGAGCTTTTATTAACCATTCACTCACTGCAATACCTCTCTTAGCCTCTGTAATGCCTCCTCCTTCCCCAGAGTCCAAATAAGCTCGTTACCTTTTTAACACTTTCTTCTTCCTCTTGGCGTTTCTCATAGTGTGAGAAGTCATCAAAAATGGAAGTGGTGTGCTTGTAGCTGGCTATGATTTTCAACACCTGCTTAGCTTTTTCCAGAGGCACTTCCTGAGTGTCCCTAGAGTTGGTCACTGGTTTATTCTCGTTGTTCTCTAGACGAATGTGTCGCAGTTGGCTATTGGGAACGTCCTTCACAAAAATCCATCTGACATCAAAACGACCCTTCCATTTGTCCTGGGACCACACACCTGCACATGTGTTGTAGTCCACAGCAGATTTCATCTCTGCAACTCCACAGAAGTGTCCACTGCCGTTGACACTGAAAAGTAAGTAAACGGGACCTTTCCCGTTCATGGAACGATAGGCAGCATCCAGTCTCTTGTTACCGTGCTCTGTGCTGCACCAGATATTATACTTAATGGAACGGTGGATATCGTCCTCAGAGTAGCTCTTAATGATGAAAACCCGGCCATGTTTCAGATTCCAGTCGAAATCTTTAGGGTTATAGTTATTAATGGACCGAAGCTTCTCCAATACTGGGTGAGGCTCTGAAGGAGCAGATCCCGAGCCTGCCTGAGACTGTCCTACTCCATTACCATCCACCCCATTATGACCGAACCCACTGCCACGGTTCCGAGGTGCTACCCAGCGAGCTGGCTGAGCTGCCTGTTGCTGGACTGAGAGCTGGGCAGGCTGTGGTGGAGGCGGAGGCAATGGCTGTGTCTGTTGCCCTACTGATGTTTGAGCCACTGGGGGGCTATTATTGGCCTGCTGTCCTACAGGCTGAGGAGACCCCTGGGTTGGCTGACCTATATTTTGAACCAAAGCCTGCGAGGGAGCTTTTGCCACGGGACCCTTGTTATCCCAAGTTCCAATATCCATGTTATGCTTTATTGGGGGCGGTGGAAGACTTGACCCTGCAATGCCATTCTTGGTCTTCAGTTTAGGTTGCTGTTTTGCAGGCTTGCTAGCAATATCAGCCCAAGATGCTGGTTTTGGAGGAGCAATAGTAGCTGGAGGCAAACTGTTGGAAGCCACAATGTTACTAGTGATGGACCCACTACCAACAGCAGAGCCTACAACTTTTGGAACACTGCTTGCAACTTCTGTGCTACCCAGTTTCAGTGCCGCCATCCCTTGGTCTATAGTATTCATGCCAGGAGCTTTATTGAGGGTCTCATTGGCAAAAGCTGACTGTCCATCAATCATGGCTCCACCTAAGGAGCTGGGTGCATAAGCATAATTGCTACTATATCCAGAGCTTTGAGTAGACTGTCCCTGAGAACTGTTATTTCCCCATGCTGAGAAGTCGATCCCACTGGGGAAAAAATTAAAACCATGCTGACCAAGAAATGGAGTGCTACCCAGGGCTCCTGGCTGCCCAAACATTGCGTCTGGTAGGAAGTGGGGCTCTCCGTTGCTCAGTTGTCCATAGGAAGTTAGATAGGGCATGGCTGTGTCACCTCCAGTAGACCAAGCAGCTTCACCCAAAGAGTAGGAAAAGCCAATGGAGGGGCTGTAGTAACTGGGTAAGTAGGAGTCTGACATGGCAGTATATGCATTATTCTGTGGAAGAAAAGGCAAATAGATCAAAACAACATATATATAAATAATATAAATAACAGGACATTTCCTTCCACAATTACAACTCAAGTATTTGAGCCATCACTACAAAAGGGAGTAGCCCATATACCTTTCTGTAAACTTCTTGGCATTTTTGAACTATATGAAATTCTGATGTGATATCTGCTGGTTTTTTATGTGCTATGTAGCCCAGTTGGCCTCAAACTTAAGGCAATCTTCCTGCCTCAGATTCTAAGTGTTGGGGTTAAAGACATGTCACACCATACCTAAAGGTCCTGTGTAAAGATAAGTTGATACATATAGTAACAGGTTTTTTTTTTTTTTTTTGGATGTTGTTATTTGTTTTTGAAACAGGGTCTTAATATGTAGCTTTGGCTATCCTAGAACTTGTTATGCAAACCAGGCTGGCCTAGAACTCAGTGTGGTGGGATTAAATAAAGGTGTATATATACTACTAGGGCTGGAAAGTAGCTCAACAGTTAAGAGTATCTGCAGTACTTCCAGAAGATCCAGATTTGGTTCCCAGCACACACATGGCAGCTAACAACCATCTGTTACTACAGTCAAGAGATCTGATGCCTTCTGTAAGTAATGCAAACACGTGGTACATAACATACATGCAAGCAATAGGCCCATACATACCACAATAAGGCAGGGTGGGGGGTGTTCCCATACCCCATCATGACTGGCCAGTTGTTCCTTTTACACAGGTTCTCACTATGAAGCTCTAACTGGCACAAACCAGGCTGGGCCTTGAACTCCCAGAGATCCCCCTGCCTCTGCCTCCCAAGTCCTAGAATTAAAGGTTCTTACTCTACATCCCAGAGAGGTAGGAACTATGTGCCCCAGGCTTACTTCTAACTCTTGCCAATCCAGGCCCAATGGAGATGATGTCTTTATTAAAACTAATTAGTTTTGGATTTAAAAAAGTGGGAATTTTGGGGGCTGGAGAGATGGCTCAGCAGTTAAGAGCACTGACTGCTCTTCCAGAAGACCTGGGTTCAATTCCCAGCACCCACATGGCAGCTAACAACTGTCTGTAACTCCAAGAGCTGACATCCTCACAAAGACATACATGGAGACAAAAACACCAATGCGCATGCATGCACACACACACACACACACACAAAGTGGGAATTTTGCAAGATCAGTGTTCAAGAGCTTCCCAGCAAAAGAGCCAGACTTCATGGCACATGCTTGTAATCCCAGCAAGTAGGAAGTACAGGCATGAAGGGAGAACTCAAGAGCTTTCTTAGCTATACCGTGAGTTTGAGAGCTAACAAAACCAGATTTTAGTGGTGATGCACACCTTTACTCCCAGCTCTCAGGAAGCAGAAACATGTGGATCTCTGTGAGTTTGAGGCCAGCCTGGTCTACAGAGTGAGTTCCAAGACAGGCTCCAAAGCTACAGGGAAACCCTGTTTCAAAAAACAAAAACAGATTCTATGTCCAACAAGAAAAAAAAAAAGTAGAGCTGGAACAATGACTCAGTGGCTAAAATCACTTAGGTTCAGTTCCTAGCACCATGTGGTGGCTCACAACCATCTATAACTCCAGTTCCAGGGAATCTGATGATGTCCTCTTCTGACCTCCACAGGCACCAGGCACACACTCACTGTACACACATACACACAGAAAAACAGATGGCTCAATGGGTAAAGGTGTTTGTCACCATGCTTAATGACCTGAATTCAATCACCAGCACCCACAGGGCCAAGAGAATTGACACTACTATCAAGTTGCTTTGTCCTCCACATACATGCCATGGTAGCCCCACACCACATAAATGCTTAAAAATAAAAAAGCCTAGCTCAATAAGCAGTCAGGTCAAGAACCTGAGTTAGATCCCTGGAACCCACATGGTGGACAGAGAGAATCAACTCCTGCAAACTGTCCTCTGCCTCCAATCTGTATGGTGGCACACACATGCCCAGTTCTTTATGTTGTGTGTGTGTAAGAAAATTTTGGAAGGGGATGAAAAAAAAAAAAAAACCAGAAAGGACTAGAAATTTCAAGTTCTAGTCCAAATGTCTATCCAAGCATTCTTCCCTCATAAACTAACAATGTTCACTACATAAACTCTACAATAACTGGAAGGGAAATAGTGGTTTCCAAAAGACTTAAAATATGGGTGGGAATAGAGGGATTACTTCCTGTTTCATTTCACCTATAAAATGAATGCCAATCATTTGAAATTTATACTACCTTTTGCATTAGAAGTATAAAATTATGACATAAGTCTATAACCTTAAACAATCAGAAATATGCAATGTGTACAATTACTCCTCACATCAAGGATATAGATTGTTTTGTGAGAGCCTTAATCATTCTTGATCTTAGTTTGTGATTTTTTTTTTTTTTCAATAAAAACCCTACAGCACTGCTGGACACAGTGATGTACACCTGTCATCCCAGCACTGGGGAGGCAGAGGCAGGAAGATCTCTATCAACTGGACGCCAACATGGTCTACACATACATAGCTCCTGGCTGGCCAGGGCAACACTATCTCAAAACTAAACTAACCCTACAGCACTTATTTACTAACCCTACTAAATAAACCCTACAGCACACAGGATAACCTCAAATGAAAAGCAAGAGGTACATGAAATTGATCTCCATAAGTACAGAACTCAATTCATATAGTCTGCCTTAGTTGTAATAGTTCTAGTAATATAAGACACTCATTATTTACCAGTCCATTAGCTACTTAATAGGTAGATCTGACCTGAAGAGACTTGGAAACAGTAAGTACCTTAGGACTTGAACTTGTATTACCAAGGCCAGGAAAGAGTATAAACAGTATTCTTCAGCCTCTAAACACATCTACATAATAAAATTCAACTAATGGAGTTTGAGAAGGCCAGGTGTGGTACCTTATACCTTTAATCCCAGTACTCAGGAGACAGAGGCAGACAGATCTCAGCGAGTGTAAGGCTAGTCAAGATTACATAGGGAGACTCCAAAAGACAAACAAACAAAGACAGAAAGAAAAAAGAAGTTAAAAATTACATGAATTAGCTGGGTGTGTGTGTCAGTGGGCATGCCTTGGGAGGCCGAGGCCGGCGGGTCTCTGAGAGTTTAAGACCAGCTTGATCTACAGAGAGTTCCAGGACAGCCAGGGCTGTTACAAAAAGAAACAGTGATGTACACCCAGCTCTAAGGCTTTTACTCTTGATGACTGACCACAAAACAAACAAAGAGCCACCCTTTTTCAAGGTTTATAACTACGGCCCAATTTTTTAAAAAGGTCCTTTAAGCTTCAGCTTACTTCTGAAAGAAAAACAAAATGCTCTTATTAGCACGGACTAGGCCAAGACATCTGTGAATGTCTATACCTGTAATGACAAGTCCCCACATGCTGCAGAGCTCAGAAATCTAAATTACACAATACTTTACAAGAACTGCCTAGAATTGGTTCCCACTCTCTGGTAAAGTGATTAGGAAAGCAAACTACTTCATTAACAGTAACTAATATCAATTCATTCCTCTACTTCCTTCCCTGATCTTCTTGATTAGCTGGTTGTCCTCTGTGGGTACTTTCTGCCAATCAGTTAATATATCAGCAATAGAATCTCAATCTCTGGGTCACGACCCTTTTGGGGGTCCCATTATCAGATATCCTGCATATCAGATATTTACATTATGACTCATAACAGCAGCAAAATTCGTTATGAAGTAGAAACAAAAATCATTTTATAGTTGGGGTTCACCACAACATGAGGAACTGTATTAAAGGAAGGTTGAAAACTACTCTAGATGGTTTTTTTTTTTTTTTGGTTTTTCGAGACAGGGTTTCTCTGTGTAGATGGTTTTTGTACTCTTAACTATGAAAATTTTTACATACGCCATCTCAAAAATCTTACGTAAGATCAGATCCAAATCTGAGTGTACACATACACACACACACACACACAGATCAAGTTACTGAGAACCAACTCTATTTCCTTCCTACAGGGTATGTTCACAATTTTATATAAATGTTGCATAAACTTCTTAATCTATGTTACAATAGCTTAAAAGTAATACCATCAATTCTTTTGATGTATACATTTTGATGTATAAATCTGTGGACTTATGTTAACTTAAGACTTTGTGACCGTCACGAGACAGGAAAACAAAATTGGTGAGTCAAACAAGCCTCCACATGTACAGTTCATATTGGAGTATCTGAATATATATGCAACTAATCTTTCTATCAGAAACATTAAATACATCTCAAACTTTTTTTTGTCAGTGATGGACACTACACTAGAAGGACACTCTGGTGCAAAAGCCCTCTCTCCACTAAGGAAGTTCCTGGCCCACCTGAAACTGCAATCCTTCTTTCTTTCTTTTTTTTTTTTTTTGGTTTCTCGAGACGGGGCTTCTCTGTGTAGCTTTGCACCTTTCCTGGAACTCGCTTTGTAGACCAGGCTGGCCTCGAACTCATAGAGTTCTGCCTAGCTCTGTCTGCCTCCCGAGGGCTGGGATCAAAGGCGTGCACCACCACTGCCAGGGACTGCAATCATTCTTGATCTGAGTATCAACTGTGCTAAACTTTAACTCCATTTCTCTTCCAGAAGAGGTAGGTATACAAAGTTGTTCTCTATAGATATTAAATAAAAGCAAATCAAAATAGCAAGCATCCCACTTTGTCTCACTTCAAAATTTTAATACACGAAAGCTCATGAGAGACCAATGGATCAGTGAAGCTCAAGTGATTCTACACTAAAATTTCCTCACTACATCAGGAACCCAACTTTCCTAAAAGACAAGGTTCTGTTTCCTTCAATGCAGTCAGAACATTCAACTCTAGCCAATATTCTACATTTTGCACTGACATATTCCTGGCAAATGAGGGACAATTACTCAATTATTGTTCTTACACAACGAAATGTTATCAGTACTATAGCCTATAACATTTGTATGTTCTATAACAAGTTAATAAGTATTAAGAGTAAACTCCCTCCAACACAAAAGTGAGACTTACTGATAGGGCAGAAAGTCTAACAGTACACTACACCCTCAGATAATAGAAAATGATCAGTTACTCACGGGCCTTGCCTGTGGACTCAAGTACGGTTCAAAATCATCATCATTTAGTCCATCCTTTTGATGCACAGACCCATTTTGTACTAGAAGGAGAAAGTCAAATTAGCAATGTCCTGGCCCGAGAGCTCCCTCCCAAGTTCAGCAATTACATTCTCACCGGGAAGAGATCACGCTAGTTCACAGAGCCACCAACCTCTTAAAGGGATAACATGAGCGCCAGGGCTCCAGCAAGCAAGATTCCCCAGTGAAAAAAGACTCTCTCCACCCCAGAGCAAGCTGATCTTCTTAAAAGGTCAGTTTATTGGCTCCTCGGAATTTCAATTCCCTCCGGCTTTCTCTCCCCGCCTCACATGTGAGTTACTTCCAGAAAGTGATCCACGAGGAGGAAACACAAAGGCCTCCTAAGACCTACGGGAAACTAAGGACCTGGTGCTTTTCAAAACGCACTCCACCCCCACCCGCTCATGAATTACTCGTTGTTAACGAAAAAGCTGCTCGCCAGCTGCAGGGACACACCAAAAGGGCCGAGCACCCCGCGCGGGGCACCTGCGAACCGAGCCGCCTCGGAAAGGTCCTTTCCCCGGGGCGCGTCCCCGAGACCCCGCCCCCACTGTCCGGCGTGCTCGCCCCCCCATGCCGGCCCGCGGCCACCGGCGGAGCCGGCCTTACCTTTGTTTCCTTGACCTTTTGGTCTCTGCGGGAGGAGGGGACGTCGGCGAGCAGCAGGTCGTCCGGGAAGAAAACGGAAAAGGGAAGACAAATGAGACCAGGGCCCGAGCCGGGAAGAAAGGAGCAGGCAGGCCCGAGGGGACGCGTGGGGAGGGGGAGGCGGGCAAGAGCGCTGGGCCGGCGGGTCAGCCGGGCCGGGCCAGCAGCGACACGAGGGAAGGGGAAGGAAACGAGGAAGGAAAGCCCGGGCCGCTAAGGGGAGGGAGGGAGCGCGGCGCGGCGCGGCGCGGCCGGCCGGCAAGGTCCGGGGAGGAGCGGGAAGAGCGGGCCAGACCGGGAGGCGCAGGGCGCGGCCGGCCTCAGGCCGGAATCCCAAGCCGCGAGAGGCGCCGCCGCGGCCCGGCCAGGAGCGGCGGGCCCGGGGCCTAGTCGGGCTCCGTCTCGACTCACACAATGGCCGAGGCATGCGGGCTGGGCCTGTACCTGCTCCAAGAGGCTGCTGGCCGACATGGCTCTCGGATCCTCCCTGGTGACGACGGCGGCGGACTCCTCCTCAGGACGGCGGCAGCGGCGGATGAGCCCCGGCGGCGGGAGCAGAGGGTGCGGCGGCGGCTTTTGTCCCTGACACTCGGAGCCTCGGCGGACGCAGCGGAGACACAGCGCGCGGCTCGGGCTCCGGCTCCGACTCGGCGACGCTCTAGCCGGGCAGCTCAACGCCCGTCTCTATGCCTCGGCGCGCGCGCCCCCGCCCCTCGCCGCCGGAGTTATGGGCGCCGAGCAGCAGAGCCGGGCGGCGCGCGCGCGGCGCGAGCGCTGACTCTCACATTCGCTCCCCCCCCCCCCCCACACGCGGAAGGGACCCGGCGCGGAGCACCTCGGGAAGGCAGCGCTGTGCCCGCGGCGCCCTCTAGTGGGCTGGAGGAGCGGAAGCGGCGCGCGCGCGCGCGCTCGCGCGGCCTCCCCGCCCCCACCGCCGCCGCTTTTTGGGGCCTAGGAGCGCTGGGGGGCCGGGGTCCGCGACTGGAGATTTTGGGCAAACACCTAGAAGAAAAAAAAAAATTGCTTTGTCTGGAGAAAAGAAGCAAAAGTCAGTTTCCTAACGATGCAGAGGCCTCTGCCGCATGCAAGACTTGAATCGTGATCCATGACTGCATTTGACAACTCTTCCCCCCAATTGGAAGGGGAACCTGGTTGAGAGGTCCTTGAGAGCTCATAGGGAAAACTTCATGGAGGTCAGCCCCGGAGACGGGAGCCCTTCCCTAGGAGTACTGTCATCTTCCTTCCTCAGGGACTTGCAGAGAGCGCCCAGGAGCAGTACATCTACTTAAGCATGAAACCCCCCCCCGACTCCCCTCGCCCTCCACAAAAGACATTCGCCCCTTTGGCTTTTGAGGGAGAAAAATATACAGTCCCTTGGCAGAGAAGCCACGGACCCCAAAAATAATCCACCAAACTCTGGGCTTTATTTCCAAGAAAAAGACACCTCACACGTGTGCACACAAATTTCACACATATTTCCACGGGGTCCGGCGCACCTCTAAAGTCCTGTGGGACTTTAAGAGGGAATATCCTTGATCTGAGGGCAGAAAAATGAACTTTATTCTAGGACTTGCTGTGTGCTTTCCAACACATGAAACTTAAGAGGCTTTCAACAAGTTCAAAGTGGCTATCAGTCTCCCCTGTTACAGCTGGGAAAACCGAGATTAACTATTCTGCCCAAAGTTACTGAGCTATTCAATGGACCCGTGCTTTTGACACAAAGAAAAACATAATATCATCCTTCAACCGCGTCTTCAGGATCCAAGATCCCAAAGAGATCCAAAGGATGAGCAAAGACACTTTTTTTTGTTGTTTATTTGTTTGTGCTTCTACAAAGTCTCTAGCTGTCCTGGAACTCACGAGGTAGACCAGGTTGGCCTTAAACTCATAAATCTGCCTGCCTCTCCTTCCTGGATACTGATAGCAATGACATGCACCACCACTCCCAGCTAGCAAAGACTTTTTTTGTTTGTTTGTTTGTTTTTGGTTTTTTGAGACAGGGTTTCTTGGCTGCCCTGGAACTCTCTTTGTAGACCAGGCTGGCCCCGAACTCACTGAGATCCACCTGCCTTTGCCTCCCAAGTGCTTGCTAGATAGGGAAGGCTTTGATGGCTTCATGAGTGAATAAAATCAAAGCATCCTGCCAGGCAAAGTGGCACATGCATTTAATCCCAGCACTTGGGAGGCAGAGGCAGGTGTATCTCAGTGAGTTCGAGGCCAGCCTGGTCTACAAAGCAAAGTTCAGGGACAGCCAGGATATTATACAGAGAAACCTGTCTCGAAACAAAACAAACAAAAAACTCCCAAAGAATCTTGGATTTTAATTCATAAATCTGCTCAAAGTACAAAGCACTTATTTTCTGCCTGTTCTCACATTTATGGTCAAAGTGAACAAGAGCAGGCATCTAAGGTGAAGGACTTCCAGTAGGGATGGCGAGGCTGGGGCTGGAGATCTCACAGAGGGAACGAGAGAAGTCTAATAAGTAAAGGAAATCAGCCAGTTAACCCCACAGCCCAGGTTTGTGTATAAATTGTATCAGCAGTTGCCTACACTTGGAGGCAGCATGGTTTTGTAAAAAGAATTAGATCAGGAGTCATATCCTGAGAGCAAGAGAGTCTAAGTACTGATCTCCCTGGCCCATGTACAACACTGGGAAATTATTACACCTGTCTCGGATTCCCGCCTTTAAGGCAGAGGCTAATACCACCTGCCTAACAAGTTTGTCACAAAAATAAAGGTTAAAAAAAAAAAAAACAAAAACAACTGCAAGCATTAGAAAATGTCTGGTACACTGTAGGTTCCTTTCCTTCCGAGTGATCCCATGAAGAGGTGGAGGCGGGGCTTCCAACAGTATCTTCATGGTACAGGAAGTTTTGATTAGCTCCTGTGAGATCACCTTCTCTGCAGGAGTCCCCAGTTAAATGCTAAAATCTCCCTGGGGGGGAAGAGTAATACTAACCCTGGGTTAGTTTACCAGATTGGCTTTCAAAGACTCCTGAATAAACAGAACATAACAAACTGATATGTCTAATCACTGGGAAGACGGAAGGGAAGTCTGGGGTGAGTGATAGTATTTTAGGGCTTGGAGAGAGGAACACTGTATGGTTTAGGTTCTTGTGTGAGCCCTCCACTGGATTTTTAACTGGAGCTACCGAGGGCTAGGCAACGTGCTGGGGAGAAAGGCTTACAGTTCCCTTTCCCGTGGAGTTCATAGGCTAGTTAAGGAAATTGAGACCATGCAAATAGTTATTCAAAGTGATTCAGTTATAGCTGTGCAAAGGGCATTGAGGAAGCACAGGCAAATGACCTCTTCAGAAGAGCAGGGAAGTTGTCACCAGGGAAGGCGCTTTAGCTCAGACCTGAAGGACCATGAGTTATTGGGCAGACAAGGAAGGAAGCCAGCAAGAGTGTGTGCAGAGACCCTAAATGAGGAAGAGGCTGGCACTGGTAAGGACTGATAGGTTGCCACGGCTGGCACATGATGACAGAGAGGGTGGCACCGGATGAAACTGGAGAATTAAGCAGAAAAGACATAAGGACTTCATTCTTTTTTGTTTCCGTTTGTTTTTGTTTTTGGTTCTTTGGTTTTTGTATTTTTGTATTTTTTTTTTTTTTTGAGAAAGGATTTCTTTGTGTAGTCTTGGCTGTCCTGTAAACCAGGCTGGCCTTGAACTCACAGATATCTGACTACCTCTGCATGCTGGGACTATATGAGTGTGCCACCACTGCCCAGCTAAGGACCTCACTCTTTTGTTACTTTTTTTTTTTTTTTTTTTTTGGTTTTTTGAGACAGGGTTTCTCTGTGTAGCTTTGCGCCTTTCCTGGAACTCGCTCTGTAGACCAGGTTGGCCTCGAACTCACAGAGATCTGCCTGCCTCTGCCTCCTGAGTGCTGGGATTAAAAGCGTGCGCCACCACCGCCGCCCTGCACTTGTTACAAATTTTGATAGGCCAATAAAAGGTTAAGAGCATAAGAGGTCCCAGTGCATTGTGGGGGAAAAAAAGAGATGAGGAATTAGGAAGATCATTCCACTGAATCTAGACAAAAAATACTGGCAGCAAACTCAGTGGTCCTGTGAGCTGACTTGTAGACAGACCAGAAATCTAAGCAGGGATGGTGGGCCACGCCTGTCACACCAGTACTTAGGAGGTAGAAGCAGGAAGATTAGGACTTCAAGGCCAATCCCGTCTGCATGAGAGTCTCTCTAAAACCTACAGGGACTAGAGAGATTCTGGTCTCCACAACAACAACACACAGACATGTGCACGCATACACACAGGATTAAAAATTAAATAAATTCGTCAGGCTGTGGTGGCGCATGCCTTTAATCCCATCACTTGTGAGGCAGAGGCAGGTGGATCTCTGTGAGTTCGAAGCCAGTCTGGTCTACAGAGTGAGTTCCAGGACAGCCAGGGCTACACAGTGAATTCTGTCTCAAAAAAACAAAAATAAATAAATAGATAAATAAACTCAGTTGTGGGTAGAAAGATTAGTTGCTTCTGTGGGTTTTCTTGTGGTAGCTGTCTCTGACTTTTTTTTTTTTGTAGACCAGGCTGGCCTCGGGCCCACAGAGATCTGCCTGCCTCATGTGTCCTGAGCACTGGGAATAAAGAAAGGCATGCACAACCGCAGCCCAGCTCTGACTCTGATTCTTTTGCCTGCTTTTGGGACCCCTTTCCTCTTTCTGGGTTGCTTAATCCAGCCCTAATATGAGGGGAGATGCCTGGTCTTACTGCAACCTGACATGCCATGTTAGGCTGATATATATCTATGGGAGTCCTGTCCTCTTCTGAAGAGAAACTGACGAGGAGTGAGTCGGGGGAGGGACAGCGGTGGGGGATTGAGACTGGGAGGAGAGGAGGGAAGGGAAACTGTTGGGGGAAGTAAAAGAGTTGATAATAGCCGGGTGGTGGTGGTGATGGTGGTGATGGTGGTGGTGGTGATGGTGGTGGTGGTGGTGGTGGTGGTGGTGGTGGTGGTGGTGGTGGTGCACGCCTTTGATCCCAGTACTCAGGAGGCAGAGGCAGGAGGATCTCAAGAGTTCAAGGCCAGCCTGGTCTAAGTAGTAAGTTCCAGGACAGCAGGACTAACTACAGAAATCCTGTCTCCAAAAGAAAGAAAGAAAGAAAGAGAGAGAGAGAGAGAGAGAGAGAGGGAGGGAGGGAGGGAGGGAGGGAGGGAGGGAGGGAGGAAGGAAGGAAGGAAAGAAGAAAGGAAGAAGAAGGAGAAGAAGAAAAGGAAGAAGAAGAGCACTTATTGTTCTTTCAAAGGCCGAGGTTTGATTCCCACACGGTGGCTCACAACCACCTATAACTCTAATTCCAGGGGATCTGGTATATGCGTGTGGTCCATTTACATACATGCAGGCAAAATGTTCTTTCTCATGGTTTTTTGGTGTGTTTGTTTTTTCAGAGAGGATCTCGCTCTGTAGACCAGGCTGGCCTCGAACTCACAGAGATCCACCTGCCTCTGCCTCCTGAGTGCTAGGGCTAAAGGCGTGCTCCACCACCCAGTGGTTTTGTTCTCTGTCAGTGATGTTGGGGATAGGACCCCAAGGCCCTGCCCAAGGTAGACAGCACTCTACCACAGAGTTATGTCCTCAGTTTTTTGTGCCTGAAATGTAATCTTTCCTCAGAGGCCATACCACCCTAAACGTGTTTGATTTTGTGTGAAGTATATCATCTTTCTTACCCAGTGTTTATCCTCCAATATCCTTGATAGTGAAGTCTTTCTTCTCCCATACAGAAAAAAGGTGTTTGATACTTTGTTAAAGTCTATGGGAAGTTGTTTTAGGATTTAAAAACTGTTTCCCTGCTTGCCCAGAGGACCCAAGTTCCATGAAGTTGTGTTCCCAGAACTGATGTCAGGCAGCTTGGGAACCACCTGTAACTCCAACTCCAGGAGAGATCTGTCACCCTCCTCTGGCCTCCCAGGACACCTGCACACACATGGCATACATATACATATACATAAATAAAAACTGTTTACAATAGCTTTTCTTTTAAAAGTATTGGAGTCACCAAAAAAAAAAAAAAAAAAAAAAGAATCCATCCACTCCTGTCTCCTGTCTCCAAGCTGGTATTAAAGGTGTGTACCATCCTGCGCTGCTCAATAGCCTGGGTCAGGAATAGGGGCACATGGGAGGCAGGGGTAAGCAGATCTCTGTGAGTTGAAGGCCAGCCTGGTCTATATAACAAGTTCCAGGACAGCCAGAGATAGAGAGAGAGACCATGTCTCAAAACAACAACAAGCCAGGCGTTGGTGGCGCATGCCTTTAATCCCAGCACTTGGGAGGCAGAGGCAGGTGGATCTCTGTGAGTTCGAGGCCAGCCTGGTCTACCAAGTGAGTTCCAGGAAAGGCGCAAAGCTACACAGAGAAACCCTGTCTTGAAAAACCAAAAAAAAAAAAAAAAAAAGCAGGGTGAAGGAAAACAGGAAGCACAGAGCAAGGGCAGGAAGAAGCCGCCGGTTTTCCTGGGGTGGGTGCTTAGGAAAGCCCTCTCTGAGAAGCTAACATGTGAACAGGGATTTGAAAGAAATAAGGAGATGAGCCTGGCACTTATCTGGGCGAAGACTGACTAAGGGGATGCGGAAGGAAAACAATATCCTGCCAATATAAGGAAATGGTGGTTTGTCACAGCGGTTGGTGGCACCTAGGAAGAAGCCAGGCCCCAACTAAGCCATGTCTCAAGGGCTCTGTGAGGAAATACTGTTATCAGAACTTCTGGTGGTTGGTTTTGTTTTTGCTTGTTTTGAGGCAGGACCTCACATAGACCAGGCTAACCTCCAACTCAGGATGTAGCTAACACTGTCTTTGAGGTTCAAGTCCTGCCTGGAGCTCCTGAGTGCTGGGCTTACAGGCATGCAACATACCTACCTTTTAGTTTGGATTTCTGGGAACGAATGTTTGATATATATATATGTATATATATATGTTTATATATCCAAACATATTGTTCATCATTGTTCCCACATGGTTGACAGACCATACAGAGCATGTTCTAAGCTGTGGCTATCAGAAGACTAGAGATGCGTGAGAACACAGAGGCAATTTTACAAGGCAGAGTTCAGTTACAGCTGAGCAGCTTACAAGAAATAAGAGAAATTTCAGGTAATTGCGAAGTAGGAATTCTACACAGCAGAAGTTATTTATCTAGAAATTGAGGTGTGTCTGAACACAGGTCATGATCCTGGGTAGAAAATGAAGCGGGTGTAAAGGATAGGCTTTAGTGTGTGTGTGTGTGTGTGTGTGTGTGTGTGTGTGTGTGTGTGTGTGTGTGTGTTCTATACTTGGACATGCAGGTATACATGAGTATGCAGAAATGCTTACCCGAGGAAGAGGTCAGGGGCACTGCTCTGTTACTCTTCACCTTATTTCTTTGGGACAGGGTATTTCACTGAACCTGGAGCTGCACCCACAGCCTGCAAGCCCTACCAACCCTCCTGTTTCTGCCCACACAACAGTGGGGATATATGTGTGTATGAGGCCTCCTCAAGCTTTTGGCGTGGATGCTGGAATTCAAACTTAAGTCTCAAGGCTGCACAGTAAATACTCTTACCCTGGGAGCCATCTCCCCCGGCCCAGATATGCTTTCAGAATCTGTTTGTTCTGGGAAACTTACTGTGTGCACACAGCACATGACAAGAGGTATTTCAAAACCAAGCCTGGCGTGGGCTGCTCACTACTGCTTCTTAGGAACTCCAAGGTCAGCCTGGGCAACTTAATGAGATTCTCTCTCTCAAGAGGTCTGAAAGTGGGGCAATGGTGGTACAAGCAGTTAATCCCAGCACTCAGGAGACAGAGGCAGGCGGATCTCTCTTGCACAGGTTCTGAGTTCAATTCCCAGTCCCCGTGTCCGTCCGTCCGTCCGTCCGTGTGCCCCCCCCCCCCCCCCGCAGCAGCTCACAACCATCTATAACTCTAGTCCAATGGGATGTGATGCCTTCTTCTGATGTGCAGATGTACATGCAGATAAAACACCTATCCTTTATACATAAAATATATAAATGAATCTTAAAAATATACTAATGAACAAACATAGACATACAGCTACTAACTCGGCAGAACCTGGGAACCAAACTATGGCTCCTAAAAGCAAGAGCTGAAGAGGAAGGATGGTATAGAAGTGTGGATTGGGTGATTTGAAAATAAATCTTCCAATTGTGGTAACTCAAGCTGGGGAAGGGCTTCAGGACTGAGAAGGACATGTGGCAAGGACTCAGAATGGAGAACAGATGTTGCAGAAGAAGATGTGGTAGAAAGAATCCCCTGGAGTCACCGGCAAACTTGGTTCTTGGTGCTTGCTTGTTTAAAACAGGATTTTCCTGTAGAACCCAAGATCCTGTAGATCTCAACTCAAGCTCTTCCGGCTTCTGTTTGGAGAGTTGGGTTTCAGGTAGGACCCACCCCACCTGGCCTACCTTGGTTGTTCATTAGCATATTACAGACTGTATTAGAATTCCAGTGCTTGCCAGGCAAGGGCTGTTGAAGCACACTCCTATCTCTGCAGCAGGATTTCCCATGGAAGAATGATTCTAGGTGGACGGGATCTGTCTCGCCTCCCAGTGATCACCTGTACTAGGAAACCTTCTGGAAGTGCAGGGGGTAGCCTGAGTCTGACTTCCTCTCACTGACTTGATCCTCAGTAAATATTGACTAAAACAAACCACTTCATTCTTTTTTCAGAATTCAACCTTTTTTTTAGGGGGGGGTGCCTTTTCTACCCCCTAGATAGTCCTCCATTCTGGATCAGTTCTGACTCAGGGACTCAGTATTTCACGATGGACTTTTGCTAATTAAATATCACCTGAAGAGATGGCTCAGTGGTTAAGAACATTTGCTCTTCCAGAGAACCTGGGTTGGATTTCCATCACCCACATAGTGACTAACATCACTAACTCTAGTTCCAGGGGATCTGAAACCCTCTTCTGACCTCCTCAGACATCAGGCATGCATATAGTGCACAAACATATTTGCAAGGAAAAAAAATTTTTTTTGAGACAGGGTTTTTCTGTGTAGCTTTGCACCTTTCCTGAAACTCACTCTGTAGCCCAGGCTGGCCTCGAACTCGCAGAGATCCACCTGCCTCTGCCTCCCAAGTGCTGGGATTAAAGGCGTGCGCCACCAACACCTGGCACAAGAAAAAAATTATAGACATAAAATAAAAATTTAAAAAACTAAAACAAACGTCTTGGGCCAGCAACAGTTCAGTGATTAAAAGTGTCTGCCTAGGGTTGAGTATTTAGCTCAGTGGCAGAGCGCTTGCCTAGCAAGCACAAGGCCCTGGGTTCGGTCCTCAGCTCTGGAAAGGAAAAATAAATAAATAAAAATAAATAAATAAATAAATAAAAGTGTCTGCCTGCCAAGCCTGGTGAACTGAATTTGATGCCTGGAACCCACATCGTGGAGGGAGCACACTGACTCCTGATAGTTATCATTTGACCAAGACACTGTGTACCCTGGCATCTCACACACACACATACACACACACACACACACACACACACACACACACACACACACTGTAAATTTTTAGTAAATAAAACCAGTACTCTCCATACACACTTACCTTCAGTGTCTTTTGTGACCTGGGATAAAACAGCAACATTAAAAGAATCACCTGAATATTAATTTCCAAGGTATTTTCATTAATACTGGTTCCCCCTACTACCTTGGCAGGGTGTGGAGGGAAGTACACACTGAAGTGGTTTTGAATCTTGAATGGCTATTGTCCATGGGGGAGGCACAAAAAAGCAAAGCAGTTTTTTGTTTTGGGGTGTGGGAGCCTAAATTTTTGTTTTGTGAGGCAATGTCTTGAGGCTATCCTCCTGCATCTGCCCCCTAGTGCTGGGATTATAGGTAAGCATGCCACACCACCCCCTGGAAGCCTAGAAATTGAGGAGTAACAGGTGTGGTGAGCACATGCTTTAATCCCAGCACTTAGGCCAAGCTGGTTTACAGAGCTAATTCTAGGTCAAGCAGGGCTACACAGAGACCCTGTCTAGAAAAAAAGAGAGAGACAGAGAGAGAGAGAGCAAGAACAGGACATCAGGGCAGGAGCCAAGCAGGATCAGGGACTAGGCAAGTGCACAGTAAGGCCTTTTTGAAAAACACTTAGCCGGGCCAGGCAGTGGTGGTGGTGCAAGTCTTTAATCCCGGCACTTGGGAGGCAGAGCCAAGCGGATTTCTGTGAGTCCAAGGCCAGTCTGGACTACCAAGTGAGTTCCAGGAGAGGTGCAAAGCTACACAGAGAAACCCTGTCTCAAAAAACAAAAACACTTGGCAGTAAAGTTCAGAGATTCACCTCTACCAGGGAAAGCCCAGCCACGCCCCAGATCAAGCTCCAGGTCCCATCTGATGGTTACCAGCTCAGGTGTGCCCCTTTCTCCAGTGGGTGATTCCAGTAGACACTGTGTCACTGACTGAGGAGGACCTGGGTGTCCCAGCAGAAGTATCAAGTGGGGCTAGAGAATTCTACTCTTGTATACGCAGCCCACAGTCCAAGTATTTGAAAATAAGCTTGTGCACATATGACTGTCTCAGATTTGCTGATCCTCATTCACACTCCAAGCTGAGTCAGGTGCTTGATCTTTTGTCCTTAACTCCAGGCCAACAGCCCAAGGCTACACTCACCCCAACATGATGATTTGATGTAGTAGCTCTCTAGGAGTGGCTTCACCTCTGTGACTTTGCCATCCTGCCGAAACCTAGGAACTGAGGTCTCAGAAGGTTTCTCAATGCTGAAGATAAAATAGGATTACAAAAGAAATCAAAGACAATGAAGTGCAGTTAACTGCAGATGAGGTCTGGGTATGAACCCCTTGAGAACAGGGATTGTCTGCAAAGTCAATGTCTAGCATAAAAGCTTCATCTTCATGGTACTTCCTGAGGCTCCGGTGGCGCAATCGGTTAGCGTGCAGTACTTATACATACATGGTACTTACAAATGTTTATTTAATGAATGGCTAGAGAAAAGATAGCTACCATCAAGTCAGCCTGAGGAGTAATTTCATTGCAACTGCCTATTCACACATCAGTAACTTGCATGGGTCTCACCCCATCTGAAATAATATAGACCAGGGCTGAGAGATCTCTTCCTCACGAGTACCACAGCAGCTAGCAATGACAGCATTTGGAAGACCAGTAAAACAGCAAAGCTCATGTAATCCACCTGCCAGAATGATTAAAGTAAACAGGCTCTGTCTCAAGAGGACATCTGACTTTGGAAGCATGGTGCTCACACGACCTTTATTCTCCAACAGCTGTAATGAGCAAAAGGAAGGACCTGAGCAGGACTGTCTCTGTTCTCTAGGGCTCCTCCCTTGTCCTGAATTGGTCCTCTCATCTCTGGGAAAGAGAAATGACCTAAAGAGCACAACAAGAATGAGATGTGGCTTTCTAGGTTCAAGTAATAGTTTCAGACTTAGCCTGGAACTTTTAGGGCTGGCAAGATGGCTCAGAGGACGAGGGTGCTTGCCACGAAGCCTGGCAACCTGAGTTCAATCCCCAGGACACACATGATGGAAGGAGACTCCTGCAGGTTGTTCTCTGACCTCCACATAGACACCACAGCAAGCTTTCCACCACACACACACACACACACACACACACACACACACACACACACACACACACACATAAATAAGTGTAATAAAAATTCTTATGTATTAACAGAAAACCTAAGGAAGCAGGGAAATAAATTCCAGTTCCTTCACTAAAAATGTATGAAGGACCAAAAGCTTGTTCAAAACAGATTTTTGTTTTGAGACAGCATTTTATGTATCTCAGGTTAGTCTTGAACTTGCTAGAGAGCTTGAATTTCTGAGTCTCCTGTCTCTACTTTCCAAGGATCAAAGGCTCCCCCCCACACCTCCTGGGCTGTTGATTTCACGGTGGAGACTGAAGCCAGGGTTTCACGCATGCTAGGTGAGCTCTTTACCAGCTGAGCTCTGTCCCCAGCCCAACTCGGTGTTCTGAAAAGTCCAGCTTTAAAGCTGAGGGCTTCTCTGGCTATATATGGCCATCTAAGAGATGGAAGGACGTTTTCAGTTGATTATAGTTTCTGAAACCTGCAGGTAGGAAGACGGGTTTAGGTAGGCATCCTTCTCTAATTTGTTTTTAAGAAACTAAGGTCAAAATTTTACTTTTAATAATAAATAATAAATGTCCCAACTCCTAAGCTGTGTGCTTTTCTGGCTATTCTTTAAGTCATCTGTAGAGTGTCTATATTTTCCCTAGGACAGTAAGCAATATAATTAAAGAAAACAAACTGTCCACTCTTCCCCAACACTGAAAAAGGTCTAGAGAAAGGATCACGCGTGGAAAATGACCCGGGTCTAAATGGACAAGCAGCACTTGGGGAGAAGCCCCCACCCCAGAGAGCTGTCACAGACAAAGTTTCTTTCCCAGGAGGTCCTGCTCACTCAGGAGACATCTAGTCCATGCCTCAGGAGAGGCTAGGGGTGTTTCCAGTCTTCCCTGCCAAGCCTTCGCCTTTTTATGAGCTCGGTATCTCCCAGAAGCATCTGCGGCATAAACAGAAGTGACTCTCACAGGGAATGACGCAGGCAGGCACCTGTCCCTGTTCTCCAAATCAGCCAAAAAGCTGCAGAGCATGGCATCCGGAGACTGCAGGATGAAGAGAAGGGGAAGCACCAAGTGAGCGACTGCTTTTGGTTCCAAAGCCAAAACATGTACACACACACACACATACACACCACCACACCACACCACACCACACCACACCACACCCACTTGTAGGCAGGGCTCCCAGAAATAGCAGCTGGTCGGCATGAGGAACTCTGCTATTCCTGGAGTCAAGAAACCAATATGATGGATGGCCTTGGAGCCCCACCCCATGAAAGCCACAGTCCAAGAACTAGAGCAATTTACACCGTATCACAGTCTGCAAAGGAATGGACTAATAATCCTCAGTGAGGAGGGTGAGCACTTTGACAAGGCTGGAGGCAAGGTGAGCTATCCCAAAAGCACAGCTGTGACAATCCCTTGATTGCTGTGTGGCCTTCTGCATATCACTGGCCTCTTCTCAAAATGGTACCCAACCCTCAAAGGGCTTGAGGGGCATCAGATGCACCCCTGGAAGATCATTCCTTGCCCCCTCCTTGTCAAAGGACTTCCCGTTTTAAGCTGCTGATGACATGCTGCTCTCTGCTCTAAGCAGAGTTCAACTTCCTTTTGTTTCAGAGTTTTGCATTGGCCTCTGAGGCCATATCCAGGACACAGAGGCAAGTGCATTTCTGTATCCATGCGAGAGCCGGTCGTCTTCTGCTGTCAGGTCTGTGTTCCGGAGTTTGGTCAATGCGTCTTTACAAGAGTGAAACCATGCATGTGTATACAAACAGACTATTCTGAAAAGGGTTCCTGGTTACTTTGACACCTCCCCTAAAAGCAATACCTTCCTTGGGGGAAGATGAGTAGGACACCGGATGACCTGTTCCTAACTTCTGGAAAGGTAGCTTGTTCTGTCCATTTGTCAGTGAGGGGATAGGAGGAACCCAACATTGTCAGTTACAACAAGATTTTGTAGTTTGTTTGTTTTTTTAAAAAAAAGGTTCTATGTGGAAATGAGTGGGACAATGATAAAAATAAACATAATTAAAATCCCAAACCAAAACATAGCTCTCGGCCCCCATCCCCAGTTAGTCCTCCAAGACCACAATCTCCACATTGTGGACTTGATGCTGGTGTTCTTCCATCTCAGCCACCACTTTCTCCTCAGTCCTCAGCTCTGTCTCCAAGATGACCGCTTTGCCCTCAGTGTCTTCAGCCTCAGGGTCTGGGGCCGGGTCAATCTCGATGATGGTCTGCCCGTCCTCCGAGGTGCTTTCAACAGCCTGGATTGCTGAAGTCAGGCCAGACTCCATGGCCACCAACTCCACGGGGCTCACCATGGTGGCCATATTGCCCAGGGTACTCCCATCCTGCATAGTGGTGGAGCTTAGCAGTGCCAAGCTTGATGAAGGGTGGATGGTCACTGTGTCTGGTGAGCTGCTCTTGGCAGAGGAAACCACTGTGGCGTAGCGGAAGAGCTGAGGGCCAGAAGGCAGCGTGTGGACAGTCACAGGACTGGAGCCCTGGCTGAGGGTAGCCACCGGAATATTGCCCATGGAGAAGGACTGCCCCACGGGGGTGATGGTGATGGGCGAGATGACAGTGAACTGAGGCTGCTGGACAGGAGAAGGACTCAGGACAGTGGTGGAGGCCGGCCGCTGGAGCCGGGGTCTTTTCGGAGGCTTTGGGGTGCTCACAGGCATTAGTACCACATTTTGAACCGTCTGGGATTTCAGTCTAGGATCTTGGGCTTGCTTTTTTTGCTCTTCCAACTGCCGTTCCAAGTCTATGGGGGAAAAAACAAAACAAAACATACAAACAGCTAGAGTTTGTGGAAAGAAATCATCTTGGGAACATGGGCCAGGGGGTCAGGAGGCACAGGGTCCTGCCATGGTTTTACACTGTGTAGCCTCAGGCAAGTCACACCACTGTTTCCCGAATGACTTGTGGAGATGATTTTTTTTAACCCTTCAGTAATGGCAATGAATGGCCTGATTATGGGCGGGGCAACAGTTCAGAGTCTTAAAACTGATCTGACTTTTTTTTTTTTTTTTTTTTTTTTTTTTTTTTTTGGTTTTTCAAGACAGGGTTTCTCTGCATAGCTTTGCGCCTTTCCTGGAGCTCACTTGGTAGCCCAGGCTGGCCTCGAACTCACAGAGATCCGCCTGGCTCTGCCTCCCGAGTGCTGGGATTAAAGGCGTGCGCCACCACCGCCCGGCTAAAACTGATCTGACTTTACTCACCCAACATGCTCCTCTACAAACTTTTCACCTCTTGGCAAAATACAAATCAAAGAAATCTCATACGGTCTTTTTCCTTTTCACAAGTATGTGATTTACACCCAGGGTCACAAGCATACTAAGGACACGCTTTAGCATTGAGCTACATCTCCCAGCATACACATAAATATATATATTTTTAATTAAATTTTAAACTATTTGTATGTGTGTGCCTGTGTGTACATGTGAGTGCACGTGTGAGTGCAGGTGCCTGCCGAGGCCAGGGAGGGCATCGGATACTCCAGAGCTGGAGTTATAGATGGCTGTGAACCACTAACAGAACTAAGATTCTCGGGGAGAGGAGGAAGTATACTGCTAAAGGCTGAGCTGTCTTTTTAGCCACACCTGTATCTGTTTTCAACTGAACATAGTTATGAGGCATAGTTGAACATTTTTCTTTTACCTTTTGTGGTTTGTTTCTGTGTAAGTGGACATGTATGAGCATGCATATGTGGATGCACATGCAGACAAGAGGACAAACAAGTGTCTCTCTCCTTCAAGACACAGTCTCTCATTGGCCTGCAACTTAACAATACCAAAAAATAAGCTACACTGGCTGGCTCCCTGACTTTATCAATTAAATCTATCATTTAAGAACATTTAAAGCTGGGTGGTAGTGACACAAGACTTTAATCCCAGCACTCGGGAGGCAGAGGCAAGTGGATCTCTGTGAGTTCAAGGCCAGCCTGGGCTACAGAGTGAGTTTTAGGACAGACTCCAAAGCTACACAGAGAAACCCTTGTCTCGAACCCCCCAAAAAAGAAGAACATTTAAAACGGGGGGGGGGGGGGGGGGGAGAGGGGGGGGAG
This sequence comes from Peromyscus maniculatus bairdii, assembly GCF_049852395.1. Classification (NCBI taxonomy): domain Eukaryota; kingdom Metazoa; phylum Chordata; class Mammalia; order Rodentia; family Cricetidae; genus Peromyscus; species Peromyscus maniculatus. The sequence continues at coordinate 150,677,655 of NC_134853.1, forward strand.
CCCGCGGGCGGGTGACTGTGGCGCATGCCTTTAATCCCAGCACTCGGGAGGCAGAGCCAGGCAGATCTCTGTGAGTTCGAGGTCAGCCTGGGCTACAGAGTGAGTTCCAGGAAAGGTGCAAAGCTACACAGAGAAACCCGTCTGGAAAAACCAAAATCAAACAAAAAACAACAACAAAAAAAACTTTGGGCTGGAGAGATGGCTCTGCAGTTAAGAGCAATGGCTACTCTTCCAGAGGTCCTGAGTTCAATTCCCAGCAACCACATGGTGGCTCACAACCATCTGTAATGAGATCTGGTGCCTTCTTCTGGCCTGCAAGGTCACATGCAGGCAGAACACTGTATACATTAAAAAAAAATATAAATCTTTAAAAAAAAAAAATTTAAAAAAAAAAATAAACCAGCTGGGGGAGTGGAGGCACATACTTTTGATCCCAGCAGAGGCAGGCAGCTCTCTGTGAGTTCAAGGCCAGCCTGGGCTACAAAGCAAGTTCCAGGAAAGGCACAAAGCTACACAGAGAAACCCTGTCTCGAAAAAACCAAAAAAAGAAAAAAAAAAAAAATGGGAACTGGATAAAACTAACCCTCAAGCATGCTGGGAACACAGCTCTGGACAGTTTTTGCCTAGCATGAAGGAAGTCCTTGGTCTGATCCCCAGCATGGGGGTGGGGAGCAGGGAACACTTTAAAAACCTCAACTACTATCTCCTTCCCTGTTTTTGCCTTAAAAGGCCCCTCAAACTCAACAGGGAGCCAAGGATGGTCTTGAACTTCTGTTTCTCCTGGCTCCACCTCCCTACTGCTAGGATGACAGTCATGCATCACTACACCTGATCTTTTCCTAGAAGTTGTTGGCATTTACTTTGCAGGGAACTGGCGTATATATCTGTGCCGCCACGTGCATTGGCGATCAGAAAACAGTCTGCAGGAATCCGTTTCCTCCCGCCCTGTGGGGTCCAGGCATCAGGTCATCAAGCTTGGTGGCGGAACCTCCACCCTCTGAGCCATCTCACTGACTTTTTCCTGAAAGACAGGCCTCCGTCATGTGACTCAGGCTGATGATCTCAAGTCCCCCTGCTTCAACCCCTCAACTGCTGGCATTATGGGTGTAATACTCAGCTTACTTATTCTCCTTTCTTTTTTAAATAATTCTTTAAAAATTTCTTATTTTTTTTTTTTTTTTTTTTTTTTTTTTTGAGACAAAGTCTCTCTATGTAGCCCTGGCTGTCCTGGCACGCCTGTGCCTCCCCAGAGCTGAGATTCAAGGCATGTATCACCATGCCCACTGGTCTCCTCTTTTTATGTTTGACAGTACTGGCAGTTGAACCCAAGGGCTCTGTATAGTGAGTTACTCCATAGCTTCCTCTTTACATTTTATTTTCATTAAAGACAGAGTTTCACTAAATTGTCCAGGTAGACCTTGACATTGCTATATAGACCAGGCAGACTTTGAACTCAGGTTCTTCCTCCTCAGTCTTCAGGGCAGCGGGGAAGACACAGGTGTGCACCACCAGACCAATGCTAAAGTGATTTTTCTTTCCTTTCGATTCTCAACTGTCTGGAAGGTGGTCTGCGGTGTTACTCAAAGGCTGCTCATCCACACCTCTACACAATTTACACTGTGAACCTGTTTCATCTCCCCCGAAAATTATCCTCATATTCTCTCCTTCCCTCTTCCTATCTCTTGTGCAGTGGTCGGGGGTCATACCCAGGGCACTGCAGATGAAAAGCACACGTTCTACAGCGAAGCTCTAGCTCCATCCTCCAAATCTTCTCAGTTCTCTCCAGGTCTAAGGGAAAAGTCCCTTTCTTCTTCCATCACACCTACAACCCCAACTGTCTTCTTGTGTTTATTTGTCTCGGTATCTGTTTTTCCTTAAGTTCTTAAAGAGCCTGAAGAGATAGAGACTATTTTATGCCATATTGTAGTTTTTCTTTTTTGTTTTTTGAGACAGGGTTTCTCTGTGTAGCTTTGTGCCTTTCCTGGATCTCACTCTGTAGACCAGGCTGACATCGAACTCACAGAGATCCACCTGGCTCTGCCTCTCGAGTGCTGGGATTAAAGGCGTGCGCTGCTGCTGCCGCCGCCGCCGCCGCCACCACCACCACCACCACTGCCACCACCACTACCACCACCACCATCACCACCACCACCACCACCACCACCACCCCCCAACCCCATATTGTAGTTCTAAACCCTTGTTTCGAAATGAACAAAGTAGCTGCATTAAAAGACCTAGGTGCTCATAGCTTCTGACTGCTTTGTTTACGGATTTATTGTTTGTGGTGTAGGGATGTGTTTGTGTAGGGGTGTACCCATGTGTGTGGGTACTAGATGTTTTCCTTGGTGATTCTCTACCTTATTGTTTGAGACAGGGTCTCTCACTGAACCTGGAACTCCTCAATTTGGCTAGGCTGGCCAGCCAATGAGTTCCAGGCATCCACCTGTTTTCTTTTCCCCAATACTGGGACTGCAGATGCATGACCTGAACCTGAATTTTTCATGTTTGTATTGGGGATTCAAATATAAAGTCCTCATGCGTACAGGGGCAACATTTTACCAACTCAGCCAGCCTAGTTTATGACTATGACAAACAATGGAAAATGTACAAAATCTATAGTTAGCTAAAAGAGCCCTCTCAACAATGAAATAAAAGGAAAGCTGATGGTGTCTCCTGCCACCAACTTCCCGAGATTATTAGAATACCTAGTGACACATCAACCCTCCAACAGCACGCAAGACAAGCACATGCCCACGTACCTGCCAGGGTGTAGAGAAACTGGCCCTCTCCCTGCTCCACTTGCTTCCGTCTGTTGTCCAAAACTCTCTTGACTGTGTCCATTAGGCCAAATGTATGTGCCACATTGTTTAGAACAGCAGCATCTGTTTGAAACAAAGCACAGGCCTCCTGTGGAGTCTAAACAGCCCCTGATGTGATCGTCATAGATCTCAAAGAACCCAGAAACCCAGAGTGGGGCTGCATGCTTGTAATCCCAACACGGGAGATGGAGGCAGTGTGATCAGTAATCAAGGCTAGCCTAAGCTACAGAGTGAGTTCTAGGCCAGCCTGAGCCTCTGATTTGATCACACCTTCCCTCACCCCCAACAAGGAAAAGAACAAAGAAATTATGGAACTCTCTTAAACACATTTCAGTAATTGTGGTGGTGGTGGTGGTGGTGGTAGTTTTCAGAAAGGATCTCATTGCCCAGGCTGGCCTCAAACTAGCCAAGGATAGCCCTGAACTCCTACTTCTACAACCTTAGTTCTGGGGTGATAGGCACTTAGCACCATGCCTGGCAGTTTGTTTGTTTGTCTGTCTGTCCCATTTTGGTTTTTTGAGAGAGGGTTTCTCTGTGTAACAGCTCTGGCTGTCCTAGAACTCCTTCTGTAAACAAGAGTGGCCTCAAACTCATAGAGATCTGCTTGCCTCTGCCTCTTGAGTGCTGACATTAAAGGCTTGGATCACCACTGCTTGGCTAGCAAGTTTTTTGGTGTTTTTTTTTTTTAATTTATTTATTTATTATGTATATAGTGTTCTGCCTGCAGGCCAGAAGAGGGCACCAAATCTCATTATTGATGGTTGTGAACCATCATGTGGTTGCTGGGAATTGAACTCAGGACCTCTGGAAAAGCAGCAGCCAGTGCTCTTAACCGCTGAGCCATCTCTCCAACCCTGGCTAGCAAGTTTTTTAAGGCAGATTTATCATATGTATTTAATTTTGGTTTGTAACACATGGGAAGATCTTCCTACGTAAACAATCAAACAGGGATGACACACTGGTAGGGTAGCGGCAGCATGCTGCTCCTGTCCTACCATTGCAGGGTATGACACAGTGGTTGGGTAGCGGCAGCATGCTGCTCCTGTCCTACCATTGCAAAGACAAAAAGCAAAAATACAGAAATAGGTGAAATAAATAATCTTTAAAAAAAAAAAATCCAGGCATAATGGCGCATGCCTTTAATCTCAGCACTTGAAAGGCAGAGGCAGGCAGATCTCTGTGAGTTCAAGGCCAGCCGGGTCAACATAGCAAGTTCCAGGATAGCCAAAGCTATATAGTAAAACCCCATCTTAAAACAAACAAAACCCCACAAAAGAACAACAAAAACTCTAAATTTTGCATCTAGTTATAAATTCTGACCCATGTTTAGAAAACAGGATGGTAAAATCTGGGTGTGGTGATGGACAGTTCTAGTCCCAACTATTCTGAAGGCTGAAGCAAGACAATTTGAGATCAGCCTGGGCAACATGATGAGACTCCTTCTCCAAATAATCTAATAGGCCAGGAATGACAGCTCATACCTGTCATCCAGCATTTGGGAGGCTGAGGTGAAATCACTGTCTGGAATTGAAGGGCAACCTGATTTATAGATGAAACCTTGTCTCAAAAACAAAACAAAACAAAACAAACAGGCCGGGCGGTGGTGGCGCACGCCTTTAATCCCAGCACTCGGGAGGCAGAGCCAGGCGGATCTCTGTGAGTTCGAGGCCAGCCTGGACTACCAAGTGAGCTCCAGGAAAGGCGCAAAGCTACACAGAGAAACCCTGTCTCGAAAAACCAAAAAAAAAAAAAAAAAAAAAAAAAAAAAAAAAAAAAAAAAAAAAACAAACAAACAAACAAACAAACAAAAAACAACAACCAATAAATGGCTGGGTGTAGTGGCACATACCTTTCCCAGGACTCAGGAGGGAAAGATAATAGTAAGGCTAGCCTGATCTCCATAGTGAGTTTCAGGACAGCCAAGGCTATGTAGAGACCCTATCTCAACAAACAACAACACAGGCCCTACCCATCTGCACCCTCAGCCTTACCAATGCAGTTGCAACAGTTACACTGGGTTTTCCCATAATTCTGTGTGTGTGTGTGTGTGTGTGTGTGTGTGTGTGTGTGTGTGTGTGTGTGTGTGTGACACAGCCCTGGACGTCCTGGAACTCAATTTGTAGACTTTGTAGACCAGGCTGGACTCAAACTCACAGAGATCGGCATGCCTGTGTCTTCCAAGTGCGAGATTAAAGGCGTGCGCCACCACTGCCCAGCTTCCTATAATTCTTTGTAATCACCAGACATTGTCACTCCAAGATCTTTGATCTCTCTGCCTGAAAGTTTTTTTCTCCCAGCTCATTACATGCTTAACTTCTAAAATTCAGATTCTGCTCAAAGGTCAGTGTCCTCAAAGGCCTTTCTTAACTACTATGAAAACAATCACCTCAGCTTTCTGTGTTATCTGCGTGTGTTACATTCCAAGCACACACTGATTTACACGACGGTGGGAGTTAGCTCTGTGACAGAGCATTTCCTTGGTCTATGCAAAGTCCTTACTTTCATTTCCAGGGCCCAAACACTAAGTACACAGGGCCAGTGAGAGGGCTCAGCAGGGAAAGGGGCTTGCTGCCAAGCCCACAGATCTGAGTTTGATTTTGGGACCTGCTTGATAGACAGGAAAAACTGCATTGTCCTCTGGCCTCCACATATGCATATGATGTGGATACCGCCCTCTCCCAGGAAAGAAACAAACAAACCAACAAATAAATGTAAGTAAAGGTGGATTTCCTGGCTCAGGCCTCTAGGTAGCACTCAGTAGGGGAGGTCGGAGGATGGAAATTCAAGGCTGACCTTGGCTATATAAAGTCAGAGGACAGCTTGGGACGCATGGGACACTGTCACAAAAAAAAAAAAAAAAAAAAAAAAAATTGAAGGGGGGTAAGGTGGTGCACAACTTTTCTTTTGTTTTTGAGACACCACCGCCTGGCTCAAACTAAAGTTTAAAACTCAGTTCATGAACAAAATAACATAAGGCTGGGGCTGCCCTCAGTAGAAGAGTGCTTGCCCAGTGTGCTGAGGCCACGTTAAATCCCTAGGACCACATAAATGAACAAAACACGGTCAGGAACCACAAAAGATGATGACTTAACTTTTATGAGCTTTACTTTTCTTATCTGTAAAACGAAGATAATGATACCTTTGCCTGGCAGTTGTGAGACAGTCGTGAGGATTCAAAACTGAAGGCCATTACCAGGCTCGGTGCACTTACCTGTGACCTGGAAGGGAGCCTGGAGGAGCCGCTGCTGCACGCCCCTGAGCAGCTCTTCTATCTCCTTCTGGATATTACAGACGACCTCCTCCATCAACCCCACATCAGCGATTCCTTTCCAGAACATCAAAGTGTCCTCTGGTGCAAGAGGGGGAGAGAGAAGGTAGACAGAGGTATTACACAGACACCTCAGCACCTGTCTGTAATGTTCATTCCAATTCCAAAGGATTCTGTACTAAAACATGGAAGACTGGCTGCCTCCAGGAGTTGGAAACTAATTATTAGCCCCTTCAGTCACTAGGGGCTTGGGATAATTGCCTGCCTCAATTTGTCATGCCCTTGATTTGTTATGATTCTGGCTATCAAAACAGACATCTCAGTCCAATAAAGATATTCAGTTAAATATTAAACAGGCATTCAATATTTAAGACTAAGTATTACTTGAATAATTCAATTTTAATTTTGCTTTCAATTAAATAAGACTTAATTTTATAAAGGTTAGCTAATAAAGATATTAAGCTAAATATTAATTAAAGATATTCCCTCTAGTTCTACACTAAACCAAACAGCTGGGGGGAGGGCCTGCAGGTTCCCTAGTGGAAGCTAAGGCTCTTCATGTCTGTATCCAGCAAGTAGCAACAGTGTCAGACAGGCAACAGAGATTTATTAAATGAACCATGAGAAGAAGGGGAAAGTGATGAAGCTTTTCCTGGTCCCCAATAAGGGAATTAATAGTCATACACTTTATGCTACCTGCTACCTAATTTTTCCTTCTAACTTCTCCAAGTTTGATTTACCTAAGAAATGACCCAGAGATGGGGACAGCTGCTAATAGGAAAAGCACGGACAATGGAGTCCAACAAGCAAACAGTTCAGCTCTGACAAGTACTGTATGACCAGTCTCGGGCCACCTGAAATCTCAATCCCTCCACGTGTAAAATGAAATTTAAAAGGAGGTGATCCCAGCTATAGTTAGTAGTCATCTCTATTCGGAAGACGAGCAGACATAAGAAGAGGTCCTACACCAACAGGAAGACAGGGCTACAGGGAGGGCGGGGCTACACAGGAAAGTACCTGAAATTTCTTCCGATTCTTTTTTGATGCCCTCCTCTGTGGCCATGGTGACAGCGGCAGTGAGAGCCGAATTCCACTCCAGCCCAGCCTCTTCCATGCTCTCCTCTGAGATGGCAATCTGTGTGATGTTACCTAAGCAGGGTCCGTTAGAAACAAAGCCATCAATTTTATGAGGAAAAGTCAGTATCCTCTCTCAAAGACAGAAAGACCACGTGATTTTTAGCATGCTGCCTCTTGCCTAGTGTCTATATTTTAAAATCCTGATCTCTAGGTAAGTCAGGATGTACACAGAATTTTCTAAAGAAAACTTGCCTTTCGAAGAAAAAGCTTTCTTTTTACTCTGAACAGAAAAAGAAAAAAGAACAACAAAACCTTCCAAGAGCAGTCTGCTTCCTAGGCAGGCAGATGTTTTTGAAAGTGACTAAGGGTAGGTATGCCTGTCAGGCCACCCACTGCAGACTTCCTGAGGATGAGAAAGACCTAGGATCATTTCAAAGCAGTGTACTTGTCATGAGTCCTACTACAAACATGTTTGATAGTAAGCATCTGGAATATCTGAAGTTGTCATAGCTAATGAACCAGCCTGAGCTAATGAACCAGCTGAGCTAATGAACCAGCCTGAGATGAGAAAGCAAGAGAACAAGAGACAAAAAAAGATCACATAAGAGATCCATGAATAATAGACACAGACATGGAACTGGAAAGACGGCTCAGTGGTTAAGAGCACATGTTGCTCTTGCAGAGGACTGGTGTTTCAGTTCCCAGCACCCATATCAGGCAGTTCACAACTGTCTGTAACTCCAGCTCTAAGGGGATCCAACTCTGTTGTCTTCTATGGGTACCCACATATACATGCACATACCCACACAGACACACACCCATACACATGCACAAAAACCACAGACACACATATACACACACGATTCAAATAAATCTTAAAACACACACATTCACACACTTTACCTTTCAATTGTCTCTAAAAAGCTGAACAAGAACTAAGAAAAACCAAAGTGGCTCAGACAGCAATATAGACACACGTGAGCTCTATATACCGGAGGACAGCAGCAACCAGGGAAATCGTAGGGCATGGACAATCAAGTCAGGTTTGACGAATAAAAATCAATCAGTTTGGAATATTCTTCCTTTTCTAAGCAAAAGAGTCAAATGCATGAAAATTCTCCGCTAGACACTTTCCTGAAATAGCACTTAGGCTCTGAGAGATTTGGTTTTTACTCTCCTATTGGTTACTCTCAGAATTTGTGAGTTCACCAAAAACTAAACCAAAATTAACCCCACAAAGACATGTGAGGTGGGTCAGGATTATATATAATCCCAGCACTTGGGAGGCTGAAGCAGAAAGGTCGTTGTGAGTCCAAGGCCAGCCTGGTGCCCTCATACCCAAGGCTTTATAGTAGCAGCTGAGACATATTTTACACAACTGTGGTGTCTCCAGAGGCCGTGACTAAATCCACCAGAGTTCATATTCATATATATTCTCATCCCTCTCTTTCCCTCCCTCCTCGCTCTCCCCTAGATGATAAGAAGGAGCCCCAGACCCAAATTCAAAAGCACTAAAAGTCAGTTGAGCATAGTATCACAGGCCTGGAACCCCAGCACTCAGGAGGTGGATGCAGGAGGCGTCCTAGGCCAGCTTGGACTACATGATCAGACTACGTCTCAAAACAAATCAAATCAAAACAACAGCAACAACACAAAACAGAAGGTTGGCCCTAAGTTTGAGCTGGTCTACATAGCAAATTCAGGCCAGTCAGGGCTCTATAGGAAGGCCTCGTGTAAACAAACAAAGCCTGAGGGTCAGTGTGGGCCCGATTTACTCATCTGTGAGGAAGTCTAGGTTGGTAAGCTGGGGCTCACTCAGGCAGTGGTCTGCTCAGCCCGGCCACTGATACCTGCCTCTTCAACATTTGAAGATGTTTGTCATTCTAATCTACCTTTCTAATCTTACCAAGGCTCCACTCAACCTTGACCCGCCTGGAGACTGGCAGGAAAATGAGAGCACTGAATAAGCCCTGTAAGTACAGAACATCTCTCTAATGCTTGGCACGCACTGTAAGGAAGAAGAATGCTGGAAATAAGCCAGGTGGTGGCGCACGCCTTTAATCCCAGTACTGGGGAGGCAGAGGCAGGCGGATCTCTGAGTTTGAAGCCAGCTGGGTCCACAGAGCTAGTTCCAGGACAGTCAGGACTACACAGAGAAACCCTGTCTCAAAAATCAAAACAAAGACAAACAAAGAATGCTGGAAATTTAAGTTAGAGATAGAAAATCTGCCTAGCATGCACAGGCAGTATTGATGATGATGATGATGATGATGATGAAGAAGAAAAAAGAAAAGAAAAAACAAGGAAGAGAGTTGGCCAACAAGAATCAATTAAAGCCAGGCGGCGGTGGCGGCGGCGGTGCATGCCTTTAGTGCCTGCCAGCACTCACGAGGCAGAGCCAGGCTGATCTCTGTGAGTTTGAGGCCAGCCTGGTCTACAGAGCAAGATCCAGGACAGGTACCAAAACTACACAGAAAAACCCTGTCTCAGAAAAAAACAAACAAACAAAATAGAATCAATTAAAATAGCCAGGCATGCTGAGTATAGTGGCACATGCCTTTAATCCCAGCACTTGGGAGGCAGAAAGAAAGGATTGCTGGGGGACACAGAGAAACACTGTCTTTAAAAACACCCCCCAAAAAAAGAGAGGAAGAGAGAATAAGCTAGGCATAGGTGATTTAAGCCTGTAATCCCAACATTCTAGAGGTTGAGAGAGGAGAACAGCCATGAATTTAAAGTCAGCCTGGGCTACAAAGTGAGTTTCTAGATAGCCTGGGCTACAAAAACCTAGTCTCAAACCAAACAAAATGAGTCATTTTAAGAGGAAAAAGGAATCTGTTTCCAGGGCTTAGACTCTAGCCGAGATTGCTGTAATACCTTACAACACAGCACAAAAGCACATCCATGCTCACAGGTACTGGAAAGAGAAATACCAGGGACTCAGGCATGGTGGTTTGTTTGTTTGGGGAGGCAGAAGCAAGAAAATCACAGGAAGTACAAGTCCTGCCTGGGCTACATGGTGAGACAGGGTCTCAAAACCAAAACCCTAAGGGAGACCCGATGAGCGAGGAGGGAAGGGCTGGCGTAGGCAGTAGCTTTCCGGGTGGTGTCCTACCCCCTACCATCGGCCGAGGTGGGGGTCTGCACCACACTTGTCTGCTGGCCTGGCACGGGGGCTCTCGCGCTGCTGATGAGGAGGTCGAACTTGGTGCTCCTGCAGGTATTGGAGCAAACTTTGTCATGCTGGTAAAAATCGATCTGTCCAGAGTCCATCATTTTCCTGTCCAGAGACAAGAAGCAGTTGAGCCCGGGTTTCACCTATGGGAACTATGGGAACTATGGGAACTATGGGAACTAAGGGGCAGATGGAACAATCTGCTGAGTCCATGATCAAGATTAACGGGGCCTAATAAATCTGAAGCCACTGCACTGTGAAGATTCTAATTGGAATTATAAAACGTCCATCGGTCCTGCCCACAGTGACCACCACTTCTCTTCTGAGTTTCCTCAGCATCAGTACTCTTCACCAAGCTTTAGATACACTAAGAATGTCAGGAATGTCATTAAAAACCAAAGCTCAAAGTCCCGGCCCTTGAGAGGCAGAGGCCCAGTGAGTTCAAGGTCAACCTGGTCTATACAGCAAGTTCCAGGCAATGCTGGGCTATACAGTGAAACCCTGTCTTACAAACAAACAAACAAACAAACACAAGCCTGACAGTGGTGGTGCACGCCTTTAGTCCCAGCACTCAGGAGGCAGAGGCAGGCGGATCTCTATGAGTTTGAGGCCAGCCTGGTCTACAGAGATCCAGGACAGGCACCAAAACTACACAGAGAAACCCTGTCTGGGAAAAAACAAAACAAAACAAAACAAAAAGAACTGAGATAAGAGACAGGCACTACCCACCACACCTGGCTAGTATCAGGTCCAGAATGCCTAGTTTATTGCCACTTTTAGAGATAAAACATTTCAGAAGACAAAGAGGCCAAGAGAGGAATGAAGGGAGGGGAGGAAGGAGAAGGGAAAACAGTGAAGGACTAGAGTCTAGCTGCTAGAAGCCATGGTACAACGACAGACTCCTTGTCCAGCATGTGGGAGGCTGTCAGTTCAATCGAACAGCAAAAAGTAAGTAAAATTTACAAAATCAAGAAGTCTCCTAGAGATGGGTCTAGAGAGATGACTCAGCAGCTAAGAGCACTGGCTGCTCTTCCAGAGGTCCTGAGTTCAATTCCCAGCAACCACATGATGGCTCACAACCACCTATAATGAGATCTGGTGCCCTCTTCTGGCCTGCAAGGACACTTGCAGGCAGAATACAGTATACATAATAAATAAATAAATAAACCTTAAGAAAAAAAAAGAAGAAGTAGAAGTTTCCTAGAGGCAGGGCAGTAGTGGCGTAGACCTTTAATCTCAGCACTTAGGAAATGAAGGCAGAGGCAGGTGGATCTCAGGGAGTTCCAGGCCAGCCTGGTCTACAAAGTGAGTTCCAGGACAGCCAGGACTGCTACACAGAGAAAACCTGTCTCAAAAACAAACAAACAGGGCTGAAGAGATGGCTCAGAGGATAAGAGCACTGCTTGTTCTTCCAAAGGTCCTGAGTTCAATTCCCAGCAACCACATGGTGCCTCATAACCATCTGTAATGAGAGCTGGTGCCCTCTTCTGGCCTGCAGGGATATGTGCAGACAGAACACTGTATACATAAGAAATAAATAAATCTTTAAAAAAAGAAGAAGAAAACAGAAGGGACAGGAAAGGCATTCCTCTCAAATCCTTCAACTATGGATGTGTCTCTACCCCTGAGAAATTGTACCCAATGGAAGCAGCTCCTTGTCTGTGTGTTGTTTCTACGCTTGACCTTAAACTTGAGATCTTCCTGCCTCTGCCTCCCATGTGCCGAGATTAAAGGTGCCACCATACCTGGCTGGACACTTCTAATTCTTGACCTTAAAATTTTTGTTTTTAAGGGGGGCTGGAGAGATGGCTCAGTAGTCAAGAGCACTGGCTGCTCTTCCAGAGGACCTGGGTTCAATTCCCACCACCCATATGGTAGCTCACAGCTATCTGTGACTCCAATTCCAGGAGACCCGACACCCATGGCAAAATACCAATGCACATAAATTAAAACAAATAAGAAAATTCTTTAAACTTGTTTTTTAGAATTCTATGTGTATGGGTGCTTTGCCTGCATGTATGTCTATTACTATGTGCACATCTGGTTCCCATGAAGGCTAGAAGAAGGTGTCGGATTCCCCTGGAACTGGAGTTACAGAGAGTTGAGAGCTGCCATGTGGGTGCTGGAAACTGAACCCAGGCCCCCTAGAAGAGCAGCCAGAACTCTTAATATCTGAGTCATCTCTCCAGCCCTGGGCTTTACATTTACATTTTTTTCTATCAGCAGGTGAACATTCAAGGGAGACTAACTAATGCATTCAAGGGGGAAAACTACAATGGTAACTTGCTGGCGAGGGCTAGTCCATCCGCTGACATCTGTCTGGCAGACCGGGAGGGCGAATGGCAAACATTACGCCTGGTCTTTCTTTCTCAACATGGTCTTCTATTAGAACAGGCTACCCCAGGCTGTCAGTCCCGCTGGTGCACGTACTCAGCACCTCGCTTTGCTCTCTCTCTGCGAGGAGGACAGGGAGGACAGTCAGCTCCTCGGAGCTGCTCTGTCAAAAGAAGATTCTGTCCAACCTCCTGACACCAGCACCCTAAGCCAGCATGCTGCTGTCAGCCTTGACTACACAGCAAGTTCTGGGCTAAACGGACCTAAATGAGACTTAAAAACCTAAAAAGAATGAGAAATCTAGTGTAGATGCTGGGAAAAGTTAATTAGTTTAATTTAATAGTTAGAGGCTACAGGGGTATAAGTCAGTGGTAGACTGCTTATGTAGCATGTGCAAGGCCCTGGGTTCCAACCCTAATGTCACAAAGCAAAAAAAAAGGTTATGGAAAAGTCGATGAAGGTCAAATGGTGTGTAAGGTTCTCCCCTAAGTGCTGCATTGAGATGCATGTGATGTCCTAGCACTCACCTGAGCATGATGCCGCCTAGACGGATGGCTCTCTTCCAGTCCTTCAGAGTGGACTTTCCAGCCAGATGAACAAAGTGCTTGGGGCTGATCAATTGATCATTGAACTACAGTAAAAAAGAAGAATCCAAAGTGGGCCAGTGTGAACTTAGAATGAAATAACGCCACTTGCTCTACACAAAACCCCAGACAATGCTATAAGCCACATCAGTGCCACTCAACCCCGTCCTATGGTACCGAACATTCTCCCCCTCTGAGTACCTGTCCTTTCCTAGGACAGAGTTACAGAGGGTGAGTGAGGACAAGAAATAAACATGCTAAATAGTATCTACAAATCCACTTATATTCTGAAGCAGGGGGATGGGTCTAGTGTTCCAGGGGCTGGTCAAGAAACTGAAGAAATCTAAGTAGCGCTAAAGATGGATGGGCCAGGGAGATAACTCACAGGTAAAAGTGCTAATTGCACAAGACTACACACTGACTTCAATCCCAGAAATCACTTAAAAAGATGAACTGCATCTGTAGTTCCAGCACTCTTACTGTGAGATGGGAAGCTGAAGACTGGTTAGCCTGGAATATTCACTACAGCAGCAGAAGTCACACACACACACACACACACACACACACACACACACACACACACACACCACACTGAAGATCCTTTTAAAGATTGATTTTTATCTTATGTGCATGGGTGTTTTGCCTACATATGTGTCTGTACACCACACACATGCACTGCCCACAGAGGCCTGAAGACGGTGACAGATCCCCTGAAACTGGAGTTAGAGACTGGTTCTGAGCTGCTATGTAGGTGCTGGAAACTGAACCCAGGTCCTCTGGAACAGCAGCCAGTGCTTTTAACATTGCGCCATTTCTCCAACCACCTAGCTCATTATTTTTTAGGGATTCAGGATGTTAGAAAGAGTAAATATAGTAGAAACCAAGAACACCGCAAAGCCTCAGACTCTGCAGCCCTTCTTAGCCTAGGCTGGTACCACTAAACTCCATGGTGAGGACAACATGACAATGTGCACGGATCATCACTGTGGCCACCAAAGGAGGCAAAAGGAACCACTGTGGGGGCTGGAGAGATGGCTCAGCGGTTAAGAGCACTGGCTGTTTTTCCAGAGGTCCTGAGTTCAATTCCCAGCAACCACATGGTGGCTCACAACCATCTGTAATGAGATCTGGCGCCCTCTTCTGCCATGCAGGTGTACATGCAGGCAGAACACTGTATACATAATAAATAAATCTTTAAAAAAAAAAAAAAAGGAACCACTGTGGCCACCAGTGGAAGCAGAATGAACAGCTACTTACAGATGCTCTGAGGAGATTTTTCTTGCTTAATTTTTTTTTTTTTTCTTGAGACAGGGTCTCACTGTGCAGCTCCGACCAACCTGGAACCAGGCTGGCCTTGAACTCACAGCAATCTGCCTGCCTCTGCCTCCCAAGTGATGGAATTAAGGGTGTGTAGCAGCATGCCTGGCTCTCATGAGATTTGTTTGTTTTGTTTTTTGGGGGTCGGGGCTTCACCATACAGCCCTGGCTGATCTAGGACTCCATGAGTGTAGACCAGGTTGGCCCTGAACTCACAGAGGTCCACCTGCCTCTTTGCCTCCAAGTGCTGTCATTAAAGGCGTGCACCACCATAACTTTTAGGTTTTTTGAGACAGGGTCCCACTCCATCACCTCTTAGCCTCAAACTTAAATCCTAGTGCCTCCATGCTGGGATTACAGGCATTACACCTTCCTTATTCTTATAGACAACAATTCTGATGCGTATCAGTTCAAGGCATGATACATATATGATCTTGTTTACTACAGCACAGTGTATGTGCTGTATAGCTGTGTGTATATTGATGAGAATGATTACTATTTTAATACATAAGGCTCAAGTTTCTTTGTGCAACCCCAGCTGTCCTGGAACTCACTTCGTAGACCATGCAGGCCTCGAACTCAGAGATCTGCCTGCCTCTGCCTACCTCTGCCTCCCGATTGCTGGGATTAAAGGTGTGCACTACAATGCCCATCAAGGCTCTGAAATTTTAATTATTAAACAACTTGCCCAAAATCACATGGCTAGGCAGAGATAGAGAAGGGTTCTGGCCATTCGTTCACTTACGTGTTGAACACTTATCAAACACTATTATGTATCAGGCACCACACAGGGTCGGCCTTTGTCATGCACAAGGTCCTGCCACCACCACCAAGGCATCATATGGACTAGGTTTATCTTGGTGAAACAGACAATACTCTCTGCTTGCACAAACCCCATGCTCCAGTGGAACTAGGGCAGACCCATTTTATTTCAAAATCCTTAGGTTTTCTGCTGTGACACCGTAAGAACAAGGCTGTGGGGACATCGAGACGGCTCAGCAGATGAAGGTATTTGCTGCCTGTAGGAAGTGGCAAACCCTGAGGGAGGGAGTGAAGTCCCGAAGGAATGGGTATTTTTGCTGTCGTCGTTTCAAGACATGGTCTCACTATGTAGCCCTGGCTGTCCTGGAACTCACTCTGTAGACCAGGCTGGCCTCGCCTCTGCCTCTCAAGTCCTGGGATTAAAGGTGTGCACCACTATGCCCGCCGGCTGAGGATACATATTTTGACATGGGTGCAGCCATGCCAAGAAAGCCCAAAGCCTCAGACCAGGGGCAACTGGCAAAACCTTTCACCCACGTGGCCCAGGCTTACAAGTACAAGTGCTTATGAATGAATAATTGATCAGTGTGAGCCCAGACTAACAACTGCAGCTTCCTCCTCCCAGATGTTTACACCTACAGAGACCTACTATACCAAGACTACCTAACCTTCAATACGCTGAGGTTCCAGGTAGCAGTTAAGAGAATCCCACCTGACCCCAGCTTTACTGTACATGGTTGTCTTTCTTCATCCCCTTGATGGCCCAAGCCAGGGTTCCAGGACCCAAACCATGCAGGAGCGGCAGCTGCCAAGCCTGACAAGCAGGGTTCAAGCCTCTGATGAATCCACATGGGGAAAGGAGAGAAGAGACTGCTGCAAACCCCCTTTGCCCTGCGCATGGGCGCCACGCAAAATAACTAAACAAACAGCACTTGCCCAGCATGTTCCAGACCCTAGATCAGAGCCCTCCATTTCCCTGCAGAAGCTGATCTGGTGAAAGACAGAGAGACGTCACTGAAACAAAACCTCAAAAGGAGACAATCACCTTGACGCACTTGACATTTATTCCTGGACACACAAACTTCTTCCAGAGGAGGATGGCTTTGCTCTCTCCACAGGTTATAGGGTACGCAATCTCCATGTCCTCGTTCGCTTCTATACTACCTGCATCTGAAAATGGAAAAAAAAAAATCCACTGTTTACAGAACAATTCTTCCCTAAACTTAAATTCCACATGTACAGTTTCCAGTTCCTTTCAGGCCATCTTTTTTTTTTTTTTTTTTTTTTTTTAGATAGGGTCTCATGTAGCTCAGGCTGGCCTTGAACTCAGTGTACAGCAATGATGACCTCGGATAACTGATCCTTGCACTCTACCAACTGGGCTATATTCCCACCACTAACAAGGTACTCTTTAAAAAATAAAAATAAAAATTGCATGGGTGTTGGGCCTGCATGCAAGTCTGTCCACCAATTGTTTGCCTGATGCCTGCAGAGACCAGAAGAAAGCACTGACTCCCCTGGGACTGGAGTCATGATGGCTGTGAGTTGTCCTGTGAGCTCGAATCTAAGCCAGGTCCTTGCAGCAAGTGCTCTTAACACTTATAATCTCTCCGGCCCCAGGAAGACTTTTGAAGTTCGACATAACAGCTATGTCTTACTAAGGCACCAATGTGCTAAGACACTATGACACAGCCGGGCAGGGGTGGCGCATGCCTTTAGTGCCTGCCAACAGTCTCAAGGCAGAGCCAGGCAGAACTCTGTGAGTTCGAGGCCAGCCTGGTCTACAGAGCAAGATGCAGGACAGGCACCAAAACTACACAGAGAAACCCTGTCTCGAAAAACAAAAACAAAACAAAAAAAGACACTATGACATATTCTCTATATATATTTTTTAATTTAAAAATATTATTTGCTGGGTGGTGGTGGTGCACGCTTTTAATCCCAGCACTCAGGAGGCAGAGCCAGGCGTATCTGTGAATTCAAAGCCAGTCTGGTCTACAAAGCGAGATCCAGAACAGTCACCAAAACTAACATAGAGAAATCCTATCTTGGAAAAAAAATTATTTATTCTTACTGGGGAGGGCATGCGCATCACACTGTGGAGATGGCCAACTCTGGAGAGTGTCCTCTCCTTCCATCTTTATGTGGGTTCTGGAGACTGAACTCAGGTTGCAGTTCTGCCTACATATACGGCCAGCCATTTTAATGACTGAGCCAGCCCTCAGATTTGTTTGTTTTGCATGTTGTTGAGGAAAAACCCAGGGCATTATGCAAGCTAGTTAAGTGTTGTACTGCTGAGCTACATGGCCAACCCTACCATAAACCTTTGCGTGTGCTACTGTAATTCTTTTGTTTGGTTGTTTTTTGAGACAGTTTCAAACTGCCATGAACTTATGTAGCCAAGGATGGCTTTGAAGTCCTGTTCTTTTTATTTGTTTATTTATTTTTACTTTATGTGCATTGGTGTTTTGCCTGCATGTGTGTCTGTGCGAGGGTGTCAGAAGCCTTGGAACTGGAGTTACAGACAGAGCTGTCATATGGTTGCTGGGAATTGAAACTGGGTCCTGAGGAACCAACTAAGCCTTTTCCAGCCCCTGAACTCCGGATCTTGCTAATTCCAAAGTGTCAAGATTATAAGCATGAGAAAAAACACCCAGCATTTTAGTTCTTATTATAATCTTGTGAGATAGTAATTACTTCCTGTGTTTTACATATAAATACATGGGCTTCAAAAGAGAAGTGAGTTTCTCTTTTTGTTGTTGTTGTTTTTCAAGACAGGGTTTCTCTGTGTAATTTTGGCACCTGTCCTGGATCTCGCTCTGTAGACCAGGCTGGCCTCAAACTCACAGAGATCCACCTAGCTCTGCCTCCCAAGTGCCGGGATTAAAGGCATGAGCCACCATCTCCTGACTAAAGATTTATTTCTTTATTATGTACATAGTGTTCTGTCTGCCCGCCAGAAGAGGGCACCAGATCACATTACAGATGGTTGTGAGCCACCATGTGGTTGCTGGGAATTGAACTCAGGATCTCTGGAAAAGAAGCCAGTGCTCTTAACCTCTGAGCCATCTCTACAGCCGAGAAGTGAGTTTCTCAAGAATACTGAGTGAGAAAATGTAAAAAAGTCAGATTTGCTCAGATTCTAAGTTTTCTTTCATTGACAATTTCCCAGTCAATACAATGCCTCTTCAGTCTTCACCTGCAGCCTCCCCTAATGACAGGGATCCATCTAAAAGCTCCCTTTGCATTGTGGGATTACTTTTTTAAGGCAAGGTTTTGCTATACAGCCCAACCTCAAACATAATCTTCCTGTCTCAGCCTCCCAATGTTGGGATTACAGGTCCACCTCACCATGCCCAGTGTGATGAGGGGGTGGAGGTGGGGATGGCTATGGATTGAATCTAGGTCTTTGCACATGCTAGGCAAGCACTTTACTACTGAATTTATATACCTAATCTTCTGGCCTTGAACATGCTCTGTAGTGCAGATTGGCGCCCTAAATCTGTGATTCTTTTTTTTTTTTTTTTTTTTTTTTTTGGTTTTTCAAGACAGGGTTACTCTGTGTAGCTTTGCGCCTTTCCTGGAACTAACTCTATAGCCCAGGCTGGCCTCGAACTCACATAGATCCGCCCGTTGTTGCCTCCCCAGTGCTGGGATTAAAGGTGTGCACCACCACTGCCCGGCTAAACCTGTGATTCTTTTGCCTCAGCTTCCCAAGTAGCTAGATTTACAGATTAACATCACAGGCCCCATGGATCTTTTTGTTTTGTTTTGTTTTCAACCCCTCACCCCAATGGCGTTTAGGGATCCCACATAGAGACTCAAGCTAAATATTTTACCCCACACCTCTTTATAGGATTTTTATAGACAAAAACTTTTTTTGGCTCTTGCAACATATTGATATTAGGTGATCAAGTGACAGGTCTGCCATCTTGTTGGTTGGTTGGTTAGTTTTTTGAGACAGTTTTTCTATGTAGTCCTGGCTGTCCAGGAACCTGGAACTTAGAGATCTGTCTGCCTCTGCCTCCTGTGTGCCAGGATTAAAGGCACTCACCACCATGCCTGGCAAGTCTGCCATGTTAATTGGCAGTATCAGTAGGCACACTGCATTGGTGGGGACACAAAATAAGACATAAAAGGCCAGAAATCACAGGCTGGGGGCACAGCTCAGTAGTGGAGCACCAGCCTGGCTTGGACAAGATCCCAGGTTTCATCCCCAGAAACTTAAAAGCAAAAATATACAGAAACTCACAACCACCAAGCTGAAGTCAAAGGTTCTGGATAGAACAGCAGAAAGACTTACCAATTCCTTCTTCAATTTTGTGTATCGTGTGGGTTTCTACAGCTACCACTGCTGCGTTGTTCTCCGAGCCAGCATCATAAATCCTGTTGTAAGAATGTCCATCGATAAACAAGCTACATAGGTCATGGAAACATTAACACTCACAGCACAGAGTTCAGACGTTTGTGTTAATCTATCCCAAAACGAGTAAATATGTATACTTTACAACACTACCATAGTACTTTGACAAGTTTCCCACTGTACTTAAACTCCAAGAGGCCCAGAACTGCTTAGCAGTTAATGCCAGGAAAATGAAAACAACTCACTTCACCCCAAGTAAATTAATATTTGCTATGTATACTCCCCTTGCTGCTGATTACAGACATTTTCCGTAATAACTTTAAAGATTTGTTACTTATATGTACAAAACCGTGTGCTTACACACACACACACACACACACACACACACACACACACACACACACACACACGCTTGTGTGTGAGAACGTGCATGCATGTATGTATGTATGTGCCTAGAAGAACAGAAGTGGGTGTCAGAACCCATGGAGCTGGAGTTACAAGTGGCTGTGAGCTGCCTGATGTGAGTACTGGGAACTGAACTTGGGTCCTATAAAGGGCAACATGCTCTCTTTACTGAGTCAGCTCTCTAGCCCCTTCCTCATTAACTTTAAATCACTGCTTTTCCACCTTCCTAATGCTGCTACCCTTTAATAGAATTCCTCATGCTTTTACTTCTCTCTCTCTCTCTCTCTCTTTTTTTTTTTTTTTTTTTTTTTTTTTGGTTTTTCGAGACAGGGTTTCCCTGTGTAGCTTTGCACCTTTCCTGGAACTCACTTGGTAGCCTAGGCTGGCCTCAAACTCACAGAGATCCACCTGCCTCTGCCTCCCGAGTGCTGGGATTAAAGGTGTGTGCCACCATCTGGTATGAAATTATTTTCATTGCTATTGTATAACTAATTTTGCTACTGTTGTGAATTGTAACGTAAATATCTGTGTTTTCTGATGCTCTCAGGGGACCCCTATGAAAGGGCCATTCAACTCTCAAAGGGGTCATGACCCACATGTTGAGAACCACTGCTTTAAATGTTCAAGATACAGGAGTGCTGCTCTAAGGACAAGATAGACTTTTTCATAAAACTCATCTGTCAAAAGTAGAGCTGCAGACAGTACAAGACAGGAAGCAGCTGATGACCCGGACACAATGACCCTTGCTGAAATCTGGACATTTTAGCTTGTTTTATTTTTTAGCCTTTATGTTTTAGCCTTTCAGGGCATCAGAACTAAATTATTGACATAACCAAGTATACAGAAACAAACAAACATGGAAGTGGCCCAGGTAACCAGCAATCACTAGAGGCTCCGCCAGACAGGAGACTATGCAAACACCACTTGAACACACCCAATGCCATCGGCTCTCAGCAGCTAGTCAGGACGGGGCTTATTCGGGACTTGGATGGGGTAGGTTAGGTAAAGCAGATCTTCCTCAAGGTACATTCACGGGCTCAGGTAACCTAACACCTCAGATAACCTAACAGGACACCCAAGTGTCCTTCCTTCCATTTCTGTAATCAGCCTAAAGTTGTAGTGGTATTTGCTCCGCCCATGACCTTGGGCTATAGGTCCGGAAGGAGGAGGTGGTGCTTCGCCATCCGTGACCTCTTAAAGGAAAGGGAGAGGGGTCACATGGTCCCTTCCTTTTATTTATTTATTATCCTGGCGTGATTGTACTCCGGACTGACAGACGACCTGGGAATTGAACCCTGTTCCTCTGGAACATTAGTCAATGCTCTTAACCACTG
This sequence comes from Peromyscus maniculatus bairdii, assembly GCF_049852395.1. Classification (NCBI taxonomy): domain Eukaryota; kingdom Metazoa; phylum Chordata; class Mammalia; order Rodentia; family Cricetidae; genus Peromyscus; species Peromyscus maniculatus. The sequence goes on from NC_134853.1 coordinate 150,699,093, forward strand.
AGCCATGTCTCCTCTCCTCTTTTTTAATGGGTAATAGGGATTTATTAAGACATAAATTGAGGAAATACACTCACCAATACAGACAGCTGAAGTCATCCTCTGATCTGACCGGGAGCAAATCCACCTCGCAGGCAACCGGAAAAAGAGGCATGTGACCCTTTTCCATTTCCTTTTAAGAGGTCACAAGGGCAAGAAGCACCGCCTCTTTCTGGCCCTATAGCCCAAGGTCATGGGCGGAGCAAATCCCACCAAATTAATCCTTCCACCTTGTTATCTGAAAGCATGGCCTGCACACTCTTCTCTGCATGTGTGCGGGTCCACCCCGTGGTGACACCTGGGGTGCAGACCTTCCCTCTGAACTTCACGCCACAATGCAGCTAACTGCTAAGTGAACAAGCAAGCACACTGGGACATTTTTATCTCAAAGAGCGTGGCTGCACTCATTATGCTTGCAATAATCACCATGCACTTTTATTCCTGAGCTGGGTGTAGTGTCACACACCTGCAATCCCAGCTCTTGGGAGGTAGAGGCAGGAGGGCCAGGAGTTCTAAGTCAACCTAGAACACACAGGAGACTGTCTCAAACAAAACCAAACAATACAAAAGCTGTACTCTGGGCTGGAGAGATGGCTCAGCGGTTAAGAGCACTGACTGCTCCTCCAGAGGACCCGGGTTCAATTTTCAGCACCCACATGGCAGCTCACAACTTTCTGTAACTCCAGAATCCAACACCCTCACACAGACATATATACAGGCAAAACACTGATAAAATAAAAATAAGTAATTAAAAAAAAAAAAAGCTACCCTCTTGTCTCTTGTCCCCCATACTCTCCATCCTTGTCACTGGTGTCACCTGGCACACTGGATGGGACCTGGGCACTGCACTAAACAGACCTCTTCCTCTCCTTCCTGCTTTTCGGGTGGGGTGGCAACTGCTTTTATCTCGTCCCCTTTCTTGATTTTTTTTTTTTTTTTTGACTAGTGGAGATTAAACCTAGTCCCTTATGCATGGTAGATGGGCACTCTGTGACAAAACCACACACCCGGCCCTTCTGCTGGAGTTCCCCTCAGTTCCTGCGCAGTTGTCAAATCCTGCCAGACAGACCTTTTTAACACCAGTTGTCCTCCCTGCCTCTAATGCCACTGCTAATCCTTTGACACAGGTGTCATTATGTCCAGCCTGGAACAGCTTGCCTACCCATCTCATCAATCCCGTACACTCCAGCAGAGTCATCATGGGATTCTCCTCTTTAAAACACTGGAAATTTGTGTTTCCTTGTTCTTACAGTTCTAGGGACTGAACCCAGAACCTCTCAGATGCTAGCTCAGGGTTCTATCCCTGAGATAGGTACAATTTTTATTTATTTATTTATTTGTTTGTTTATTGAGACAGGGTTTCTCTGTACAGCCCTGGTTGTCCTGGAACTTGAACTTGCACTATAGACCATTCTGGTCTTGAATTCACTGAGATCCACCTGCCTCTGCCTCCCAAGTGCTGGGGTTAAAGGTGTGCACCACCACCACCTAGCTTTTTTTTTACTTTTTATTTTGAGACAGGTCATAGTAAGTTGATTAGGCTGGCCTAGAATTCAAAGTGATCCTTCTGCCTCAGACTCCACAGTGTTGAAATTACAGGCATTGCCTTCATTCCCAGCTTTAGTACGGTGTTTGTTTTTTATTTTTTGCATTGCTGGGGTTAAAACTCAGGACCTCATGCTCATAGACAGCACCAAATCAACTGAGCTCCACTCTCCACCTGTCTAAATAAACAGTTCACAGATTGGACTGCCACAAGGTAGCCCAGCCCCAGGCTTGTCACAGCTACTCACACTGATACAGGATAAGGAGACACAGAGAAGCAGGAAGCAGTCCTTCTCCAGACAGGTATTCCACCTGCCTCAGGAGATCAAGACATTACCATGATGGTAACATGATGGGAACTCACTGCAGTGACCGACATTCAATGATCAGAACCTGTTAGTGGAACTCACTGCAGTGACTGATACCCAAGGCTCCGCCCTGGGCTCTTACTTACCACAGTCTTCAGAATAAACTCTTTGTCTGTCATGTGTCCCTACTGAATGTCTCCCCAGTGTGTCACTAATAATTATTTGGACCAGGAAGTAAGTCATCAAAGGAGTGCAGTGTTTCAGGGAGACAAGAAAAGTCAGGAACCATGCTGCCCAGGCCTCACTCAAATGTCAGCTTCTGTGGTTCAGACATACTTGTCACAGTCACGTGCAACTGTGTTACCAATAGTTTTCAGGTGTTGCCCACGTTTAAGATGTAGACAGAGCTAAGGCTGGCTAAGATATTTACTTATTTTCTGTAGTTATTGATTATGTGCAATCCAAAAGCAGAACTGGATGCTGAGGTTAAATGTACAACAGCTGTCTTTAGGTTTGTGATGTGTTTGATGTGTTGCCAAAGTCTTTCAGTTCTGAACATAACTTCAATAGTAGTTATAAGACCATATGAACAAATCAAATAGAGGAATGCTAATTAAAAAACTGGGATTAAAGGTGTTCGTCATAGCCAGGTGGTGGTGTCCCATGCCTTTAATTCCAGCACTCGTGAGGCAGAGCCTGGTCTACAACGTGAGTTACAGGACAGCCAGGGCAACACAGAAAATCGCTGTCTCAAAAAAAATAAAAAAAGGGGGACTGGAGAAATGGCTCAGAGGTTAAGAGCACTGGCTGCTCTTCCAGAGGACCTGAGTTCAATTCCCAGCTACCACATGGTGGCTCACAACCATCTGTAATGAGATCTGGTGCCCTCTTCTGACCTGCAAGTGTATATGCAGACAAAACACTGTATACATAATAAATAAATAAATCTTAAAAAAAAAAAAAATCAGGGCTGGAGCGATGGCTCAGAGGTTAAGAGCACTCACTGTTCTTCCAGAGGTCCTGAGTTCAATTCCTAGCACCCAGATGGTGGCTCACAACCGTCTGTAATGAGATCTGGTGCCCTCTTCTGTGTACATAATAAATAAATAAATATTTTTTAAAAAATCAAAAAAAAAAAAAAAAAGGTGTTCATCACCATGCCCACCTGAGATTCCATGTTTAGTCACCAGCACCTAAATAAATATAGGTTAACAACCATCTCTAACTCCAGGTCCTCTTCTGGCCTCTGTGGACACATTGCATGCACTTGGTGCTCAAACATCCATGCAGCCCAAACATCCATACACATTAAAAACAAACAAAGAACAACATCAACACAATGAAAACAAAAACTGTTCATTATGAAACTGTTCCAAAATGGCCTGGAAAGTCAAGAATGATGATAGAATCTTGGGACCTTCGTTTCTTCTGAGAAATCTAAATATGTTATAAAAGAGATGTATTTGAAAAAAATTAATAACCATTTTGAGATGGTTTTATTTTATTTGAAATGCTGAAGATATAACTCAGGGCCTTCTGAATACTAAGGAAGTACTGGATCACTAGGTGACATTTCCAGGACATTCTTGTAGTTACTGGGTCTTTTACCTGGATTTTTGTTTGTTTTGAGATTGGGTTTCTTGTAGTTCAGGCTAGCCTCAAATTTGCTATGCACCTGAGCACAGCCTTAAGTCTCTGATTATCCTGCGACTCCCAAGTACTGGATTTACACGCGTGATGCACCACCATGCCCCACTTATCCCCTTATCCCCAGTGTGCTCGCTCTCTCTCTCTCTCTCTCTCTCTCTCTCTCTCTCTCTCTCTCTCTCTCTCTCTCTCAAGAAACTACATGCTGAATATATTTTCTTTTATGCTATTATGGAAAACTCTGGAAATTATCATTTGCAGTGATAGAAATGTGAACTCAGGGCCTTGCCCATGTCAGGCAAGTGCTTAATCACTGAGATATACCCCAAGCCCTCCCTAGAATTAGTAAAAAGTTTTCTAGATATTTCACTGTATATGGGGGAAAACAAAGGTTAAGCTGTAGGCCTATTTTAAAGTGAACCTATTAATAAATGAGGGGTGGGCTGGGGGGAGGGGGGAGTGGGAGGAGGGAGGACAGGGGAATCCGTGGCTGATATGTAAAATTAAATTAAATTATAAAATAAAAAAATAAAATAAAATTAGGGGGAAAAAAGTATCAAAACCAAACAAAAACAAAAAAGCCAGGCAGTGGTGGCGCATACCTTTAATCCCAGCTCTCGGGAGGCAGAGGCAGGCCAATCTCCTTGAGTTTGAGGCCATCCTGGTCTACAGAGCCAGTTCCAGGACAGGCAGGGCTACACAGAGAAACCCTGTCTCGAAAAAGCAAAAAAAAGAAAGAAAAGAAAAACCTAAAGTATCATCTCACACACTATGCAGGCTTCTTTGTGCACACATGGGAAGATTGTTCCAATCTACCTTTGCTGCCTAATGCATTCCTGCAAACATGTTCATAACAAATACCTGGAAAAGTCCAAATAGAAGTTTAGTGCTGCATGCCTATAATTCCAACACTTGGGAAGCTAAGACAGGAGGACTTCTAGTTTGAGGTCTGGGCTTCATAGTGAGTTCAAGGACACCCTGAGATCCTACTTTCAAAAAAGAAACAGTACTGTTGAAGAGATGGCTCTGAGGTTAAGAACACTGTTTTTTCAGAGGACCTGCCTACATTCGGTGGCTCACAACTGCCTGTAACTGTAGCTCCATGGGATCTCACTGCCTCCTCTGGTATCTATGTGCACTACACCCATATGCACATGCCTGTGCAAAGATATACCCAAAATTTTAAAAATAGATTACAAATGCTAAAAACAAAAAACTGGAGGCAGTCTTGTATACCCTAATACCAGCATTTACGAGGTAGAGGTAGAGGGCCGGGAATACAAGGCAAATCTGTGCTACCCAGCAAGACTCTGTTTCCAAAGAAACAAACAAAAAAGTATCAAGTATAAACTCTCCTCCACCTCCTCACCTCAACTCCACCCCCAGCTTTGGAAGCAGCTACCCTACCTTGCTTGTCCTCAAACCACAGGTCTCTTTCTTTTTTTGTTTCCTCTTAGGTCCAGTTATACCTCAGTGTTTCTTGGTTTGGTTTGTTTTTGTGATTTTTTAAAAACAGATTTACTTTTATGAGTAAATACCTGCATACATGTACATCACATGCATATAGTGCCCAGTACCATGTGGGTGCTAGGAACTGAATCAGGGTCCCATTCAAGAGCAGTCAGTGTTCTTAACTACTGAGCCATTTCTCCAGTGCCAAATTTTATACATTGAAATGTGTGTGTGCACTCAGGAAGCAGAGACAGGCCAGCCTGGTGTACAGAGTGAGTTCCAGGACGCCAGGGCTAGACAGAGAAACCCTGTCTTGAAAAACAAAACAAATGTGTGTATGTTTTGGCTTTGTTTTGTTTTTATTTTTATTTTTAATTTATGCACATTTTGTTTTTTGTTTTTCGAGACAGGGTTTCTCTGTGTAGCTTTGTGCCTTTTCCTGGAACTCACTTGGTAGCCCAGGCTGGCCTCGAACTCACAGAGATCTGCCTGCCTCTGCCTCCCGAGTGCTGGGATTAAAGGTGTGTGCCACCACCGCACAGGAATTTTTATGCACATATTTTTTAGGTGTGTGCTCCATCTGCATGTATCCCTTACACACCAGAAGAGGGCATCAGAACTCATAGATGGTTGTGAGCTACCATTGGTTGCTGGGAATTGAACTCAGGACCTCTGGAAGAGCAGCCAACACTATTAACCACTGAGCTATCTCTCCCTTTTTTTTTTTTAAGATCTTAATTGGCTTTAATATTTTCAGCTCTAGAATAAGTGTATTCCATTTTTTTTTACTTTTTAATTCATTGTTTATTTAATTTTTTTTTCTTTTCTTTTACATACCAACCCCTGTTCTGCTTCCCTCCCCTTCCCCCATTCCTCCCATCTACCCCCACCCCACCCCCATCCCCTCTTAAGAGAGGGTAAGGCCTCCCTTGGGTAGTCAACACAGGCTGGCACATCAAGTTGGGGCAGGACCTAGTCCCTCCTCCTTCCATCAAGGCTGAGCAAGGAATCATACCATAGGGAATGGGCTTGAAAAAGCCAGTTCGTGTACCCAGGATAAGTCCTGGTCCCATTGCCAGGGGACCCACAAACACATCAAGCCACGCAACTTTCACCCACATTCAGAGGGCTTAGTTCGGTCCCATGCAAGTCCCCAGCTGTCAGTCCAGAGTCCCTGAGCTCCCACTATCTTGGGTCAGCTCTCTCTGTGGTTTTTCCCACCATGATTCTGATCCCCCCTTGCTCTTATAATCCATCCTCCCTCTCTTCAACTGAACTTGAGGATCCTGGCCAAGTGCTTGGCTGTGGGTCTCTGCATCTGCTTCCATCAGTGACTGAATGAATGTTCTATGATGACAATTAGGGTAGTCACCAATCCGAGTACAGGTGAAGGCTAGTTCAAGCATCCTCTCCACCATTGCTATGAGTCTTAGCTGGGGACAACCTTGTGAGTTCCTGGGTTTTCCCTATCTGCAGGTTTCTCCCCATCCCCTTAATGGCACACTCTGTCAAGATATCTCTTTCATTGCTCTCCCTCCCCGTCTCTCCCCCAACTAGGCCATCTTGAGCCCTCATGTTCCCACCTCCCCTCCCCTCCCCTCTACTCCCTCCTCCAAGTTTACCCAGGAGATCTTAACCCTTTCCCTTTCCTGGGGCGATCCATGTGTGCCCCTCTTAGTGTCCTCCTCTTTACTTCTAGCTTCTCTAGGGTTGTGGACGGTAGCCTGGTTATCCTTTGTTTTGCGTCTAATATTCACTTATGAGTGAGTACATAACGTGTCTGTCTTTCTGGGTCTGGGTTACCTCACTCGGGATGATATTTTCTAGTTCCATCCATTTGCCTACAAATTTCATGATGACATTGTTTTTTACCACTGTGTAATACTCCATTGTGTAAATGTACCACATTTTCTTTATCCATTCTTCAGTTGAAGGGCATCTAGGTTGTTTCCAGGTTCTGGCTATTACGAATAATGCTGCTATGAACATAGTCGAACAGGTATCTTTGTGGTATGATTGACCATCCTTTGGGCATATGCCCAGGAGTAGTATTGCTGGGTCTTGAGGTAGGTTAATTCTCAATTTTCTGAGAAAGCGCCATACTGATTTCCAGAGTGGCTGTACAAGACTGCATTCCCACCAGCAGTGGAGGAATGTTCCCCTTTCTCCACATCCTCTCCAACATTGACTGTCATCTGTATTTTTGATCTTAAGCTATTCTGACAGGCATAAGATGGTATCTCAGAGTTGTTTTGATTTGCATTTCCCTGATGGCTAAGGATGTTGAACATTTCCTTAAATGTCTTTTGGCTATTTGAGATTCTTCTGTTGAGAATTTTGTTTAGCTCTGTAATTTTTTTTTATTCATTTTACATACCAACCACAGATCCCCCTCTTCCCACTCCCCCCTTTCTTGTTTGGCTTTGAGACAGGGTTTCTCTGGGTAGCCCTGGCTGTCCTGGAACTCACTCTGCAGACCAGGCTGGCCTCGAACTCAGAGATCCGACTGCCTCTGCCTCCCAAGTGCTGAGATTAAAGGTGTAAGCCACCAATGTCTGGCCTAATTTTTTTTTAAGATCCCCTTTAAAGTTAGGCATGGCAGCACATACCCGTCATCCCAACACTGAGAAGGCTAAGGCAGAAGGATAGTTAAACTTAAGTCCAACCTGGGCTATGTAACAAAACCTTGCTGAGAGGAGAGGAGAGGAGGGGAGGGGAGGGGAGGAGAGGGGGGAGGGGGGAGAGGGGAGAGGGGAGAGGGGAGAAGGGGGAGGGAGAGAGAGAGAGAGAGAGAGAGAGAGAGAGAGAGAGAGAGAGAGAGAGAGAGTCCTTTTTCTTTTCTACCCAAGACAGGGTTCTCTGTGTAGCCCTGGCTATTCTAGAACTCACTCTATAGACCAGACTGGCCTCAAACTCAAAGATCTGCCTGCCTCTGCCTCCCAAGTGCTGGGACTAAAGACATGTGCCACCACTGCCCAGCTTGAAAGAAAAACTTGTTAAATTGTATCTCTTAGGGCTAGCATATAGCATAGCTCAGTGGCAGATGATCTGTGCAGCATGAGAAAGGTCCCAGGCTTGACTCTGGACATTGTCAAAGCATCTTGGTCAACTTTCCTTTCTGATTGATTGTGATCCTCTGAACTCCCAGGCCACTCCACTCGTCTTAGTCTTCACTATGTAAGGATTCCATACTAGATACACGCACTTTTGTTTTACAACTAGATGGCAAGCCTCATGCTGGCGAGGACCTTGTACTCGATTCTTCTAACACGTTCATAACGCATCATCATGGCGGCAGTGGACAGACACTTGTGATAGACTCAGCGCGATAAATGCCGATCCAGGAGAACTTTAGAGCTTATAGCAGGAATATCTTTCGGAGGTGCCTTGCTTAGTCTCCGAGTCAACACTGCATTTGAGAAACATGCATTTGGGCCCTGTGCTAAATAGTGTGGACAGAGAAGATGAGGGAGCCGTGTAACTAACTCACCCTCAGAGAGCTCACACTGTAAAGACAGAGGGACACTAGGAAACAGCTGCTGTAGTAAGAAGTGAGTGACAACCTGACATGGTTGTGCACATCTGTAATCCTAGTAACTGGGAAGAAAAGGTAGGAAAATCAGGTGTTCAAGGCTACCCTTTACAACATAGTAAGTTTGAGGCAAGCCTGGAGCTACATGAGACTGTCTCAAAAATTACAAAAACTAAAAATAAAACTAACTAAATAAAACAAAAAGCCCTAAGATGACAGAGGGAGTACCTATTCCTGAGACGAAAACTCAGCCACCTCTGACTGATGCCAATGGTCATGTTGTACTAAACTCCTGCAAGTTCCTATTCCCCATCCTTTTAATCTCCCAATAATACATTTCAGAATAGCCAAATCTCCAGCTACTTACCCTTGCTGCACAGGCTGTAACTGCAAGATCACTTGGGTTTTAGTGTCTTCAGGGTTCTCCCCTTCATTTCCTTCAGTGGGTACCACAACCACATCTCCCACTGGGACACTCACTTCCGCATTAGCCATCTTTCACATGAAGTCAGCTAGCCGGGACTGCTGTGAGAAACAAGAAGTGTGATTACTTCATCTTTGAAAGAAAGGGATGCCGAGATAACCAACAGTTCTGAGCGCCCCGGCATCACCATCCTCTGTAAAGAATGAGGACTGAGAGGGAGCTGACAGAAGCTGACACAGGCTCTTAGTATGCTTTCATAGTACATGTGACTCACCCTGTAGTTTGCCAGAGCCAACTCTACCAGACTCTCAGACCTAATGGTGCATCTCCTCTCCTCTTAAGTTAGAGACATCAAATTGGTAGCTTGGGATCACAGAACTGGGATTACACACAGCACTGAAATTAACAGCACTAGATTTAAGGTTTTTCTGTTGTTTCGGGTTTTCTTTGTTTTGTTTTTAAGACATAGTCTCACAAAGAAATGCTGTCCGACCTGGAACTCAATATGTGGACCAGGCTGGCCTCAAACTCAAAGATGAGCCTGCCTCTGTCTCCTGCTTCTGAGATCAAAAGCCTTTGTTTTCTTTTTGCGAAGGGAATATCAATAAGTAGTCCAGGCTGGCTTCAGATTGTTGATCCACCCACCTCTGCCTCCCAAGTGCTGGCATTACGAGCATGCACCACATCTGGCTTGTTTTTCTGTGGATCAATTTACAACATAGACTAGTTCCATCCCAAAGAGTGGGCCCTGAAAAGTATGAATTGTACCTATTTTAATACCAAGTAGCCATTACATATCAACTATATGACATTGCATACAGTACTATACTTTAAAAATATTCAGTATTAGCCGGGCGGTGGTGGCGCACGCCTTTAATCCCAGCACTCGGGAGGCAGAGGCAGGCGGATCTCTGTGAGTTCGAGGCCAGCCTGGTCTACAGAGTGAGATCCAGGAAAGGCGCAAAGCTACACAGAGAAACCCTGTCTCGAAAAACAAAAAAAAAAAAAAAAAAAAAAAAAAAAAAAAAAAAATATTCAGTATCTGAGTGTCAGCTGCACAGCTGTTAATAAATGTTGAATTCACTGTATAATCTCTAAGAACCTTTCTTTTCTTTCTTTCTTCCTCCCTTCCTTCCTTCCTTCCTTTTTCTTCCCTCCCTTCCTTAGACAAGGTTTCTCTGTGTAGTCCTGGAACTTGCTCTGTAGACCAGGCTGGGCTCAAACTCTGAGATCCTGCTGCTGGGATTAAAGACACAGACCACCACCAAGAGGCCAAGAACTTTTCTTTTTGAGACTAGGTCTCATTCTGAAGCCCAGCCTAGTCTCAAACTCAAAGCAATCCTTCTGCCTCAGCTTCAATGTGCTGGAATTACAGGCTGTGAGTCACCAAGCCTGGCTCTAAGAACTTTATGTTCTTGTTTATTTTTAGAGACGGAGTCTCAAATGGCTGACTTGGAACTTGCTATGGAGCTGAGAATGACCTTGAACTCCTGATTTTCCTGCTTCCACCAGGAGTGCTGGGACTAAGGTGTGTCCCTCCAGGAGGGTCACAGGAACGTCTCCGCTCCTCAGTGTGAATGGGGATGACGTCTGACAGCTCCTTGCAGAGCTACTGAGGAAACTACCAGCAAGTACCACGTGCTCCTTCAATCTGAAGTACTAACCCACTCTTTTTATTATTGTTGTTGTTTCTATGTTTTGTGCACATGCCACAGCACACGTGCAGAAGTCAGAGGACAACTTTCAGAAGTCAGTTCTGTCCCTCCACCACGAGATTCGGGTATCAAAATCAGGTCATCAGGCTTGCATGGCAAGCACTTGTCCCCATTGTCCCTAATCTTTATGAAAACACAGAGGGTCTCAGGATATCTTGCTGCTGTATGCCTTTAGAGTTCAGGAGAATTGATTTTTTTCAGTGCCAGGGACCCAACTCAAAGCCTCATGCATGGTGGGGAAGCGCTCTAACACTCAAGCTCACCCTGAGTTATGTCTGCAATCCTTTACATGTTACAGTTGAAAAGCATGGGGGCCAGGTGCTGTGAGTCACACCATAATCCCAACACTTGGGAGGCTGAAGCAGGAGATTATGGCGCATTTGAATGAATACAGCTTGAGCTACATAAATTGAAGGCCAGCCTGTCTTTAAAAAAAAAGGGGGGGGGGGCTGGAGTGATGGCTCAGAGGTTAGGAGTACCGACTGCTCTTCCAGAGGTCCTGAGTTCAATTTCCAGCACCCACATGGTGGCTCACAACCATCTGTAATGAGAGCCGGCACACTCTTCTGTATATGTAATAAATAAATAAATCTTAAAAAAAAAAAAAAGTTACTGTAGAGAGTATAAGAAAAAACACTGAATTTACTAAATGAATATATGTGAACATGTGAAGGTGGGCAGGGGACAGCCGTGTTGATCACAGATGCAAACTGGAATATATAACTGGAGCCAGAGACTCAAGTCATCCCTCAGCTCTGCCAGTCTTGAAAACACACATATGTAGGCTAAAAAGATGGCTCAGTGGTTAAGAGCACTGGCTCCTCTTCCAGAGGTCCTGAGTTCAATTCCCAGAACCACATGGTGGCTCACAACCATCTGTAATGTGATCTGGTGTCCTCTTCTGGCATGTAGGCATACATGCAAAGAGAACACTGTTTACATAATTGGTTTTTTTGAGACAGGGTTTCTCTGTGTAGTTTTGGTACCTGTCCTGGATCTCGCTCTGTAGATCAGGCTGGCCTGGAACTCACAGAGATTGGCCTGGCCCTGCCTCCCGAGTGCTGGGATCAAATGTGTGTGCCACCACCTCCCAGCCTAAATAAATCTTTTTAAAAAAAAAAAAAAAAGAAAAGAAAATACACGTACGGAACGTGGAGCTCAAAGTGGACCTCACTGGCCTCGGAATACTCCAGTTTAGCTACAGCATTACTCCCCTACCATATCAGCCACTCACAGAACTCTCAACACTTGCCAATGGGCTTCCAGAGCTCCCAGCCGTTCTGTGCTCTAAGCTCTAAGCATCTTCGTCCCTAATGTTCACTCCTCCATGAAGCCATCACTACACTTGCTTTTCAGAATGTCCCCCTAAATGTGGCCTGTCACTCCCTCCTGGTCTTTACACACTGCCCTTCACTGCAGTTCCCCATGTGGACCTTGACAGCCACAGCTACCCTGCGTCCTCTTGTGGATTTGTTCTGTTGCTTCTGGGGACGGAACACAGGGCCGTGCACACATCAGCAAGTGTTTCACAACTGCACTATAATCCACAGCTCCTGGTTCCTTCATTCCTTCCTCTCTTGGTTTGTTTTTTGGTTTTGTTTTGTTTTCCTCTCTTGGTCTTTTGAAATAGTTTCAGTGTAGCCCTGGCTGTCTTGTACTTTGATCTGTAAAACAGAACCTAAGAGATGCCCCTGCCTCTGACTCCCAAGTGCTGGGATGAAGGGCGTGGACCACCACTGCCCTGTACTTAGGCACTGTTTTATCTAAACATCTTTGTGCCCCCCTCACTCTCCTCAACTTTGATGCTGATATGTTGATTCAATCACATAGTCAAATTTCTTCTTATCTGGCTTCTTAATCTCATTCAATTTTTTTTATGAATTCTATATCCCTGTATTTATCAGTCTCTACTACATTAAAACTGAACCATATTTCCTCAAACCTGCTCCTAGATTTCCTGTTTCCCTAAGTGATGCTATCTTCCGCCCGTTTTCAAAAAGAGGGAACTCAGAAGTTATTTTTGCCTCCTCTTTCTAAATCCAATCAGCCACAAAATCCTATCCAGTCTACCGCGTGTGTGTGTGTGTGTGTGTGTGTGTGTGTGTGTGTGTGTGTGTGTGTGTGTGTTCCTCACATACTCCATCTGTGCTGTCAAAATATATGTGGGCTGCCACACTGTTACCTGGGTTTTTTCAGCTACTTTCCCATATCCTAATCTTGGATTCCTCCAATTCATTCCCCACCATAGCAACCAAAGTAATCCTACTAAAGGCCACAGGTCACTTTCCCACTTAAAAAATGTCTTACTGTATTCCTGTTGCTGTGAAAATAAAGTGCAAACATTTTAGCATGGCCTCTAAAGCTTCCAGGTCAGCCCCCTTCCTCCCGGCTGGCACACTGTCACTGTTCTCCAGTTCTCAAATGTACAACCTTTCCTAGACTGAGCCTTTGAACTTGCTTCCTGTCCCTAGGATTCTTCCCTTCCTTTTGGGCTAGTCTCTGTCAACCCTCTGAAGCATCTTTCTTTGGAAAGGTCTTCCGGTGGCTTCCATCACTAGGTTTCAGCTTATGCTCTAGTTTCCCATCATGCGTTTCTTTCTTCCTTTCTTTCTTTCTTTCTTTTTTTTTTTTTTTTGGCTGTGGGGAGGGGGACTGTTGAGGATTGAGGTGAAGGCTCTTCTGCATAGCTTCAAGTTCAGGCTGTTTTGTTCCCACAGGTGTGGTTCTGCTGTGTTGACCAGGCTGGTCACCAACTCCTGGGTCAAAGAGAGCCTCCTGCCACAGCCTCCAGAGTAGTTGGAATTATACGTTACTAATTTTGGGAGTTACTTGGGGTGGCCTTGAAAATCACTATGTCATTAAGGATGATCTTTTTGTTTGTTTATTGAGACAGGGCTTCTCTGTGTAGCCCTGGCTATCCTGGAACTGGATTTGTAAACCAGGTTGGCCTCGAATTCGAGATCTGCCTGCCTCTGCCTTCTGGGTTTAAAGGCATGCGCCACTTCTTCCAGGCTTAAGGATGATCTTGAACTCCTGATCCTCCTGCCTTCACTTCTCAGATGTTATTACAAATGTATGCCACTGTGCCCAGCTTTGCAGTACAATTTAAGAAGAAATCCTGCCAGGCGGTGGTGGCACACACTTTTCGTCCCAGCATTCAGGAGGCAGAGGCAGGCGGATCTCTACAGAGCCAGTTCCAGGACAAGCAGAGATACAACAGAGAAAACCTGTCTCAAAAAAACAAAACAAAACAAAAAGAAATCCTGAGTTTGTTGCATGCTGAAATAGTAACCTCTTGAAAGTTTGAAGTAGGGCTAGAGAGATGTATCATCAGGTAAGAGCCCTTGTTGATCTTAGAGAGGACCCAGGTTGGATTCCCAGCACCCACATGGGGGCTCACAACCACCTTACCTTCAGTCCCAGAGGGTCTGATGCACTCCTGACCTCCCTAGGCACACATGTGGTACATATGCATACATGTAGGCAAAACACTAATAGTCATTTATATATATATATATTTGTTTTGTCTTGGTTTTTTTGAGACAGGGTCTCAGTATATAGCTTTGGCTAGCTTGAAATTCACTATATCAGGTTGGAGTAAACTAAAGTAAATCACCCCCATCCCCTACACACAGGATGTCTCTATGTAGCCCTGGCTATCCTGGAGCTATGTAGACCAGGCTGGCTTCAAACTCAGAGATCCACCTCCCTTTGCCTCCCTAGTGCTGGGATTAAATGCATGTACCACCACACCCGTCTAAGAAAGTAAACCTTATAAAATGAAACAAAACATGTTTTTAGTAACAGAGAAGAGAGTACACGCCAACATGGTGATTCATAATTCTTTAGTAAATGAACTTTAGCTTCAATCTCTCTCATTACCTTAAATATCGCATTTCTAGTGAGTAACCCCAAACCAACCCCAAACAGCAGACTACAGCAAAGTCATCTCTGTAAGCTGTGTACACAGAAAACTGCCCCTTGTTTATAACAACACAAACTCCTGAGACAAGGTGAGGGAGCTGGTCCCATGGGTGTTTCACAGAAGACACCTTGCAATATCCCTTGTGAAATCAGTGTGTGCTCTGTAACTCTATGAGAACATACAAAAACATGACAAAATTTTGTTAAAACTTAGTCAACTGATGTGGAAAGAAGTATGGCAAGGGGAGTACCAACAGCTCCGAGCAGAGGCCTGGCATGATGTGAGTTCAACCTGCAAAAAGAGAGCTGCTCTAGTTTGTTGCCCTTGCTTTGGGTTTTTGAGACAGGGTTTCATGCAGCCAAGGCTGGCCTCAAACTCACTACGTAGCAGAGGGTGACCCAAGCTCAGGAATTGAATGCAAGAATCCCACACTCAGTTACTTGGGGGTTCTTGTTTCTTTTGAGACAAGAGATAGTTAAGACTGGACTTGAATTTTCAATCCTCCTGGTTCAGCCTACAGAAAGCTGCGTTTCTAGACAGGTGCTAATGGGCTGCCGCTCTGTAGTTATTTTCAAGACCAAAAAAAAAAAAAAAAAACCTCTTGAAAGGTGCTTGCGCTGCAGGCCTGGTTACCTGAGTTACATCTCTAGGCCTCCTTCATATAAAAGTAAAGGAGACCCAATTCCATCAAGTCCTCTACCTCCATCCACATGCACACCATGGTACATGCACCCCTCCCAACATCATGCACACAGACTAAATTTAAAAATTTCAAAGTGAGCATGAAGCCAGGCATAGTGGGAAAGTCTGTAAACCAGCACTTGGGGAGAAGGGTCAGGGGTTCAAGGTCTCCCTCAGTTACATAAGAAGGTTGAGACTAGACTTTATGAAACCTTTGTCCCAAAAAAAAGGAGTGGTGCCTGGTGGGATGGATGCCTGGTGAGTCGGCTCAGCAGGTCAAAGCGCTTGTGGTCAAACATGGAAACCTGAGTTTCATCTTCAGGGTACACATGGTGGAAGGACAGACTCAAATCCTGTGTTGTCCTCTGACCTCCACAAGGACACTGTGGTACACAGATCCTGCCACACACATAGTTTTTTTTTTTTTGTTTGTTTGTTTTTTTGTTTTTGTTTTGAGACAGGGGCTTACTATGTAGCTCTGGCTGTGGAACTTACTCAGTAGACCAGGCTGGCCTCAAATGCAAAGACTTGCCTGCCTCTGCCTCCCACGTGCTGGGATTAAAGGCGTGAACCACCACCACCTGGCTTTTTTTTTTTTTTTTCCCCAACGGTCTCATTATATAGTCCTGGCTGTCCTCAAACTCACAGAAATCCACCTGCCTCAGCCTCCCTAACAATGCCAGGCTGTTGTGTATGTTTTTTGACACTGGGGCTCACTGTATCCCATGTTAGCTTTGAACTCACTATGGAGCCCAGGCTGGCCTTGAGCTTTTGGCAATCCTGTCTGAGCTGCTCAGGTGCTTGAATCATAGGTGAGGTCACACCAGGTTTTTGTGCTTTTTCTTCCTTGCCATCTCACCTTGTAGCCCTGGTTTGTCTGGAACTCGCTAGGTAGCCCAAAGATACACAGAGAAACCCTGTCTAGAAAGAAAAAAAAAAAGAAAGAAAAGAAAAAAAATGAACATAACCGCCTGCTCTGCCTCCTCATGCTGGGGTTAAAGGTGTAAACCATCACTGTTGGACGGAAAAAAAACCAAAAAACTCAAAACAAAACAAAAAAAATCTCCAAGATGCAACTTTATTATTTAAGAAAAAACTCATTAAATCCACCCCTTTGTTATGAACTTAATAGCTGAGCCAGAGTAACCTCAGATATAATGAACCCAAGGATTACAGAGAACCACTTTGCAGGAATTATCCAGAGGAAATGAAGTTCTATATAAATCAGATTGGAAACTTCTATGTAGGTGTTTGGAGGAATCAATGGATATGATTTTTAAAGTCATCTCTCAAGAGTTTAAGGAACCAAAAAACAGGGCCCAAACTAACCCAAAGACACTCAGGGGGACGCGGCTAATCAATGGACCTGATCAAGCACAGATGAAAAACAAGTTATTAAGACTGAAAAATTAAAAGCAGGCCCAAGCCCTCATGAAAACGTTCCCTAATACTAGCTAAGGCAATGGGAAGTCTCCAGACATGGAGGAAACCGCCACTTCCTGGTTCTCTTTGACACTGTGACAAGTCTCGCTTTGAGAGTTCCCTGCTCCTAGGACAGCCAAGCCCTCCTTCCTTCCTCTGATTCCTAGGTCAAGACCCTGGGGTAAGATTCTGCCCTCATTCCTCTTACCTCTCAATTAAAGGACACCTGGCCAATTCCTCTGTCATTTCTGAAAACCAGGGGTTCGCTAGGCCCGTCATTATCTTCTCACCACCCCTCATAACCATAGGTTTCCCCCTCTCCCGGAGCAAAGGACCGACCACCCTGCTCTCCACCGCGCCCGCGGAGCTGCTCCATTCTGCGGCCCTCGGGCGGACCCCTCTGCTTCCCACCGCCCCACTTTGGGAAGGGCGCCCCTTCCTCCCCTCGTCCTCGAAAGGACCTGCCTCCTTCTCGGCAGGTCCGGCGGCCCAGGCCTCTCCCCTCCGGCCCCGGCTGGCCCCTCACTCCCCACCCTCGGCACACACACAGACACCCGCCCCAGCACGCCGCCCCCTTGCCCTGGGCGCGACCCAGGCCTGATCCAGCTCCTCCGCGGAAGGCCCGAGCTCCCAGATCCCCAGCCTTTGGGGTGGGGGGGGAGGGCCCCGGCTCCCCCGGCCCCTCCGCGGGGACTTCCGGGCTCCTCGGTCCGGGGGCGCCGAGCCTCCCCCCCCCCCCACCCCGCCCGGCACGCGGCTCGAGGGGCCGGGAGCCCAGGCCCTGCCGGCCACGCTGGGGGCGGCCCGGCTGCTCGGGCGGACCCAGCGGCAGCGTCCCCCCACCCCCCCGCGGCGCCGCGACGTCCGCTCGCTCCCCGGCGGCGGCGGCGGCACGCACAGGGCGTGGGGAGGCGCCCGCGGAGGCAGCAGCCCCCCGCCCCCTGCGCGCCCGCCCGCCCGCCCTCGCCGGCCGCCGCGCGGCCCCCGCGCCCGCCCCCCCCTCCGCCCCCAGCCCTCGCCGCGCCCGCGCCGCGCGCCCACCCCTCCCCCTCCTCACCGTCTCCGTCGGGCGGGCGGGCGGCGAGCGGCCAGGGCGGGCGGGCGACGGAGCATGCGCACAAGCCGCCACGGCTACCGCCGCCACCGCCGCCGCCAAGCCGGGCTCCTACACTTCCGGCCGCCGCTGCCGCTGAGCTGGCGCCTTAAAGGGGACGCGTCCCTATTGTGGGCCGCTGGGAGGATGCACACTTCGCTCAGCCAAGCGCTTTGGGCGGGTCGGGAGCTTAGGCCTGCGGCTGTTGAAAGGGCCGTGTTGGAGGGATCGCGGGAGAGCCCTGGGACTGAATAAGAGGCCTAGATGCAAAGGTCAACTCGTCTTGACTCTTGTGGAGGGCTAGGGTTTTTCTCTCCCCAAATCTGTGTATTGACAATTACAGTTTATCGGGGTTTCGGGTTACCAATGTGGAATCAAAATAGGTAGCCGAGCATAGATCAGTAACCCCGTCCTGCGTTTGAACCATGGCTCTTGGCCCAGGCTTTCCTGCTTGTGCGGGTTCTGGGTTCAAGTTTGTGCTTATTTGGAACATGTACAACTGTAGAATGTCTTGACAACTCTAAGCCTTTTATTTCTCAAAAGGTACATGTCCCACGTGTTCAGTGAAATCATACTTGAAAAGTACTTAGGAAAGTTCTTGAGGCCAGTAGTATTAACTGACAAGCGTTAAGACAATGTGGTCAGCCCAATGTGGGGAAGATGCTTTGGGTTTATAATCCTCACAGCAACCCTACTCTTTACCATTCATTCTCATCTTAAATATTAAACATAAGCATTTGGGTATGGTGGTGCACGCCTTTGATCCCAGAACTCAGAGGCCGAAGTAAGAAGAGTTCCTGGCCAGTCTAGTCTACATAGTGAGTTCTAAGCCAGCCAACGCTACCTAGAGGGACCCTGGCTCAAAAAAGCAAGCAAAAAGAACAGATAAGGGATGTGAGGAGGGAAACAGATCCGTGGTAGAATACATGCCGAACCTGGGTTCCTTCTACAGTTTAGGGGGAGAGGGAAGCAGTGTCAGGCAGTTTTTTTTTTGAAGAGCGAGAATTGAATTGTTTCTCCGTCTTGCTTCTTATACATTGTATCCCTCTTCTTTCCTTTAAGAAAAAATGTGGCGGGTGGAGATGGCTCATCCTTTGCAGGCTGGTGGAGACCTGAGTTCCATCACTCCAACCCACAATGATGGAAGGAGATGCAGCAGACACACTCTAAATAAATATAATTTTTAAAAAGATATATAAATATGTATGATGGCTATTCTTGATTGTCAACTTGACTGTATCTGGAATGGGTTATAATCCAGAAATGGAGGGCACATTTGTGATCCGGATGTTGAGACAGGAAGACTCATTTTTTTGTTTTGTTTTGCTTTTTTGTTTTTTGAGACAAGGTTTCTCTGTGTAGCCCTGGCTGCCTTGGAGCTTGCTCTGTAGACCATGCTGGCCTCGAACTCACAGAGATCTTCCTGCCTCTGCCTCCTGAGTGCCAAGTGCTGAGGTCAAAGGCATGCGTGGTGGCACAGGCCTTTAATCCCAGCACTCGGGAGACAGACTCAGATGTATCCTGAGACATCCAGGACAGGCACCAAAGCTACAGAGAAACCGTCTTGAAAAACAAAACAACAAAACAAACAAACAAACAAACAAACAAAGGCATGTGACACCACTCAGCTAAACAGACCCTTTTGATCAGGATCTTGAGGCAGAACGACACAGGCTTTTAATCCAGATCCCGAGGTGGGAAGGTACATTTTTAACCTGGGCCATACCTACTGGACAACGGAAGAAGGAAGGCTTCATTCATTCTCCTGCTTGCCCTCGCCTTATCCGCACATCCATTCCTTCACTGGCATTGGAGCCTGCTTCTTCGGGATCCCAGCACATACAGAAGACCAGCCGAGACACCCAGCCTCGTGGGATGGAGAAACTACTAGATTCTTGGACTTCCCATTCACAGCTAGCCATTGTTGGACTGCAGCCTGGAAGTCATTCCAATATTCCAATAAATTTTCTCTCTCTCTCCCTCTCTCTCTGACACACACACACACACACACACACACACACACACACACACACAGAGATTTATTCCATAAGTTCTGTGACTCTAGAGAACCTGACTAATACAGTGTGTGAGAGGGTTTTAACAGGGTTTTTATTTGAGAGCAAGCAGGAAAGGCTAGGAATCACTGGGGGCTGGAGAGATGGCTCAGCAATTCAGGGTATATATTGTACGTGCAGAGGACTCATGTGGGCTGGCTCATGATCCCCTGTAACTCTATCTCTAGGGGACCCAACCCCTGTTGTGGTCTCTAATGACACTGCATTCACATGCACAATAGATACTTACAGTGAAAAATAAGAAATAAAAATTTGAGCTCCCCTTCCCCCAAGGACGGGAATTAAACAGTAGAACTGGGTTGGGGGGAGGAGGGGGGAGACTACCGGAATTCCAGGCTTGGTGTTAGCTGCTCTGGATCACGGTCAAGTCACACCTCCCTTAACCCAGCTGTCTTCACCTATAAACGGTTGTCCCACAGTGCTCAAGTCTGTCACGGGGCCCAATAAAAAGATTCGGTACTATGTTAAGTCTGTGTTTGGGAGATCAGCACTTTGTAGTAGAAGGTGACTTTGAATACCTGTTCCTCCTTTCCTCTGCCTCCCAAGTGTTTCAAATACAACCCAACACCACCAAGCCCAGTTTCTGCGGTAATGGGATAGAACCCAGGGCTTTGTAAATGCTAGTCAAGCATTTTACCAACTGAGCTCCATCACCAGCCCCAAGTCTTTTACTTGTTTATTTTTAAGATTTATTTAGTGTGTAGGGTATTTGAGCTGTCCTACAGATGAGACCACCAAAGTCAAAATGGTGGGGTCACCCAGAAAAGAACGAACATCCAAAAATAGGGTGGGAACCAGGAGCCCAAACTTAGAGAGCACTGAGCCTGAAGGCACCCTCAGCCAGCCAGAGTGGTAGGAAAGGTTGGGTCCCTGGGCAGAGGGAGAAAGGAATGCCACGGAGCAGACCGGAATTTCCTAGGAGGAGAAGATGCCAACAATATCAGAACTGCAGAGAATTCTGGAAGGGAAAAGGAAGAGCCATTGGTTCGGCATGTGAGAGCTGATCCTGCCGGGGTAGCGTCCTTTCTGAGGCCGGGAAGGAGGCTAGATGGTGTAAGTGGATTGTGGACAGAAAACACTGAGTAGAGACAGCCTGAACTGGACTTATATGTATTTTGCTGGAAGGAAGGGAACAATAAAACAAGGTAATAAGATGACTGTTGAGGCTTTAAGAGGAAAACGGTGTGAAAGCCCCTCCCCCACCAACACATACTCATTCTTCCTGTAACTAAATGTTCACTGTGAAAAACTGCAGAGCACATAAAGGATGGAAAAACACAGAATGTATTTCTATTTATAACTGATGTGTTTCCTTCCAACATTTTTCTATTAATTTTCCTCGTTTACCTTCACGATTTATTATAAATATATAATTCTGAAGTATACTTCTTTTTAGTCCACTAAATGCTGTTTCTTAAGCATTGAAGAGGTGTCAGTATAGTTTAGTTTTGAATTGGTTTTTGCAGTGCTGGGATCAAATCCTTTGCCTGGTGCATGCTAAGAAAGTGCCTCACCATTGGTCTATACTCCTAGCCTTCTTGTCTCTTTACAATATGAAAGATGCTTGGACCCAGCCTAGTAGCCCAGACTGCAATCTCTGCTACTGGGGGGGTTGAGGCAATAAAGATCACAAATTCAAGGTTGGCCTGAGTTGCACAGTGAGTTCAAGGCTAGTCTGGGTAACTTAGAAAACCCAGTTTGAAAATAAAAAGTAGAAGCCAGGTGGTGGTGGCACAGGCCTTTAATCCCAGCACTCAGGAAGCAGAGGCAGTGGATCTCTGAGTTTGAGGCCAGCCTGGTCTACATAGCGAGTTCCAGGACAGCCAAGACTACATTGAAGAACCCTGTCTCAAATGCCCCCGCCCCCAAAAAAGATAATAATAAGAAAGAAAAAAGCAGAAAGGGGCCCCTGTAGGACCCCCCACCAAACGCACAACACAAAGGAATAAAGATACCAATGCCCAATCTTGTTCTGTTGTATCTGCCAGCATTTTGGGATTCTGATAGCTGATTTTTGTTTAGGAGATGATTCTGTTTATTGAGTAAAAAAGGCAATTGAACAATGAAACAGCCAAATTTTCTAAAGGAGTAACCATCAAGGTTGAGAGACGACGTTTCCCCATGAGATAGTAAAGACCTCCCAGGCCCCACTGAGGAGATTACGGGGGTAAACTGGACATAGGCCCTCCATGGCTGCAAGCCAGTTTGTCAGCAGTGAGGACATGAGGGGTTCTGCTCAGGCTTGCTTCCAGCTTGCTAGGTTCCAGGTCCTGCCCTAAACACTGGATCTACCCAAACTCAAGGGCTCTGTTACTGCTTTGGGGGTAAGAAGTGAGGCAACTTCTTCAAGTTCCCAGTTGTGAGATCTGAAGATGAGTAGATGACCTGCAGAGCCCACCCCCACACACAATGTCCCTGGCTGCATGGGGAAATACCTGGGGAGACTGTGTACACACATCCCAGGGCACTCCAGATGACCCCAGGCAGTATCCTTGGAGGGCGAAATGAGACATGAATGTTTTACATGTATTTAGTGTATTTATCTGATTTTTGTTTTGACATAGGCTCTTCTCCAGCCCCTATAAATACATTTTGTTTATACATTTAATATATATTGAAAATACATATATATTTTTTCCCAACATCTGGGTAGGCTGAGGCAAGAAGTGTTATGACTTTGAGACTAGCCTGGGCTACACAGTGAGTTCTAATCCAGCTCATGAGATTAGAACTGTCTCAAAAAGCAAGTAAAAAACAAACAAACAAACAAACAAAACAAAAACCACCCCTCTTCTCTGTACCCCTACTTGGTCTTGACTTCTTCACATAGCTCCCTAACAGTCAGAGAGCCCCCTGGTGGTCTTCTCACTTCCTGTCCTGCCGCAGGAAGTGAGAAGTATTTAGCCCTCTAATGTGTCCCCATGGCCTTAGAACCAAACTTGGGCTTCTCATCAGGCTACCTGACCTTGACTTGTTTTCTTTCTGTCCCTCTGCGGCTTTACACTGGCTTCCCTCTCCCCACTTCCCACTGAACCACACCCCAGCCCCACACTGGCCCTCTCATTCCAACACAGGAATTCCACAGCCTTCTAAAGTACGGTTTTCCCATGCCTGGGACACTCGTCCAGATCAGCAGCCTCCTTCCCAGGCGGAGGCCTTTCTGGTCCTCACTGACCTCATGGACACTCCCTTCCACATCTGTTTACCCATACCTGATGGGGCTCCCTCCTGCCTGCACTGGTCCCCCTCCACAATACACACCCTCAACAGACTCGCTGTGAGGGCAGCAACAGCTTATATTCATCCCAGAGGACACCCTGGTACACAGAACTCTCCAAATAATTTGTTGCTTAAGGACGACTGACTGCACTTTTGTCCCTACCTCCCCACCCCCCACAGCTTGTCCCTCCCTTCCATGCTCTCAGAAACCAGAAACTAGTAACAGATGGGGCGTGAATCAGAAAAGGAGGCAGAATCAGAAAGAGAGGAAGCTCTGCAGCTGATGAAAAAAAGAGAAAAAAATCGGAGACGAATGTAGATGGAGACAGGTGAGTCACTGCCTCACCCACCCACCCCACCCCTGGCCCATCTGCACCCCACTGTCAGGACTGACTTCCGGCTTAGGAGTCAGGGTAAGAGTCAAAGCCTGCTGGAGCTGCGCTTAAGAGACTCTGCAACTACAGCATCCTTACATATAGAAGGAAGATGGAGGTCGGAGTGGTAGCCCACACCTTCAATTCCAGCATTCAGGAGGCAGAAGCAGGAGGATCTCTGTGAATTTGAGGCCAGCCTGGTCTACATAGTAAGTTCCAGGACAATAGAAAGACCCTGCCTCAAAAAAAAAAGGGGGGGGAGGCAGTGGAGGGGTGGAAAAAGCACCTCAGACATAGGTGTGTGTATTGGGGCAGGGGTTGTAAAGAGAAAATGAGGTACCGCACACGTGCAGAAAGATCTTAGAACATGTCAAGAATGTCGTGAGCACTCTAGAAATGCCAATGGGAACTGGGTGTGTTAGCACAAATCTTTAACCCCAGCAGATCTCTGTGAGTTCTAGGCCAGTCTGTTTACATAGTGAGCCTTTGTCTCAAAAAACAAAAACACCCCCAACAAGAAAGAAATTCCAGCTGGCACCACTATTAATATCCCACGGGCACTTGCCACATACCTACCCACCTAAGTGCTCAGTGCCCAGGAAGTGCTGCCTCAGCTACCCATGGGACCTTGGTAAAGACCAGAGTTTCTGCCATACCGGGGTATTAAGTGAGCCAGAGCCATACATGCAGCTTTGTCTGCTGGAGGATGAGCTCCTTGAGCCCGTGACCACCTTCCGGCCCAGGGCAGGAACATCAAAGCCCATAGGAAGTCCAAATTCTTTTTCTTCGCCATTTGCTTTTCTCTTTTCTTTCTCTCTCTATCTCTTGAGTTTAATCCCAGCACTTGGGAAACAGAGACAAGCAGATCTCTGTGAGAAGATTTTTTTTTTTTGTTTTTTGTTTTTGTTTTTCGAGACAGGGTTTCTCTGTGTAGCTTTGTGCCTTTCCTGGAACTCACTCTGTAGCCCAGGCTGGCCTCGAACTCACAGAGATCCACCTGCCTCTGCCTCCTGAGTGCTGGGATTAAAGGTGTGTGCTACCACCACCTGGTTTATTTCAAAGATTTTTTTTTTTTTAAGATTCATTTATCTTTAAATTGCTCTATATGCATGTATGCATGCACACCATAAGAGGGCATCTGATCTCACTACAGATGGTTGTGAGCCACCATGTGGGTTATGGGAATTGAACTCAGGACCTCTGGAAGAACAGCTAGTGCAAATCTTAACCTCTGAGCCATCTCTCCAGCCCCTATTTCAAAGATTTTTAAATTGTATTTATTTATTGATTTATGGGATGGGGGAGCAAACCATGACTGACCTCTGAAGGTCAGAAAACAGCTGGTAGAGGTTGATTATTTTCTTCTACCACGTGGATTCATGAGGAGCAAGATCCTCACGAACTCACACACGGCATACACACATACACATATAAAAAATCTAAGCACTCAAGGGGCAGAAGCAGGCTGATCTGTGAGTTTAAGGTCAGGCCTGATCTACAAAGAGGAAAAAAGGGCCAGCCGTGAGTACTACATAGTGTGATCCTGTCTCTAAAATAAATAAATAATTTTAAAAAGGGATAGGGATCAGCCTGGTCTACAAAGTGAGTTCTAGAAAGCCGGGCGGTGGTGGCACACGCCTTTAATCCCAGCACTCGGGAGGCAGAGGCAGGCGGATCTCTGTGAGTTCGAGGCCAGCCTGGTCTCCAAAGCCAAAAACAAACAAACAAACAAACAAAAAAGTGAGTTCTAGGACAGCAGAGCTGTTATAGAGAAACCCTGTCTCAAAAACAAACAAACAAAACAAAAAAGGGATATGACATATGTACACATCAAAATATATATCTATACACATTAGGAATTTTTTGTTTTTTGAGATAGTGTTTCTCTGTGTAGTTTTGGTGCCTGTCCTGGAACTCACTCTGTAGACCAGGATGGCCTTGAACTCACAGAGATCCGCCTGGCTCTGCCTCCTGAGTGCTGGGATTAAAGGCATGCACCACCACTGCCCGGCCACATTAGGATATCTTAAATATAAATACACATATGTATATGAAATATATATCAAAGGATGAAATTTTACAGTCAAGTGTCATGTGATTCCCTTACTCTTACAGGAAGGCATTTTGAAGTGGGATATTCCTTTTGCGTGCATAATATAGCATAACTAACCCTTCATTTTCTAACCTGTGTAGAGCCATACACACTCCTCTTAAGAATCAGTTGGGGGCTCATTGGATAAGAGCATTGGCTGTTCTTCCTGAGGACCCAGGTTTGTAGCATGAATCTTAGATGGTCTTATTAATAAAATCAAACCTGAGCCAGGTATTGGGGTGAACACTGGAAGATCAGAGAGACAGAACAAGCCACAGCTAACTTCACCTGGCCAACTTCTCAGCTGATCTTGTTTCCTCAGACTGGAATCCTCTGTGTCCTCATATCCGGATGGCTCTCAGCTCAACTGTGCTGCTCAAAACCTAAAAGCTTAACCAGCCAAATGCTTAACCAGGCCAAATGCTTCTAGTTTCTGGTCCTCACGCCTTATATATCTTTCTGCCTCACTCCCTGGGATTAAAGGCGTGAGTCACCATGCTTGGCTGTATACTTAAACATATGGATTTCTGCCTCTGGAATGCTAGAATTAAAGGCGTGTACTACCACTGCCTATCCTCTATGTTTAATATTGTGACTGTTCTGTCTCTGACCCCAGATAACTTTATTAGGGTGCACAATATTTTGGGGAACACAATACCACCGCACAGGTTCAATTCCCAGCACCTACATAGCGGCTCATACCTTTCTGTCCTCTTTGTATTCGGGCAAAACACTCAGAGGTGAAGAGCACTTGCTCGCTCTTCTACAAGACTCCAGTTCCATTCCCAGCACCCACATGACAGAACACAACGAAATATAAACTCCAGTTCTAGAGGATCCGATGTCCTTTTTGGCTCCATGGGCACTATAAAGCATGTAAGTTCAGGTGTCGATGAGGGCAAGAAACTTATGCATATCAAACACATTTTAACTACAAATCAAGACTTGAGCCAGGTGTGGTATAGATTTGTAACTCACACGCCTAGAAAGGTGACAAAGTTGTCTTCACAAATTTGATAAAAGTCATGGTTAATATTAGTCTCTAGTGAGAGCGGGGCAACATGTCAGAATACATAGTCTCTTGAGCTCTTGGTAAAAAAAGGACGCCTCCCTACAGAGAAACGTGTAAACACAAAAAGCTGCAAAAAAAAACAAAAAACACTTGGGAGACAAAAAAAGTCTGTTATTTCCCCACTGAAGGTGCAGGCGCCGGGACCAACGATCACCAGCTGCCCAAGTACCAAAAAATTATGCTTCCGAAATCTCTTGATGTCGATTCCGCACGCAGAGCAATCGAGTTGCCCTACGTGTGCCACTCACGACAGAAGCCCTTTTTGCCTGGGCGCTCCCAGGAGCAGGGTGGCACTGTCGGTCCACCCATCTTTTAGTAAAGGTGAAAATGAAGTCCAGCCGACTTTCAATTTTATATTGCTGAGGCTAGCGACAAAAACTCTGGACTCTTCTGAGGCAGAGGGAAGCCTTCACAAGAGAACTGTTGTTTTTAGATTTTTGAATCGAAGTAAAGGTAAGGTCGTGAGTGATTATGCAAATAAGAGCAGTGCTTGCCGGGATGGCGCTGGCGAGCGCGGAGGGAAAGGTAGGCGGCGCTGCGGCCAACAGCGGCTTCCAGCTCACGGTGGGACGATCCGCCCAGGGAAGCCTAGCGCTAGGAGACTGTGGGTAATTTACTGGGGAGCACTGAGCCCCAACCTATCAAAACTGAAAATATGCAGTCTAGTGCTACTCGTAACCGTCCACCCTGGACCACACACAGAGACGCACAGGAGGAACCAGAGACTGTCAAAGCAAAAACGGAGCAACTGGAACATCTAGGACCTATCACCATTCTAGGTGATAGGGAGGGATAAGCAAAGCCAACCCTTATATATATGTACACACACACACACACACACACACACACACACACACACACACACACACACACACACACACACACACACAAACACGCCCACTCCATCCCCACCCCGTTTTTCGGTACAGGTTTCTCTGTGTAACCCTAGCTGTCCTGGAACAAGCTTTGTAGACCAGGCTGAGCACAGCCATCTGCCAGCTCCTGTATCCCGAATGCCAGGATTAAAGGCATGTGCCACCACACCCGGTTCATATATACCAAACATATATTTGGTTTTTTGAGACAGGATTTCTCTGTGGAGCTTTGCACCTTTCCTGGAACTCACTCTGTAGCCTAGGCAGGCCTCGAACTCACAGGGACCCACCTGCCTCTGCTTCCCAAGTGTTGGGATTAAAGGCGTGCACCACCGGCTCTGATAGATTTTTTAAAAGAGAAGTTGGGCAGGGCGTTGGGGGCGCACGCCTTTGATTCCAGCTCTTGGGACGCAGAGGTGGGTGGATCTCAGTAAGTTCGAATCCAGCCTGGTCTACAGAGTGAGTTCCAGGATAGCCAGGACTGTTGCAGAGAAACCCTGCCTCAAAAAAACCAAACCAAACCAACTCCCCCACAAACCCCACCCCCCAAAAAATTTGCCTGGTGCCTTATTCCTGTAATTCCTGCACTCAAGAGTCTGATGATATATTGTGTACCCTAGTATATTGTGTACAATAATAAACTTATCTGGGAATCAGAGGACAGCGCCAGATTAGACATAGAGGCCAGACAATGGTGGCACACACCCTTAATCCTATCACTTGGGAGGCAGGGATTCTTCTGAATCTTTGTGAGTTCAAGGCCACACTGAGAACAGAGTCAGGCAGTGGTGGCACAGGCCTTTAATCCCAACATGAGATCTCATGCCTTTGCTTGGGAAGCACACACCCGTGCCTTTATTCCCAGGAAGTGATGGCTGGGTGGAGAATGGTATATAAGGCGTGAGGAGACAGGAACTAAAGCAGTTCAACTGAGACCCTCGGGGTGAGGATGCAGCTTGCAGTCTGAGGATTCGTGGACACAGAATCAGGTGAGGAGTTGAAGAGATGAGGTTGGCTGTGGCTTGTTCTATTTCTCTGGTCTTTCAGCTTTCGCCCCAATATCTGGCTCTGGGTTTTTTATTAAAAGATCATCTAATATTCGTGTTACCCAGGAGACAGAAACAGGAGCATTATAGGGAATTCTAGCTAGGCTGGAGTAATGAGTTCCAAGCCAGCCTGGGCTACAAGACACCCTACCTATCTTAAAAAAAAAAAAAAAAAAAAAAAACAAGCCGGGCGGTGGTGGCACACACCTTTAATCCCAGCACTCGGGAGGCAGAGCCAGGTGGATCTTTGTGAGTTCGAGGCCAGCCTGGTCTACAGAGTGAGATCCAGGAAAGGTGCAAAGCTACACAGAGAAACCCTGCCTCAAAAAACCAAAAACAAAAACTTAAAACCTTTGGGCCCAGTTTAGGGGTGCACTTAATCCCGCATGGGAAGCTGCAGCAGTTCCAAGTAAGCCTAGGTTACATGGGGAACCCGTGTCAAAAGACAAAGCACCCCAAAAATGACTGATGAGTTTTAATCTACTTATTTCTGAGACAGGGTGTTGCTCATGACTAGACCCCAAGCCCATTAATCACCATCTTGGGGTGTTCAGCTGAGCCCACTTGCTAAAGATCATACCAGTTAATTAACACCCCCTCAAGGAGAGGGTTGGGTTGCTCAAGAACCACCCGTCACATGCAGTTCTTCCTTAATTGCATGTGGTGTCCAGCAAAGGTGACAGTACACAGGCCAAGGACCACTAGGGAGGGGCTCATCCATGCACTATAGGAGAGCCGTTATCCCTGCTGAGTCAAGATGTTAAGGTATGACTTCTGGGGGACAAAAATACCCACACCCCTGTTGCTAACCCCTCACCTACTCTGTAAAGAAGCCCAATAAATTAATAAACTAATTGGCTGCCCAGAGTGAACTTTGGTGGAATCACGCCTCAGTTTGGTTTGCCTTTGGGACTTTGGGAAGAAGGGTGGATGTTATGTCTGCTCTTAAAAGTGTCTCATTGTGGCTGCTGCTTCAGCCTCCAGAGTGCTTTTTAAGGAAGACAAAAAAAAAAAGAAAGAAAGAAAGAAAGAAAGAAAGAAAAGAAAAAAGACAAAAAAAAAAAAGAAAAAAGAAAAAAAGACAAAAAAAAAAAAAGGCTCTCACTGTTGGGCAGGTCTCTGCAACCCTCTAACTCTGAATCCAGTAGCCACAGCGATCGGGTTACTGTAAGTCCCAGTAATGCTCAGTGTACTGTTTGTATAGGCCAGGGGTCCATGTCAGATTTTCCCCCAATCATTTCATTTTTTGAGGCAGGGTCTCTCACCTAACCATCCTCAATTCATGTAGATTGACCACAAGCCCCAGGAATGCTCCTGTTCTCACCTCCTCAGAGCTCAGAGCACACAGGGAGCAGTCTGGCGCAGCTGTCTGAGGACGCTGGGGTGGAGTGCAGGTCCTTATGTCTGCCGAGTCTTTTGCCCACCTAGTGAGCCATTCCCCACCCTCACCATCCTCACAGGAACGGCACAGAAGCTCGGCACAATGGTGTATGCTTAGTTTTGAAACAAACAACCAAAACCAGACTTTTGGACCTTGTACTTTGATATATTTTAATAACGTATAGTTCCCTGCCCTTTATGAAGTGGAATCTAAAAGAGAGAGAGAGAGAGAGATTCATAAATAACAGCTCTCACACTGCAAAAGGAAGAGGTAGTTGAAACTAGTGGGCACTATCAAGTGTCCCTCAAGGAATCCTTCTATAACCCAAGTGTTCATGTGTCCTCACACCTCTTAATTGACACATGGTCTTACTGTGTAGCCCTGGCAAGCCTGGAACTCCGTAAGTAGACCAGGGTGACCTCAAACTCAGAAAGATTCACCTGCCTCTGCTCCCTGAGTGCTGGGATCAAAGGCATGTGCTAACACACGGCACCACAAGTTTCTGAAGACATAAATTACCACCTCACTCCTCGGTTTGTGCCTTTCCACTGCACACTGAATTAAATCCCAAACGTCTACCATTTTGTACAAGGTGTGGCCTAAAATGATTCCTCCTACCTCTTCAACCTCTCTCGCTGTCACCTGTGAAGCTTCAACCGCTTTGGTTAGTCTGTAAGCTCTCTTAACTCATCACTCAGGTGATGAGTTAAACCTCCATCACTCAGGTAAGTTTTTTTTTTATTATTATTATTTTTTTGGAGGGGGGGACTTCTCTGTGTACTTTTGGTGCCTGTCCTGGATCTCGCTCTGTAGACCAGGCTGGCCTCGAACTCAGATCCACCTGTGTCTGCCTCCTGAGTGCTGGGATTAAAGGCGTGGGCCACCACCGCCTCGCTTCAGATAAGCATTAACTTATTGATATCCTTACCTTTTGTGCACTTGCCTGTAAACTCTTAAGGACAAGGGTGTCTGTCTTACCCAACAGTATGTACCCGGCACACAGAAAAAAAAAAAAAGGGGGGGGGGTTTAGTAAATGCAGAAATTCAACGACAAAAACTGGTGTGCCAAACTCGAAAGACTATGACAGAAAAATAGGGGTAGGGCTGGAGAAATGGCTTAATGGTTCGGAGCACTTGCTCCTGCAGAGGTTCCGGGGATTCAATCTCAGCAGCCACAGGGTGGCTCACAACCATCTATAACTTCAATTCCAAGGCTTCGGCTACCCTCTTCTGACCTCTTTGTGCACTAGGTATGCACATACATTATAAATGCGGACAAAACACTCATACATACAAAATTTAAAAAAAAAAAAAAAGAAAGAAAGCTACAGATAGTTTGCCCCTTAATCGTAACTAAGCCCTTGCATCCAGCACTTTGGATGAGACTGGTAAAATAAGGATGAAAAGGTCAAGACAGGGAACCAATCTGGGAAGATCTTCCTGATTCCTGCGGACGGGGATGTTGACAGCTCTGAGATGTCTTCTATACATTTGTTTGTGGGGGTCTCCATTTTACTGAGAACCCTGCCAGATGCTGAAACCCCGTGTTGCTTACATGCCTAGCATATTTGGAATAGGATAAAAAAAAAATTGTCACCAAGCATTTAATGGATTAAAAATAACCTCAAAGCTCAGAGCTTAACAGTTGTTACAGGACCAGTCCAGGCTTTGGAGTGAGAATTCTCAATTCAAGTTGAAACCGTGCGTCTCCTGGGTAGAATCTTGGTAAAATTCACGCAGGTTTCCTCCACGATTACATGACATACTGCAAAGAGGAACTTAAACAGTTAGCTCTCGCTCATCGTTATTAAACTACAACTTAACGGGCACAACCAGCCTTTCTAGTCCCCAAGTTCTCGTGCTGCCAACTCCCCTGTTGGGAGTCGCAAGGCTGGTACCTAGACGGAATTGCGGTCCCATCATCACAGCACGACAAAGGCACCAACCAAAAATGGCGACTTGGAAGCCATCCGAGGCCGTCGATTACCGGTCGCGCAAGTGAAAGATAGGAGCCGGAAAGAAACAGCTAGGGCAGGGATTCACGCCGAGGTAGGAGACGCAGAGCTCGCCCACGCCAGCAAGCAGCCGCACGCAGCAGACGGCACGACCAGCTAGCTAAATCCAGCGCCAGCCTCACAGCTCAACCACGTGTCGAAGTGAAGTCTGCGCCTGCGCAAGGCAAGGCGCGCGCCCGGCGGCCGGAAGAGCCGCGCGTTTCCGGGTTGGAGGCGGGGAGCGGTGCCGGAAGTGCTTGGGGAGGGCCGCGCAGTCGGACCGGCTGCTGAGACGAAAGCTTCACTGGGGCAGTCTCCGCATATCATGGGGAGTTAGCCGAGCAGCCTGTGAGTCTTGGGCCCTGGCAGTCGAGCACGAAGGGCGGGAGGAGGGCGTCAGGACCCAGACCCACAGCGGGTCAGTGCTGGAAGAACTAGGTTGTGGAAGAGACGGGGCTGTGAGGAGCCAAGCTCTTGGGACGGGGCTTGAGGGGTTCGGGCTCGCAGAAGCAGCGGCTGTTGGGGACTCGGGCTCTGAACGAGACTTAGGGAACGAGGACGTTTGTGAGTTCTGCGGCATCCGAGGGAAAGCCGTTTGAGAGGGACAGGATGGTGAGGATCGTACTTTCTAGGAGGCGAGGGTAGGGTCGAAACGGGGTTTGAAGACACGGGCTCCAGAGAGGTAAAAGTGGAGCAGCGAATGGTCTCGGGCTCCTCCGAGACAGAAGCGGGAGAGCAAAGTCCCAGCTCCTAAGGATTCAGAAACAGGGGCAGCAAAGGCTTAGGAACCGAAGAGACAGAAGCGAGCAGAGAAGACTTGAATTTGGGAGGGAATAGAAACGGGCAGTGAGGACTGGGTCTACTTTGGGACGGAATCGGGGCTTTCGGACTAAGAGTTCCTGAAGGGACAGGGCTGTGAGGACCCGAGCTCTTAAAAGTGGAGGATCTAAGGGGGTCGTGGCTGGGAAATCAGCCCCTAAGGGAAAGAGGTTTGAAAAGATTCAGCGATCTGTTCTCTGTACCCAGAGTGATAAAAGGTATATTCGGGGGAAGACTTCTTGGCGCTGCCTATTTGGCTTTTTGCAGTTAGGCTTTTCTTGTGGCAGATAGTCAATCTAGAAAACCCATATGAAACATCTTCGTTTTTCTTCTTCACTATTGTAAACTGGATGTGAAGTTGGAAGCAGTTTGAATTCAGTTCTATACTTGATAAGTGCCTTAAGCCCCATTCCATTCAGCCCTATTGGGCACAGATCCCTGTACCACAAGCAAACTGTCATAGACGGAAGGGCAGCAAAAGACCACTTTGAATTCTTTAAAAGGAAAGGAGGGTCCAAAGAAGGATTAGGGTCATGGTGAGCCAATTCTTAGGTTATTTAGTACTCTTACATGTGCAGCAATTAAGAGATGCTTGGTTCAAATTACTTGAATAAATGCTTTTAGAATCTCTACCCTCAAACTCAGAAGGAGCATTTTTGCAGATTCTAATACTTTGATTACTATTAATGGCATCGACATAAGATACAGTAAATGTCACAAGTGAGGAAGTGAGCGAACCTCTAAGCCAACCTTTAAGTGAAATGCATCTTATTCATTTTTCAGTAAGTTGTTTGAGAAAGTCACAAATAAGTGTGGCCTGTATTTTTCGCAGGAACATTCTTAGAAGACTGCCGTGGACCCAGCCCTTTCCCTTCATAATATCCGTGACTAAAACCTCCTCAGATGAATCAGGCACAACCTGAGCACTTGTTTTGTTTGAGTTTCTCTGTGTAGCCCTGGCTGTCCTGGATCTCACTCTGTAGACCAGGCTGGCCTCGAACTCGCAGAGATCTGCCTGCCTCTGCCTCCCGAGTGCTGCGATTAAAGGTGTGCATCACCGCCCAGCAATTGAAGCACTTGCCAGTATTCCATCACTTCCTTATCACAGCTCCATATTAAGTATTGTTAGCTCTATTGTACATGTGAGTGTGTCCAAAGAGACTAAGAACTTGGCCTTAATGACATAGGAGTGAGTGATTTAGTCCCAGATGTGCCTCTAAAACTCCTTTAACTTTTCTAAGTGTATTTCCTTCCATGTCTAGTTTGAATGTCAACAAAATAAATAGAATAGGTATACAGAGCCTGCCACTGAATGAAAGAAAGCACGCCTCTCCTCCTTCGCTCCTCCTTCCCCAACCATTTAGCTCCCCCTAGCCTGGAAATTGCTATGTAGACCAGGCTGGCCTCAAATGCAAGAGATCCACCTGCCTCTGCCTCCTGAGTGTTGGGGTTATAGGCAGCACCACCACACCTAGCTTCCTCATCTCCTTCTTAACTGTTTTTAATTTCTTTTTTTTTTTCTTTTTTTTTTTTTTTTGGGTTTTTCGAGACAGGGTTTCTCTGTGTAGCTTTGCGCCTTTCCTGGGACTCAGTTGGTAGCCCAGGCTGCTGGCCTCGAACTCACAGAGATCCGCCTGCCTCTGCCTCCCAAGTGCTGGGATTAAAGGCGTGCGCCACCACCGCCTGGCCCTGTTTTTAATTTCAAAGACTGTAACTTCTAAGAGACTTCTGTAGTGTAGTAGTTGAGATCTAATTCCTGTATTTTCACAGAAGCATAGACATTCAAGGTAGAAAAAAGAAAAGGAACATTTATAGATTCTTTCGGTACAATAGAGTAAGATGTGTTTAATTTTTTGAAAATCAGGGGTACATCAGATTAACTTTCCAGTTAATTGCTAGCATGCACTAGATCTTGTGGACACTTAGGCTAACATAGCCAGGTGTCATGGTGCTTGCCTGCAATCCCATTGTTTTGGAGGTGGAGGCAGGAAAATCCAGAGTTCAATGTCAACATGAGACTGTGTCTCAAAAGAAAAAATTACTTGAGATATAAAGGTGATTGCCACCAAGGCTGATCCCTGAGTCCTGCAAAATAGAAGGAGTAAACCAACTCTTAGAATTATCCTCTGACCACATATGCACAGACACACTAAATAAATGAATAAAGGAAAACAAGGTTTGGGTTTTTTGGTTTGTTGGTTGGTTTGTTTTGGTTTTTCGAGACAGGGTTTCTCTGTGTAGCCCTGGCTGTATTGGAACTCACAGAGATCCACTGCCTCTGCCTCCTGGTTGCTGAGACTAATGGCGTGGGCCACCATTGAGTGGTGGGTCTATTTTTTGTTTTTCTTTTTTTTTTTTTTAAGAAAAAGAAAATTAGATTAACATACTTGAAGGTATTATTTTCTCAGTAGCTTAGCTGATACTTTTTTTTTTCCAAGACAGGAGGATTTCTCTGTTTTATCCTTGCTGTTTTGAAATTCACTTTGTAGACCAGGCAGACTCAGAGATCTGTCTGCCTTTGCCTCCTGACTGCTGGGCTTAGGTCCTATTATTTTTTTAAGGCTTTCATTAACATCAAGGAGACACACACCAGGCCCACAGAGAAAGACCCACAAAGCAGAGAGAGGATTTGGGAAGTCAACGCTCCTGGCACTATTTTTTTTTCTTTAAAGATTTACTTATATATTTATTTTTTCATTATTGGGAAAGGGGTATTGAGACAGGGTATCTCCAAGTCCTGGCAGTCCTGGAACTCTGTGAAGATCAGGCTGGCCTCTAACTCAGAGATCCACCTCCTAAATGCTGGGAGTAAAGGAATTCACTACCACACCTAGATGCTTATTTTTTTTTATGTGTATGCGTGTTCTGTCTCAGTGCGCCGCGGCCCCCCCCCCCCTTTTTTGAGACAGGGTGTCTCTGTGCAGCAACAAGTGCTGTTAACCACTGACTCATCTCTCCAGCTCCTGGTACTATTTTCAAATGCTTGTATAAAGTGATCAGAATTTATTTATATCACATTATGAGAGAAAGCAAGCCCATATCACCATCTTGTTAAGTATAATGGGGGTTGGCTTGTCTTTTTAAGAGAGGATCTCTCAGCCGGGCGGTGGTGGCGCACGCCTTTACTCCCAGCACTCGGGAGGCAGAGGCAGGCAGATCTCTGTGAGTTCAAGGCCAGCCTGGTCTCCAAAGCGAGTTCCAGGAAAGGCACAAAGCTACACAGAGAAACCCTGTCTCAAAAAAAAAAAAAAGAGAGAGAGAGGATCTCTTTGTATAACTCAGGTTAGCCTCAAAGTTATATTCAATCAATCTTTTTGCCTTAGATTCCTGAATGCTGGGGCTACAGGTATGCACTACAATGCCCAGCTTATTAATTTAATAATAATAATAAGTAATTTAATTAGTGACATTTTTTTTTTTGGATGAGTTGGGATTCTTACCTGTATTTACAAAATAGTTCAATTTTATTTTCTTTTTTATTTGAATTGTGTGTTGGGGGGGTGAGTGCAGGTGCCTCTAGAGATCAGAAGAGTCAGATCCCCCTGGTACTGGGAGTTTTAGGTGGTTATGAATCACTGAGCCACCTCTCCAGCCCCCCTGCAATCTTGTTTTCTGAGACAGGGTCACTAGCCCAGTCTGGCCTCAAACTCTATGTAGCCTCAGATGACTGAATTCCTGATCCTGTGAGGGCTGGGAATTACAGGCTTATGCTACTATACCAAGTCTATGTGGTACTGGGTATCCAACCCAGGGCCTCACGTATGCTAGGCAAGCAATCTACCAACCGATGCATTGCTAACTCAACATCAGCAACTTTTGTTCTGCACTGTCCAATGGGTGTGGTAGAGAGAATACATTCTGAAGCACTCACATATGGACTCCATTGTTGAAGCTTGAAGGGACTTTAGAATTTGCCCTGGTTCAGCTGCTAAAACAGATGTAGAACCAGGGTCAAGGGTGGCACCTAGCTCACCTGACTTGGGTTTCCAGGTGCCTTCTACAAGACTCCTGCAGACTATTTGTTGTTATCATCCCCCCCCCCCTTTTTCCCCCTGAGACAGGGTTTTTTTCTGTAACAGCCGTGGCTTTCCTGGAACTCCATCTGTAGACCAGGCTGGCCTTGAATTCATATAGAGATCTGCCTGCGTCTGCCTCCCAAGTGCTGGGATTAAAGGCATGTCAGTGCTGTTACCATTTTTCAATTCATTCTTCTCTTTGTTATTTTCTTGGTCCTTTTGTTTTCACACTGTCTCATGTAGCCTAGGCTAGCCTTGACCTGACTATGTAGCTCAATACTACCTTGAACTTCTTCCTGCCACTACCTCAAAAGTGCTGGGATTATAGACATTCACCCTCATGCCCAGGTATTTATTTTTATTCTTTGAGATGGGCTCTTACAATGTGGCCCAGACACATTGTAGGACAGCTGGGCCCAAGTGATGTTACTGCGTGCTTTTCCAAGTAGCTGGGATTGTAAGCATCTTCCTCTCTCCATCCATCCCTGTGCAGAAGATCAAACCCATAGCCTCATACATACTAGGCAAAATATCCTACCCTGATTTAAATATCCAGTCTCTTCCTTAAAAACAAACAAACAAAAAAATAAAAAACCCTCAAAAACAACTCCCATATTAGGGACAGTGAGATGCCTCAGGGAGTGTGTGCTGCATGCGGTGGTGGCGCACGCCTTTAATCCCAGCACTCGGGAGACAGAAGCAGGTAAATCTCTGTGAGTTTGAGGCCAGCCTGGTCTATAGAGCGAGATCCAGGACAGGCTCCAAAGCTACACAGAGAAACCCTGTCTCGAAAAACAAAAAACAAAACAAAACAAAAAATCCAAAAACAAAACAACAACAACAAAAAGTGCTTGCTGCCAATCGTAACCTTACTTGAGTTTGACCAACATGGTGAAATGAGAGAACAAACTCCAAGTTGTCCTCAGACCTCGATATTCACTATGATAAAACATAACAAAAGAGCCGGGTGGTGGTGGCACACGCCTTTAATCCCAGCACTCGGGAGGCAGAGCCAAACAGATCTCTGTGAGTTCGAGGCCAGCCTGGGCAACCAAGTGAGTTCCAGGAAAGGCGCAAAGCTACACAGAGAAACCCTGTCTCGAAAAACAAACAAACAAACAAACAAACAAAAACAAAAAGAAATAAATACAATAGAAAATTCTGTAGTTGTAAAAACAATTACAGAAGTCAGGCATGTGATATATTGTATACTCCAATAAAGCTTATCTGGAGAATAAGAGGACAGAGCCAGCCACTAGATTAGACATAGAGGCCAGGCAGTGGTGGCTTGCACCTTTAATCCCAAAAAGTGATGTCTGGGCAGAGAGAGGTATACAAGGCCTGAGGAAACAGGAATTCACTTTCTTGAGACTTGAGGATTTCCTAGAGGTAAGGAGGTGGCTGGCTTGTACTGTTTCTCTGATCTTTCAACTAAGCTTTATTGGGATGCACAATATATCACCACACAGGCATGATGGTCCACATCTGTAATCTCAGCACTTGGAGTGGGGAGGGGTGAGGCAGGAGAATCACCCCAAATTCAAAGCCAGTTTAGACTACTAGCTCAGGTTAGCTCAAGTGCTGAGCTAACCAAGGGTCTGTAACAAGACTCGTCTCAGAAAAGAGCTTGGTCTGGTGGTGCTGGCCTGTAATGCCAGCATTTGGGAATCTAAAGGAAGATGGTCCATGAGTTCAGTTGTCCCACAGTAAATTCCAGGGCAACCTGGGGTACATAATGAGACCCTATCTAAAAACCAACAACAATAACCAAAAATAAGAAATAAAACAGAAAGATAATGGTTATAATACATGGGTAGCATATTGAGTTAATACCAAGATGGACAAAACTTTTTAATATACTGATTTTTGCTACTGGGTATGATGAAGCACACCTTTAATCCTTTTTATT
Source organism: Peromyscus maniculatus bairdii (assembly GCF_049852395.1). Lineage (NCBI taxonomy): Eukaryota > Metazoa > Chordata > Mammalia > Rodentia > Cricetidae > Peromyscus > Peromyscus maniculatus. Next base: position 150,737,745 of record NC_134853.1, read on the forward strand.
TTATTTTTATTTATTTATTTTTGTTTTTCAAGACAGGGTTTCTCTGTGTAGCTTTGCACCTTTCCTGGAATTCCCTTTGGAGACCAGGCTGGCCTTGAACTCACAGAGATCCGCCTGGCTCTGCCTCCTGAGTGCCGGGATTAAAGGCTTGCGCCACCACCAACCCACACCTTTAATCCTAGCACTTGGATCTCTGCAGCCTGGTCAATATGTGCTGGTCAATAGAGTGAGTTTGGTCACCACCCAGCTGCAGACATGTTTTGAGTGCATTTGCTTGTGGGATGAGTGGAGGTAGAGAACAGGAGAGGCAGAGCTTTCTTTTTTTTTCTTGTTTTGTTTTGTTTTTGGAGACAGATTTTCTCTGTATAGCAGTTCTGGGTGTCCTGGAACTCACTTTGTAGACCAGGATGTCTTCAAACTCACAGAGATCCACCTGCCTCTGCTGCCCAAGTGCTGAGATTAAAGGCGTGGACCACCACCGCTGGTTTGCCACCCTGACTTGACAGTACTGTACTGATGTAGTCCGAAGCCCAGGGCCTCACACATACTAGGCAAACTCTAGCACCGAGTTGCATCTTCAGCTGGATCCTGGTTGATGAAGTTGCCCCATACCACACAAGTGGAATACTTCTGTAGCTGGGGGTGGTACTTGATGCTAGTTATTTATTTACAGGTAGCTTTTGAAAATGGCTGCCTCTCATTACTCCGGGCTTACAGCTGTTGCTGATGTCATTAAAGATCTAGACACTCAGATAGCAGTAAGTAAACTGAGGCCACTGTGGGCAGAACTTGGTGAATGTGCTTCTGGTCTTGACACCACAGCCATGTTCACAGAGTCAACCCCAGGGCTCTGAGATTTAGGACCCGCAGCTGCTTTAGGTGACAGTCTCAGCATGTCTTGGAGATCACTAAAACACAAAGGGAAAAAAGCTTTCTATGGTAAAGCAGAGCTTTTAACAGTTGCTAGAAGTTGTGTTTACTGGGCAGAGCCCTACCTTGGACTAAAGCATGTTTTGAAATGCTTCAACATGTTTTGAAAATGAACTAATGATTTTCTTAAGCTTTGTGACTGAGCTTTAAATATGTGATTGTGCTATTTATTTGAATTTAACATTATTTCATACTTAAAAAATGATGCATGTAAGTACTTAGTGGTGTGTCTGCTTGTATGAATTCCTCAAAAATGTCTTGCTTATTTTTGTAAATAAGATTCCTCGTTTCATTTACTTTTTTCCTTATTCAATTTTGTGAAGTATTTCATTTAGATTTTGGAGACAAGATGGTTTCTAAAACCAAGTGAGAGCAATGAACATTCTTCATTCCTTCCATTTCAATGTCAAAATCAAGTAATTGCCCTCCGGGAATGCACTGAAGACTCAATGACAGATCTGTGAAAACACCATTACTGCAGGCGTCCTGGAGTAATTCTGATGTCTCTGTTTCCCTCTCCAGCTGATTGGCCTTGGTCCTCACAGCTCCAAAAAGAAGCAGGATCTTGATAAACTCTATGAGCTGAAGTCCAAAGCTCGGCAGATTATGAATCAGTTTGGCCCCTCAGCCCTAATCAACCTCTCCAATTTCTCATCTATAAAACCAGAGCCAGCCAGCACCCCTCCACAAGGCTCCATGGCCAATAGCACCACTGTGGTAAAGATACCAGGCACTCCTGGGACAGGCGGTCGTCTTAGCCCTGAAAACAATCAGGTACCTCTTAGCTTCCTTCTCTACAGCCCTTCTCTCTCATTTGGACCTGTAATCTGTACAGGGGTGGACATAACAGGTGTTCTTTCTCTCTATTGAAAAAGGTCTTTCCCAAGCCAGGCAGTGATGAGTTTAATCCCAGCACTTGGCAGGCAGAGGTTGGTGGATCTCTGTGATTTCAAGCCAGTCTGGTCTACAGAGTGAGTTCTAGGACAGCCAGAACTACATAGAGAAACCCTGTCTCAAAAAAACAAAAACAAATAAACAAACAAAATATAGAATAAAATAAAGAAAAAGGTCTTTCCCCTCTGGAATAGCATTTTTATTGAATTGTCTACAATATCAATTTTTACTCTGTTATATATGATTCTGTGTGTGTGTGTATATCCATATAAACACATGTAATAAACTTTCATAGGGCAGGTGGCTGGGGTTTTGGTCTTATTTTGTTGAGCTAGTGTTTAGTATAGCCCAGGCTAACTGGGACTCAAAGATGTAGCCCCAGGCAGCATCAAAGTCCTGGGCAGTCTTCTTGCCTCCTCCTCCCAAGGGTTGGGATTACAGGCGTAAGCGAGCCACTACACTCAGCAATGGCAGATATTTTGAGTTATCTGTATAATACATGGGCTCCTTATTCCTAAAATAAGAGTGTTCAGTTGTTCCTTCTTGTAGTTTATCTTACTGCTGCCATTAATTTCTGCAGTGATTCTGAAATCTGTTCCCCTCTTTGTACCTATGACCCTGATCCCACCTTCCAGAGCAACAAGAAAAGAAATATAAAGCTGGGAGGCAGAGGCAGGCAGATCTGTGAGTTTGAGGCCAGCCTGGTCTACAGAGTGAGTTCCAGGACAGCCAGGGCTGCACAGGAAACACTGTCTCGATAAACCAAAAGAAAGACAAAAAAGGAAAGAAGGAAAATCCTGTGCCTAGGATCTTGTAGGCTGAATAGGGTGGATGAGGAGACATTCAAGGGAAGGACTAGCTGAGCTGCTTGTGGAAGAGTTGGCTGAACAGACCCTAGCCTGTGTTGACTATGGAGGCCACTATAGAAGAGCAAGATGGCTCACACCTTTGATCCCAGCACTTGGGAGGTGGTAAGAGGAAGATCAGCAGGTCCTCATCCTCTGCTACAAAACATACTTCCATGTATGTATGCTGTCAATTGCACACACACACACACACACTCACCCCTAAATAACTGTAAAGAGAAGCCATTAATCCCAGCACTTGGGAGGCAGAGGCAGCCTGGTCTACATAGTGAGTTCCAGGACAGCCTGGTCTACATAGTGATGCTCTGTCTCACAAAAAGGGGTAGGAGGACACAAAAGCACAGGTACTTGTTTCACTTTACTTGTTGGGTATTGTGTTTTGCGTCCTTTGTTTTATTTGTTTGTTTTTGGAGACAGCGTTTCTCTGTATAGCTTTGGAGCCTGCCTGGAATTCATTCTGTAGACCAGGCTGGCCTTGAACTCACCATCGCCCGGCAACCTTTTTTTCTTGGGTGGGGATGTTTCTCTGTGTAGCTCTGGCTGTCCTAGAACTCATTCTGTAGACCTTGAACTCAGAATCTGTCTGCCTCTGTCTCCCAAGTGCTGGGATTAAAGATGTGGGCCACACCTGTCTCAACCTGTTAGCCTTTTAAAGCAGATATGGGCAGGTTTACAAATCTGCACAGTGCCAGAGGATGCACAGAGGACAGAAGAGCCGAAGAGGGGCGTGGGTCCTTTTACCTGGGTGGACTAGGAGTCCCCTCAGAAAGGAGAACCATGACCTGAGCATTTAGGAAGAAGAAAGGACATGTCTAAAGGCAGCAGATCCAAAGGATACAGTGTCTGGTGACCAGAGAATGCAGGCTGCTCTGAGATGCAGAGCAGGGAAGAAGAGTGAGAAAGATAAGATTGAATAAACTGTCTGGCAATTAGATGCCGACCTCAACTCCAAACTACTCTCCCTTTTTCCCTTCTGAACTGCCCCTGCCTCTTTCCCTTGAGTATACTTTGGCAGTTGTACCACCACCAGGTAGGGTTGTCTGGGAGCTAGAACTGAACTCAACAATTTGACAGCCTGTCTTTGGGGGGTAGTGAGGTCAATACTTATGAAAACTCTTCCCCAAATCCACTTTAGGTATTGACCAAGAAGAAATTACAAGACTTAGTCAGAGAAGTGGATCCTAATGAGCAGCTGGATGAAGATGTGGAGGAGGTAAGGTGGATTTGGGTACCAAAGATGATACAGCATGCTAGTTAAGAGTGGAGACCGTGGGGCTGGGGAGATGGCTCAGTGGTTAAGAGCACTGGCTGCTTTTCCAGAGAACCCAAGTTCAATTCCCAGCACCACATGGCAGCTCACAGCTGTCTGTAACTCTAGCTTGAGGAGGTCTGACACCTTCTAGCCTCCACAGGCACCAGGCACAGATGTACATGTAGGCAAAACATCCATACATACTATAGAGAGAGAGAGAGAGAGAGAAAACATCCATATATACTAGAGAGAGAGAGAGAGAGAGAGAGAGAGAGGTTTTAAGTAATAGATAAAAATAAAAAGACTTCAGGATTAGAACTTCACCCTGAAGGCTGAATCCCATCTCTCCTGCACAATCTGGTTGCACAGCCATGAGCAGGTTGGTCTTAGTCTCAGTGTCTTCCTTTAAAGATTAGGGACAAAGCTGGGTGGTGGTGGTGGTGGTGGTGGTGGTGGTGGTGCATACCTTTAATCCTAGCACTTGGGAGGCAGAGGCAGGCGGATCTCTGTGAGTTCGAGGCTAGCCTGGTCTACAGAGTGAGTTCCAGGACAGCCAGGGCTACAGAGAGAAACCCTGTCTACTAAACATGTGATGCAGAAGCATACAGTTGTCCCAAAACAGGAGGCTGCCCTGCCAGTGGCATGGTTACTCTCCCCACTTTCCCTCTCCAGATGTTGCTGCAGATCGCCGATGATTTCATCGAGAGTGTGGTGACCGCGGCCTGCCAGCTTGCTCGGCATCGCAAGTCTAGCACCCTAGAGGTGAAAGATGTCCAGCTGCATCTAGGTATGTGGCCTCATTTCTCCTTGAAGTATCTCCATGACTAGTCTGTGAGGACTGTCTGGGCAGATGTCAGAGAAACCCTCATGCTTGGACCAGACCTTTAGGCCTAGGATTTACCACTCAGAAGCAGGGCCTAATATAGGAAAGGAAGCCTTTGTGGTAGGGGATGCCTCTGGACCACTTTATCCTTTCTGTTTGATTTCTGAGAGTCTGTCTCCCTATTCATAAAGTGAGGATTGAAATGTCTTCTTTGCAAGTAACTGTGAGAATTACATATTATGTTCATAAACTGGAAAAAAATAGCATATTCTACAGCTAAACATGAGTTAATCACATAATATTTATATGCATTAAATGTAACATATAATGATGCCAGGCGGTGGTGGTGCATGCCTGTAATTCCAGCACTGGGGAGGCAGAGCCAGGCAGATCTCTGTGAGTTCAAGGCCAGTCTGGTCTACAGAGTGAGATCCAGGACTGTGTGTGTGTGTGTGTGTGTGTGTGTGTGTGTGTGTGTGTGTGTGTGTGTGTGTGTGTGTAGACACACATATATATATAATGATAAGGTCACTAAATTTTTGGGGCCCAAGGAGATGGCTCGGTGGTTAGGAGCACTTGCTATGGATGAATGATGGTCTGATGTGGGTCCCCAGCACCCACATATGCCTGTAATCTCAGCCTATGGAGTCAGACAGACAGGAGGATGGCTGGGGCTGCTGACTACCAGTCTTGCTAGAAAAGAGTGTGTCCCAGGTTCAGTGACATATGGTCTCGGGAGAAGGTGAAGAGTTATAAAGGAGGACACCAGATGTCCTCTGGCCCCCAGATACACAGGGGCGCGTACACTTGTGCACACACACACATACATGCATATGTAACACACAACTTCAGTGTGTTTTAAGTAGTTGGTCTGTTCAGAGTAAGAATCATTTTATGAAAGAAATCCTGTTTTCTGTGCTATGGGGACACTAATGGAGTATAAAGAGCCATGTGTATACAGCTAGGGATAAACTAGGAACCAGATGGTTATGCCTGTCATACTGTACTTAATGACTATTTTTCTATTTTAAAGTAATCTCATGTTGTTACTAAATATGGAGATAGGGTAAAATTCATAAAGGAATAATAGTATCTGTGTAAATCCTTCTGAATGTGACTTTGTGTGTGTGTGTGTGTGTGTGTGTGTGTGTGTGTGTGTGTGTGTGCGCGCGTGCGTGTGTGCTTGCACGCGCGCGCGCACACACACACCCTTTTTTCTTTTTTAGGAAGGGTCTTACCTTGTAGCCCTGGCTGGCCTGGAGCTCACAGAGATCCACCTGCCTCTGCCTTCCTAGTGCTGGGACTAAAATCATGTGTAACCATGCCTGACTAAAAATAAAATAGATAAAAGGCAATAAAAAAATTAATTTAAAAACATAAGGAGTAAGATAACCAGTAGCAGTGTGGTGTCTTGGGCTCATAATTCCAGCACTTAAAGGCTAGCACAGGGCCGGGCTGTGGTGGTGCACGCCTTTAGTCCCAGCACTCAGGAGGCAGAGGCAGGCGGATCTCTGAGTTCCATGCCAGCCTGGCTACAGAATTCAAGGACAGCCAGGGCTACACAGATAAACCCTGTCTTGAACGCCCCCCACCAAAAAAAAAAAAAAAAAAGAATGCCCCCCCCCCCAAGAAAAGAGACTGGCACAGGCAGATCACTGTGAGTTCAGTTCTAGTCTAGGGTGCATATCAAACTTTGCCTCAAAAAAATAAATAAATAAATAAATAAATAAATAAATAAATAAATAAATAAATAAAAACAGATGCTAGAGAGATGGTTAGGAGCACTAGACACTGTTCCTGAGGACTCTGACTGGGCTCCCAGAGCCTACATGGTGCCTCCTAACTATCTTCAACTCCAGCACCCCCTTCTGGCCTCCTTGTATACAAGCTTGCACATGGCACATACATACATGCAGGCAAAACACCTATGCACATAAAATAAATAAATCTTAATAAATAAAATTTTAAAAAGTTGACATTAAAAGGGTTCAAGGACTTGGGGGGGGTATAGCTCAGTGGTAGAGTGTTTGCCCAGGGCACTAAGCCCAGTAAGGAAACCTTGCAGAAGCTATGTGCTGTCCAGTGGGTGCCCAGGGCTGCCTCTGCCCCCTGCCTGCAGCCACACTGCCTTCTAGCCGGAGCCTCAGCTCTGCTCCTGTCTTCCTTGCAGAGCGCCAGTGGAACATGTGGATCCCAGGATTTGGCTCTGAGGAAATCCGACCCTACAAAAAAGCTTGCACCACAGAAGCTCACAAACAGGTGAGGAACCCGGGACAGCCAGGGCTGGTCCCTGACTGCACCTGGGAGGGGGACACACAGCTGTGGTCCAGGAGTCTGTCTGTCCCTGTGCAGTCGGCTTCCCTGCAGCAGCGGTCAGAGGCAGCACAGTGACGGCTCCCCTGGTGCTGGGCTGCTACACGGGCCTTTCAGTTTTCCCCTCAGCCCTGACAGGTTTCCAGGGCTTCTGTGGGCGTGCCCACCTGCTCCCACACCTCAGTGAAAGCCCGTTTGAATACCATACACCACCAGGTCAGAGAAAGAAGTATGCCAGGCTTGTGCTGAGAGGTACCCAGGCTGTTCTGCCCAATATTCTGGGTTGGGTCCCGTGTTAGCAGCTGTCCTCTGCCCTTCTTGACATCATTTCTGATAGAGAACCAGGGATCCCTTGTCTTTAGTTCAACCGGGGCACTGGCCTCATCTTGAAAAGCCTGGCATCCTCTCTGTTGTAATCTAACTGGCTGCCCTGATTCTTATGGTTGTGCATGCCTGTAATCTCAGCCCTATGGAGTCAGACAGATCTCTGAGTTCCAGCCTGCTCTATAGAATTCGCCTTATTCCAGGGAAAGGGAGCTTCATGTGAATATGGCAGGTGCAGCTGGCCAGTGCAGTCTCTCAGTCTGTGAAATGGGCCCAGTGGCCTCTGTGACTGTCTTCACCCTGCATGCTACTCCTGTGATGCAGACCGTGCTACTTGTGAGCAGTATATGGATATTCCAGAAAGCTCTTGACTCAGAGCCTGTTAACTGTTATTTCTCTCCCTTTCAGAGAATGGCATTGATCCGGAAAACAACCAAGAAATAACACAGGGGACAGTCAGGGAATGGACGACGTGTGTTTGGAGATACTTGAGCTGAGACCTCAGCCATCTCATCCTTGGATTTTTTTTTTAATGCTTTACAGAGAAGCATATATTTTTTATTAACAGTGCAGCAATATCTATAATGACTGAGAAGATCTGCCAAAAGAATAAAGCCTCCTACCCCAACTTCTGGTCCCTTTCCCTGCCATCTCAAAGGAGGAGACTTGCCCTGTGGTTTATCTGTAAACGACTGACTGTAGGCAGAGTGTGTGCTCGTGTTGGGGAGACAGTGTTAGCAGGTTTGGAGAGGGTCTGTCGCCTCCGCCCCTGTCTCCGTACTTTGTAATGTCAGTGTTTCTATGAATATGAACTTGATTTGCTTTTCCAGAATAAAGAACTTATTAATGGAGACACAGGTGCCTAGCTGAGAGCCTTTGAAATGCCAGGGAGGACCAGCAAGGCCGGAGCGAGCGCTGCCGTCAGCGGGTGGCAGCACAGGCCCCATCCCTACAGTTACCGGGGTTTTCAGTTTTACTCCAGAGGAACGACCAGCAGTCGGAGCTGGAGTTCAGGTTCTCTGCCACAGGACAGGGTGAACTAGCCCCCAAATAAACAAGCATTCTAGTTCTGATAATGTCAGTGTCCCTGGGACTTCTTTTTTTTTTTTTTTTTTTTTTTTTTTTTTGTGTTTTGAGTCAGGCTCTTGTGTAGCCCAGGCTGGCTTCAAACTTGATATATTGCTGAGGCTATCCTTGAACTTGCCCTCCTGCCTCCAACTCTCAGTGTGCTGAGATTACAGGTGTACATCATCATACCTGGCTTTCTAGAGCCCTTTTGGACCTTTTCTGGAACTTTATGAAAGATCATATTCATCCTTGGCACTGAGGAAGGATGTGAATAGCTTTGGGGCAAGTCTTGTTGCTGGGATTCTGTCACCAGAGGAAAGCAGGCCCTGTCTAGACCACAGAGTGTTCTTCCAGGGCATCATTCTGACCCATGCCCAGCACAGTCCTTGTGGATTGTGAAGGGTCCATGGGCTCCGGGGAGGATGGCTGCCCTTCTGCCCAGGGGCCAGGGCACAGGCACATCTGCCTTTGGTCCCTGCTTTGGTCCTCTTCCTCCTGAGGCTTGGTCCAAGATGGGACAGAGTCTGTAGATCTCTTGGGTGAGCAGCTTGAAGGCCATGCTGCTGTTGCTGTTGGTCTTAGCTGAGGTTTCAGCCTGGAAAGTCTGCAAGAGGACAGCCAGCTTCTTCACTGGTCACACCTGACACTGAGATCAGCCTGTGGCCGAGCACCAGGAGGAGGATCTTGGCGGGTTTCACCTTTCTCCAGAGCCTGCTGCCTCCAGAGATGCGCTCAAAGGATGCTCTGTCAGTGACTTCAAACAGCAGAAGGCTCCCACTTGGTCCTCATAGGAACTAGTCACTGACTCCAGCAGCCAAGAAGGAATCTGGAATGACTCTTGAGATCTCTGTCGGGGACAGAAAGGGACAAGGGGATTGGGGAAGTACAATGACAGAAGTGAGGTACTCGCAAGATGTCAGTTCTTGACCAGCTGTGTGACAGGTAGGTGGCTTCTTCTGTCTCAGTATTACTGTCCTGTCAGCACATTGAAGGGCTGTTCATGTCTCTAAGCTGTACCTGTGTCTCTACTAGGCAAGAGCCACAATAACGAATTAAAACAAGTCAGGTGGGCCGCTATTGGAGAGAGAGGCAAATTCGGGAAAGGCTAGGGTCACAGCTGGAGGAGGGCGAGTCTCACAGGTTCCAAGAATGGTCTTTGTCCAGAAGTAATAGGAGCCATTGAAGCATTTTATACAGTAATGGAATGTGCAAAGGCCCAGTGATCTCCAGAAGGCGGTGTACCTGGAGCTAGGGATATAGTTCAGTGGTAGAGCCCACGCTTAATATAGCAAGGTCCTGGTTTCCATCCCAGAAATTAAAAAATAAAAGGAATGCATCCAGATGGGAATCACACAAGGTGCGAGGTTAGAGTACGACAGATGGAAGAAAGGGGCATGGAGTGGACAGCCCTCAGACTCAGTCTGTGGCTTCCTCCTGCTCTCCCAGGCGCCTGGAGTCCTTGCTTCATTGGGGAGCAGCTTGCTCCTGACTTCCTGCCACATTCACTTGAAAGACTGCAGTAGACACGACGGCATGGCCCGTTCTGCCTCCCTGACGCTGTCGCAGTGTGAACAAGGCATGGAGGGAGCATTGTGGAGCAGTCTTCTAAGTACGGCATAGTTTACCACCTGTGTATGCACGCATGTTTGTGTGTCTGTGTGCTCACCTGCACATACACGTGTCTGTGGAGGCCAAAGGAAAGCCTCGGGTGTCATCCTCAGGTGTGTCATCGCCCCACTGTAAGACTGGGTCTCTCCTTGGACTTGAACTCACCAATTAGGCTAGAGCGGCTGGCCAGTGAGCCCCAGGGAGTCTCCTGTCTGTCCCTCCCCAACGCTGGGATTACAAGGGTATACCACCACATCCAGCATTGATAGAGGCTCTGGGCATCCAGCACAGGTCCTCCTGCCTTCCCGATGAGCTCTCTCTCTCCAGCCCTGGTTGCTAGCTTGATTGTTTAGTTGTCGTTATCTTCAAAAACAAAAACAAAAACAAAACAGGTTTGTTGTCTATACTGCCAGGGCAGCAGGCTGGGTAATAAGTAGCCTAGTACCTTTTGAGACAGGATCTCCGATAGCCCAGGTTGGTATCTGAATTTGGTATATGGCTAAGGATCCAGCTGCCTCCCTCTCCCAAGGGCTGGGGTTAGAGGTGTGCACTCAGCCTTGCAGGCTGTCACCGCCGTCCTCAGAGCAGCCGTGACTGTCTACAAGTGCCGCTCCTAAGATCACGTCTGTTAATGTTCCCTCATGGAGGGAAGGGCTGAGCAGAGTCATTGGACCTTCAGCTAGGGTTCTAACCTGCCTCCCAGCAAGCTGCAGGTAATTCCGCCCCGGCTACATGTGGTCTCGGGGGAGAATACAGCGTGTGGAAGCCAGCTGAAGGGGAACGCCATCCCTGTTGCTTTGGAGAGATTGTCACCATGTTGGGGTGGGACTTTTCAGTGATGCAGCTGTTTGGGGGTCACCCATACTCCTGTAAGTAAGCCCAATAAACTCACTGGTTCACCAAGATAGACTTGGTGGAACTGTTTCTGTTCTTGGTGAATAGACATCAGGAAAAGTAATGCAACTGAAGGGAAGTGGGGCAACGCATCCTTGGCTCTCTAGAAGACGGTTGTGGGGTGCCAGTATCAAGCATTCCCCGGAAAGGACTATGGGAACCGGAAGCTGGGCGTCTCGGTGGAGCAGGTGTAGCCATCCAAAGGAACAAGGTGTTTCTCAAAAGGTATTTGAGGTCTGGCCGGATGGCTCAGTGGCTAGTGTTTGCCATGCAAGGCTGTCCACCTAAGTTCAGTCCGTAAAACTGTAAAGGTAGAGGGAGAGAAACAGGCAGACAAGAATAAAAGTATTTTAAAAACGGTACATGTGTGGGTCTTTGCCTGAATGTCTGTGCACCATGGGCATGCTATGTCCATGGAGGACAGAAGAGGCCATCAGATCCCCTGGAACTGGAGTTAGAGATGGCTGTGAGCTGCTGTGGGTGCTGGGAATTGAATTTGAGTCCTCTGGAAGAGCATGTTGTCTGTCCAGCCCCAAATAAATAATTTTGCTTTGCTTTTATTTTATTGAAACAGTGTCTCACCATGCAGCCCTGGCTGTCCTGGAACTCACTATGTAGACCAGACTACCCTTGAATTCGAAGAGATCCTATCAGCTTCTTCCTCCCAAGTGCTGGGATATAAGACATGCACCAAGATGCTTGGCCTAAATAAATAAATTTTAAAAGGTATTTAAAATATCTTGCCCAAAATATTTGATGAAGAATCGCCTATATCAGTGAAGACTCTTCGGTGGCAAATTATTTGCAGATGAACCAAGATGAGTTGATCGAGGCTCTCTTGTGTGACATTGCTTGTTAGATTTTTGTTGATCTATTCTAGTTGACTATTTACTTGTTTATTTGCAGTGCTATGAATCCAACTCAGAGTCTTTGTTCACGTTAAATGAGTGCTGGGTCACTGAGACACACCCCAAACACTGGTCCTTGAGCAAGAGTCTCCCTCTGGAGCCCAAACTAGCCTCGAACTCAAGATCTTCCTGCCTCAGTCTACTGAGCGGCTGAGGTTACAGATACACGTCACCATGCTTGCTTGTTTGGTTGAGTTGCTGGATAAAACTTACCCCCCTCCCACACACCCAAAAAATCAACCTTATTCAGGATTGGTCTACAGGGACTGGAAAGATGGCTAGAAGGCCCTGGCTTGATTCCCAGCTGCCACACGGCAGCTCACAACTCTGTAACTCCAGTCTGACACCCTCTCCTGGCCTCCTTGGTACTTACATGCACATGGCACACAGACAGACATACAAGCAGGCATTCACACACATACATAAATAAAGACCTGGTGCGTATGCACTTAATCCCAGTGCTCAGGAGGCAGAGACAGGTGCATCTCTGTAAGTTCAAGAACAGCCTGGATGCTGATGTGGTGAAGCATGGGAGGTAGAGGCAGGGGGATCTTTGTGAGTTCAAGGCCAGTCTGGTATACAGATCGAGTTCCAGAAAAACCAGGGCTACACACACAGAGAAACCCTGTCTTGAAAATCCAAAAATTAGGGCTGGAGAGATGGCTCAGAGGTTAAGAGCACCAACTGCTCTTCTAGAGGTCCTGAGTTCAATTCCCCGCAACCACATGGTGGCTCACAACCATCTGTAATGAGATCTGGTGCCCTCTTCTGGCCTGTAGTCATACATGCTGTATACATAATAAATAAATAAATCTTTTTTAAAAAAAAATTTCACACACTATTTAAAAAAAAAAATCCAAAAATTAAAAATAAAAACCAGCCTGGTCTACATAGCAAGCTCAAGGCTACACAATAAGACCCTGTCTCAAAATAAGTAAATACGGGCGGCGGTGGCGCCTTTAAGCCCAGCACTCGGAGGCAGAGCCAGGTGGATCTCTGTGAGTTCAAGGCCAGCCTGGTCTACAGAGCGATATCCAGGACAGGGTCCAAAGCTACACAGAGAAACCCTGTCTCGGAAAAAAAAAAAAAACCAAACCAAAATCAAAATAAGTAAATAAAAAGCCAGGTATGTTGGCACATGCCTTTAATCCCACCACTGGGAAGGTAAGGTAGAGATAGGCAGTTCTCTGTGAGTTCGAGGCCAGCCTGGTCTACAAAGTGAGTTCCAGGTTAGCCTGCGCTGTTACATAGAGAAACCCTGTCCTCAAAGGAAATAATATTTTTTTTTTTCTTAAAGACTCTCATGTTGCTTAGGTATAGTGGTACATGTCTTTAATCCTAGCACTCAGGAGGCATAGACCAGTGGATCTCTGTGAGTTCAAGGCCAGCCTGGTCTACATAGTGAGTTCCAGAATATCTGGTGCTACATAGAGAGACTGTCTCAAAAACACAAAAAAGAACAAACAAAGATTTACATGTTAAGTAGGAGTCTGTGACCCACTGCCCAGACAGCCATAAGCCAGTGAAGTTTTAGGTGAAGGCTGGTATGCCTGTAAAGCATTGCCAGGTTCGAGGGTGTAGACTGGAGTTGGAAACAGAAAAGGGATGGCTGTGATGTTCCTGGTAGTTGTTTGGACTAAAGATAAAGGAGAAACCCTTGAAGGAGTCTTCAGAGGAAGAATTCACTAAAAAGCAGTGTGTGTGTGTTTGTGTGCACACGCTGTAACAACAGGATAAACCCCAAGGACAGAGGACCACCTATAACAATGAAGCCATTGGTAGCTCACTCCTTTTTTTAAAAAAATCATTTATTGTGGGCAGTGGTGGCTCACTCCTTTAGTCCCAGCACTTGGGAGGCAGAGGCAGGTAGCCAATCTCTGTGAGTTCGAGACCGGCCTGGCCTACAGAGCTAGTTCTAGGTCACACAAAGAAACAAGGAAAAAAAAAAGTATAAAAAATTTATTTGTATATGTATGGTAGTGGTGGCGAGCACCTTTAATCTCAGCCCTTGGGAGACAGAGGCAGGTGGATCTCTGAGTTCAAGGCCAGCCTGGTTTATAGAGTGAGTTCCAGGTCAGCCAGGGCTACACAGTGAAACCCTGTCTCAAAAAAAAAAAAGGTATGTGTGGGTGTTTTGCCTGCATGTATGTCTGTACACCACTACCTGCTTGGTGCCTTCAGAGGCCAGAAGAGGGCATTGAATCCCCTGGGACTGGAGTTAGACTGTTGTGAGCTGCCGTGTGGGTGCTGAGAATTGAATCTGGTCCACCAGAAGAGCAGCCGGTGCTCTCAACCCTGGGGAGTCTCACCAGACTGCTGTATGTATGTGTTCCTAGCATGTATGTAGTGTACCATGTACATACCTGGTGTCCTGGGAGGCTAGACAAAGGTATCAGATCCCCTGGAACTAGAGTTGTAGATGGTTATGACCTACCCAGTAGGTGCTGAGAGTTGAACTATTACTCTCCAGTGGTAACAAATGCTCTGAACTCCTAAGTCATCTCTTCAGCCCCTGCCCTGCCACCTTTGTATTGTCGCTTGTTTTGTTTTGTTTTGTTTTGATGGTGTCTCACTGTGTAGCTCAGCTCAGGCTGGCCTGGAACTTACTATGTAGATCAGACTGGCCTTGAACTCATAGAGATCCACTTACCTTTGCCTCCTCAGTGCTGAGATTAAAGCCACGTTAAAGTTCTTTAACATCATCCTCTTAGACAAGATGTTGGGTAATGGTGGCCCTAAGGATGGCCAGGTTCCAGGCAGTGTAGTAGGCCAAAGTCCATCATCCGAGACCTTGGTGGCTCTCCGCGTTGTCTACCATGTGTCCAACAAATCTGTAGCTCATTCATGGTCAACTCCCAAATTTCACTCTAGTCACTGAGCTTGGGGTGGGAACCACGAGACTCATGCTACTCTCAGGGCTGGGGAAGCGCTAAGCCAAGCTTGTACTGGAATTCCCCGGGCTACCTCACCAGCAAAGCAGTGGACACATGCTGGGCAGCTGTCTTCCAGCCCAGGAATGCTGCCAGAAATGACCATTTGAAGCCAAGAAAGGAACCGAGAAGCATGATATCAGCTGTTAGTGAGGCAGCCTCTGAGTGAGCAAGCCGGTCCCTTATGTATCCCCTACCCCCTAGCTGAGGACCAAACCCAGGGCCTTGCTAGGCAAGCACTCTACCACTGAGCTAAATCCCCAACCCCCAAAAGAGAATTTTTTAAAATGTTTTTAGTCTGGTTTTTGCAACAGTCTCATGTCATCCAGGCTGACCTTGAACTCTCCAAGGCTGAGACTATCATTGAACTCCTGATCCTGCCTCTGCCTTCCCAGTTTGGGGATTCAGGCATTTGTGTACTGCCACATCACACTCATGGAGAGAGAAACTTAGGCTTGATGACATTAAGTTACAAACCTGCTCTTAGATTTTTCTCTAAAAAGGGGTTGTGCTGAGAACTAGAAACCTAGCAGAGGTCCTGGCCGAGTGGAACACTTCTGTAATCTCAATCACTCCAGAGGCTGAGCTTCAAGGCTAGCCTGGGCAACTTAGCAAGATCCATTCTGAAAATATAAAAGGGCTGAGGGTGTCTGTAGATAGCCAAGCCTTGTGTTCAATCCCGACAAAGAAAAAAATGCCAAGAATTAGAAGGCAGGAACATGTCAGGAGACAGTCTTTTTGTCCTCCGGTCTTGCTGGGGAGTCTGAGGCTGGCCCCATTTAACCCTCCCTCTCCCAGAGTCAACACTGGCATGGGCCCGAGTCCTGCTTTCTGTTGGAGCGTCTGGGGTTTGGGGCTCTGTGGAGGAGTCGGACACCTGCCCAGTCCTCTTCCAGCTTGATGTCCCCCTGCCGCAGGGCCTGCTCTATGGCAGTGGTGACATGGTCAAAGGCCAGGTCCACATTGCAGTTACTTTTGGCTGAGGTCTCCATGAAGGCCATGCCCATGGAAGCAGCCAGCTCCTCTGCCTCCTGGGTCGAGACGCATCGGGTGCTCAGGTCGCACTTGTGGCCAATCAGTAAGAAGATCACTTTGCCAGGGCATTGAGAGGATAGGACCTCCTGGTGCCAGGCTTGGATGTGTTCAAAGGACTCTCTGTTCGTCACATCAAAGACCAACAGAACGCCCACCATGTTCCGGTAGAAGGATCTGGTGATGCACCTGGTGGGGGCGGGGGACGACAGTGTAAATTAGGGGAGTCTTAATGCCTTTAGACAGTCTCAGGGGGGCCCAAGATCCACAGGCTTTCTACTCCTCCATTCCAGCACATTACATTCAACTCAGCGTCTCATGTGGCCCATGCTGGCCTCAAATCCCTGCTCTCCCGCCTTCATACCTGTAAGTGCGAAGATTACAGGAGGTGTGGGGGGAAGGGGACAGTCCCCTAGCTCCTACCCATGGCTCCACACCAGTCTTGCTTTCTTCCCATCCCCTTGCGCTGTCTTTGCACCCAGGTCATTCACCTCTCTGGGAAGTTCAGTGTCTCAGTGCAAATCCCCCTATGCTGACATCTCCTTTAGGGCTGGTTAAGGGCTTTGGTGCGGCGGCGGGGATGGGTAGGGGTACGGGGGGGGGGGGGGTGCGGGGATGTGGCTCAGAGACAGCACATGCTGGGGTTGCGGGGCTTTGTAGAATGAATGATTGAGTAGGAAGGGGTTGGTAGGGTAGGGACCACGGATCCCTGCTTGAGCCCCTGCAGTTGGCACCTGCGGGCGTGGCTCCCCCCAGGTGTCTGGCACTGATCCCCCCCCTTTCCCGCCGCACCTGAAGCGCTCGTGACCCGCGGTGTCCCAGAGCTGCAGCTTGACCCGCAGCCCAGCGGGCAGCTGCAGAGCGCGGCTGTAGAACTCCACGCCCACAGTGGGCTCGGGCTCGGGCTCCGCCGCCGCCCCGCGGGCGCCCGCCACGTAGCACCGCAACAGTGACGTCTTGCCCACCGCCGCGTCCCCGAGCAGAGCGATTCGGAACTGGTAGCTGCAGTCCGCCGCCTCCATGGGATCTGGGCTCCGGGCCGGCCGATCTCGGACCCTTTCTTTGCGGCCCCGCCCATCCTGTGGGGCCCTCCTCCTCCTCCCCACTCCTCCTCCTCCTCCTTCTCCTCCTCCCCACTCCTCCTCCTTCTCCTCCTCCTCCGGATCCCTGGTCCTGGCACAGCCTCGAGGAAGATAGGTCTGAGGAGCCTGGTCCTGGAGACCAATCCTTGGTGTAAGTAAGTCAGGGTGGAAATCACTACCTCTGTAAAATGGGGACAGTTGACAACCTCTGCTTCAGAGGATAAAGTGACTTACACCTTTTCTTTTCTTCGGAGACAAGGTTTCTCTGTGTGTAGCTCTGGTTGCCCTGGAACTTGCTTTGTAGACCAGGCTGGCCTCGAACTCACAGAGCTCTGCCTGGCTCTTTTCCTTTTTTTTTTTTTTTAATGTTTACTTATTTGTGTGTATATGGGTGCACCCGCGCACATATGGAGGTCAGAGGACAATTTGCAGGAGTTGGTTCCCTTCTTCTACCTTGTGGGCACCCAGGGCTTAAACTCAGCAAGTGCCATCACCCTGTAACTCTTCTCACTGATTCTAAAAAAAAAAAAAAAAAGAATCTATATCACACCTCTAAATAATCCTAGCCAGTGTAGAGAGGCATGAAACAGCTGGACAGGAGCCCTCCCCAAAGAGGGCTGTGCAGTGTCAGCATCGGATTCTTTGAACTTCCTCTCAGAGGCTCCCGCTAGGGCTGGGGTCATGTGTCTGCCTCTGATTGCACCTGGCACCAGAATCCACATGTCAGCTGACCCATGCCATAGACAAGGCTGTGTAGCCCCAGAGGCTAACCCTTCCCTGTGCCCTGCTTCCTCATCTGCTAAGGCAAATTCCCATGAGGCTCCTCATGCAGAACTGTCTACCACAGCAGCTAAGGTTCTGCACATTTCCATGGGGAGATCTGGGCTGTGGTTCAAGGGCCACTCACCACTGGTTATGCAATCATAGCCAAGTGTCATCCCTACAGTCATCACTGGGTGATTATTCCAGGAAGTGCTTGCTGGCTATCCTTTAATATATTTTAATTTATTTGCTTTACTGCTGAGTTCTCTTACTGGCCCATCCTATTTTTTTTTTTTAAAGATATCTTTATTTATTATGTATACAATGTTCTGCCTGCAGGCCAGAAGAAGGCACCAGATCTCATTACAGATGGTTGTGAGCCACCATGTGGTTGCTGGGAATGGAACTCGGGACCTCTTGAAGAGCGGCCAGTGCTCTTAACCTCTGAGCCATCTCTCCAGCCCCTATCCTATCTTTTCTATTCCAGCACACATACAGCTTGGAGAGGGCAGAGGCAAAGTTCGTGCTCTTGGAGAGCTCCCGTTCGAATGAGGAAGGCAGACAAACACAAACGTATAGGAGCTGGAGTAATAGCTCAGCTGATAAAGAGCTTGGCACCCAAGCCTGAGGACCTGAATTCCATCCCCCGAACTTGTAATCCCAGCACACATCTCCTACTCTACTTGGCAAACTACGAGCCAATGAGAGAACCTGTCTTAAAAAACAAGGTAGAAGCTGGGCAGTGGTGGCGCACACCTTTAATCCCAGCACTCGGGAGGCCGAGGAGGCAGGGGGGGATCTCTGTGAGTTCCAGGCCAGCCTGGTCTACAATGAAAGTTCGTGGAAAGGCGCAAAGCTACACAGAGAAACCCTGTCTTGAAAAACCAAAAACCAAAAACAAAAAAAGCAAAACAAACAAAAAAGGTAGAGTGTTAGGGTACATGTTTTTAATCCCAGCACTCAGGAGGCAGAGGCAAGCAGATCTCTGTGAGTTCAAGGCCAGCCTGGCCTACATATTGAATCCCAGGTCATCCAGGGTTACATAGTGAGACCCTATCTCAAACAAACACCCCACACACACAAACTACCACTCACAGCTCACTATGTGGTGCTAGGGTCCACCCTATGGTTTTCATGCTTGCCCAACAAATGTTCCTAACCTCCGAGGCATCTCTCCAGCCTGAAACCTAATTCTTCAGGTGTATATAGGAGCTGAGGTGAAGGGTGTAGCTTAGGGACAATATATGGTAAGGCCAATGATACCCTCCCTAACATTGAGGAGGGAAAAAAGCTGGGCCTGGCTGCAGGCTTGTAATCCCAGCTACTTGGGAGCCTGAGTCCTGCCTGGGCAAACGAGTGAGATGTGTAAAAACAAAAACAAGGCCTGGTGGTGGTGGTGGTGGTGGTGGTGGTGGTGGTGGTGGTGGTGCACGCCTTTAATCCAGCACTCACTTGGGAGGCAGAGCCAGGCAGATATCTGTGAGTTCCAGGCCAGCCTGGTCTACAGAGTGAGATCCAGGACAGGCACCAAAACTACACAGAGAAACCCTGTCTCGGAAACAAAGCAAACAAACAAACAAAATCCAAATAAGAAAAAGTCACCTCTCTACTATATACTGTGGATGTGATATGACCAGCTGTCTCAAGCCCCTGCTGCTGGGACTTCCATGCAGTGATGTGACTGTACCCTGGAATTGTAAGCTAAATAAACTACTTTTTTCCCTCTAAGAAAAATTAATTAATTAAATAAATAAATAAGGCTAATGGAAGGGCAGAAATTTACAAATTAACCACACCATAGAATAGTTACTTAATTCTTGGCAACAACTATTTACATTTTTTTTTTCTTTTTTGAGACAGGGACTCAAGTAGCCCTGGGTGGCCTCAAAATTTACCTTCACCAATCCCAGCTCTGGGAGGCAGAGGCAGGTGGATATTTGTGTGTCAGAGGCCAGTCTTGTCTACATAGTAAGTTCCAGGAAAGGCAGAGCTACATGATAGAGACCCTATCAAAACAAAAACAAAAAACAAATGTAGCAGGAATCTTAAAAGTTCTTATTAATAAAATCAAACCTGAGGCCAGTTATTGGGGTCCATGCTGGTAGATCAGTGAGACAGAACAAGCCACAGCTATCTCACCTCGCTGGATCCTCAGCTGGTCCTGTTTCCTCAGACTGGAAGCTTCTGTGTCTTCATCCCGAATGAATCTCAGCTGAACTGTATTGCTCCATAGCCTGAAAGCTTAACCAGGCCAAATGCTTAACCAGCCAAATCATCTTCTAGTTTCTGGTCCTCACGCCTTATATATCTTCCTGCTTTCTACCACCACTCCCTGGGATTAAAGGCTGGCTTTCTGGGATTAAAGGCGTGAGTCACCATGCTTGGCTATTTCCAATGTGGCCTTGAACTCACAGAGATCCAGAGGGATTTCTGTCTCTGGAATGCTAGGATTAAAGGCGTGTGCTATCACTGCCTAACTAGTGGCTTGTCTGTTCTCTGACCCCAGGTAAGTTTATTAAGGTACACAATATTTTGGGGAACACAATACCACTACAAACAAACAAACAAAAAACTCCAAACAACCAGACAAAAGAAACCTTATATTAACTATTTAGTCCTGGGATTACAGACCTGGGTCACACTCAGAGGTGTGAAGTATTCAACTCAGGACCTCATACACTTCACCAACTGAGCTACATCCCAGTCTGTTCATGTTCTTAGGTTGGGGCTCATCATTCATTCATTCCATGAGCAAACAACCACCCATGGTCGTGACTTTGAGTGTCTGAGCTGTTCTCAGAGTCTAGTCTGTCTACCTTGCTCGCTAGCTGTGATCCATTTTTCAATTTCCCGTGAAAAGGGCATAATCAAGAAGCCAGTACACAAGGTTTGTATGAAAATGAGATGGAATAATCTGGCCCTGCATAAACAGCAGGTGCTCAGGAAATGCTATTTCACATTAGCTTTGAACAGATAAAGGATCCACCTGGAGCCTCAATTGTTGGGGCCCACTAGGTTTCCTAGTGGCTGGACCCAGCAGGACTGCATGGGAGGTTGATTGGACCACGGGCCTGGGTACCAGGTGTTTGTAAGGGTCTAACTAGCAAGGGGGAGGTCTTTTGCTCCACCCCTTGGCATTGTTATAAAAAGCCCTTTGGAATAAAGTTCTGGGCCGCTGGATAAGGATCCAGGCCCACCCGAGTCTATCCTGTGTTTTCTCTCTGTTTCTCTTTCCTTATTTCTAACTAAGTTTCTTATTCCCTATTCCTCAAGAGTTCCTGGGGTAAATAAGTGTGGGGGTTGACCCCCCCCCTCAATAGCCTCGCTCAAGAAGCCCTCTACTCACTCCTGCATCCTAGGATGATACACCTTCAGCACCCCCTTCCCGTTACTCCCTCGCGGCATCCCAAGACGCTCGGGGCGGAGAACCTTTTCTAAGATCAGTGTTAATTCAAAGTTGCCCCGAGACTTAATCCGCAGGGACCACGGCCGGTCTCGGGTGTGAGTCCATCCAATTCACTGTGGCCGGGGTGGAAGCCTCTCTAGTGCTCAGGGATCAGGGCCGGCTCAAGGCAGGACTAGGCAGTGCGCGTGGACTACATTTCCCAGAGGGTCCGTGCGGCAGACGGAGGGCGCAGGCGCGGGCGTGGGCGCGAGCAGTATATATGGCGGTTGCGGGCCCTGTTTCGTCCTTTCTTCCTGCGTCCGCGTGCATGTTTGTGCTCTCCTTATCGTCATGTAGCGCATACCCATCCCCTCCACAGATCGCCGCCCTCTGAATGCACCCTCTGGATGCTTCCCCAAAGGCTTCGGGATGCAGAACCTGCCGCAAATAAACCAGGCTTCTCCTTATCGCCGGTGGAAGCCTACAAGGTAGCCACGATGGCCGCTTGCGCAGTGAGAGTCCGCGGCCTGCGTACCGCGCCATTTGACGGGTGAGTGATGCCGGCCATCGGCTTGGTGGTGGGGCGATGGGGATCTGGCGACAGCATTTGCGGGCTGAAGGGGTACGTACTTGGGTGCGATGACCTAATCGGGCTGTCGCCAACTGAAGAACCCTATGACAGTTAATTCTGGATCACTTGTGGCGATTTAACCTCGCTCCTGTTACCTGGAGTTACCCTAGTGGATGCGAGGTAATGGGGTCGAACTCTTGGATCCTGGCACGTGCTAGGTTATCCCCGTCTAAGCCGTAGGCCTCAAGCCATTAAGAATTTTTTTTTTTTTTCTGGAAGACCTTGTTTAGAACCTCAGCTTTGTTACATTCTGGTTGAATAGGCTGCCGTCTTAAGCTTACCCTGATACTAGAGCAAGTTAATTGAGAACTTGGTGTGTTGGGTGGGGGAGGGGTGGAGGCACTAAGGTCATGAATTTTAGACTTGGGCTCGAAACCTGTCCTAGTGTATTGAACTATTGGGGCCTTTGGAGCTTGCAGGATTGCTTTTTGGGGGTTGGGGGTTGGCGATGTCTCTAGTATACAAAGCTGTAACTTAGGATCTTCTGTGCGCCAGGTGGTTTGTGGGTTTGAAGTCTTGTAACCCCCATCTGCCTGTGGCCCTTATCGAAGCTGCAGCTGCTTCTACATAGCTGCTGTGGTCAAAAAGGAGGCCCAGAGAAACAGTTTTCCTTGACGGTCGCGGTTCTGTTTACTGTAACTGATCTGCAACATTTTGGGAAAAGACAGCTCTGCCTTAATTCTATAGAGGTATCTAGAGATCTTCATTAACATCAGCATAAGTAATACTACAGGCCAGCAAAAATGTCTTGAATGTGGTGTTTGTGTAATAGGGCTTTTATAAGTAGATTGCTGAACCCACGATCATACAAGGGCAGTTCCAGGTATGTTCACCTGTTGGTACAAGGCATGTCATGGGGCGCATTCCCTGTAAGAGAAGGCCAGTTGATGATCAGGTGTAAGAAACTAAGATAAGTGGATGATCGTGTTCCCATTCATCTTAGCTTTTCCAGGTGAAGACTCCATGAAAATGGGCTGAGTAAGGAGACCAGAAGATGTGACAGGTGAAACACAGCAGTAGGCCTGGTGAGTATGGTGTTGAGATGACCTGGTGAGAAAGCCAGCATGTTTCCAAGGGCTATGGCTGGTTGTGGCCATGGGGTCTCCAACTGCATGCCAGAGAAACTGGAAAGACTTTGACAGCCCAGGCCAGCACAGTGCCTGCAGCTGCCACTCGGCTTTCCTATATGTGTTGTGCCTGGGGTGGAAGCTTTCTACCTGGGACACTGCATTCCCTGAAAATTCACAACAGAGCTTTCCTTCTGCAGGTTTACACCCAAAGCTCTTGGAAGTCTGAAAAGCCAGCCTGTCTGCCTCGGCTCATTCACTAAGGTAAAGTTGCTGTCTGAGACAGCCGGACCCTCCGGTTCCCTTTCCCATCAGATCTTGATGCTGGTCTTGGTGGTCGTAAAGGAGGAAGAGCACACTGAAACTGACCTCATAGCAATGTAGTCTTGTATAGAGCATTGGGTCAGATTCATACATGCCTACGCTCTTGGTAAAAAAAAAATTGGATAATCTTGAATTACAGATGCCTCTGGGCAGTTGTAGCATTGTTGACTTAAATACTTGTATTTCTTATTTTTTAGAGTCATGTAACCAGTGAAGGGGCCATCATTTATGATTTGATCTACAATTGGTTGGGTAAGTTAAGGGCTGTTAAGAGCCCTGTCCCTGAGTAGTACAGCAGAATTAAAAAGATTATTCAAGTTTGTAAAAACCTCAGCATCTTGGTAATTCATGCCTGGTCTGTGCGCTGTATTAGCTGCTCACAACCAGGACAGAGATGCATACTGGTACACTGAAGGCCATGAGGACGTTATGCTCAGCAACAATGCACGTGTACCATCCACTACCCCGGCAACTGGGGAGATGATTGTGAGGAAGGGAGTAAGCAGGGCTCAGGCACTGGTCCAGGATGAAACCTAATCTGAGCGGACATCTATGGATGAAAAAATGCGGATATGGGACTGAGACCAGTTCTTAGGAAAAGCATGAGATGGAGATTGAGCCTGAGGTCAGAACTAACACAGACTTTACACTTCCTTTTCAGAAAAACAAAAGCAAGAGGACCTGGAAGCAAGCAGCCTTTACTTTGACTTAGCCAGGTTCTGCCAGCATGTCTGATCTACAGAGCTACTTCTAGAACAGACATCAAAGGCTACACAGAGAAACCCTGTCTTGAAAAAACCAAAGAAAGTGAAATGCTTTGTGATTTAACATGTAATTGGGTCAATAAAGACTCTGGAAAGTGTCTTTGTAATTTAAATGACTTATTGGCGATCTCATAAAAATGCACTTGTGTCTGAAAGTGGATGCTGGTGCCTACTGAACTCATAACAGCCACTTGATCCTTGGGGTGCTGGAGTTCCTAGGAGAGTAGGGGGTGCTATTAACTGCTAGCCCATCTCTTCAAACTCTTGTGAGGTGATATCCTATGAACTGTAAGTGTTCTGCTTCCTGATTACCATCCAATGTTGAACAGTTCCCTTTGGGTTGTGTCTTTACAGCCTTATTCAAGGCTGCCTTTTACAGAGATCTACACATCTGTAACCCTCTTGTAGAAAAGGGAACTGTATAAAAGCATCTTGTGGACATTAATTGCTGTTGTCCTTAAATCACTCTACCCATGTCTAATTGCAAGTAGCTGCCAGCTGATATAAGTACTGCAAGAGAAGAATGTATCTGACTCCATACTTAAGGCCCCCCAATTGCTCAAGTGTTACTTGGGGGAAACCTGAAGGTTATGGTGCATTCCTAAAGACACTTTAAAACTATATATATATCGGTGTTTTGCCTGCCTGAGGGTGTTGGGCACCCTGGAACTGGACTTAAGTTTAACAAAAAAAAAAGGGTTGGGGATTTAGCTCAGTGGTAGGGCACTTGCCTAGCAAAAGCA
Source organism: Peromyscus maniculatus bairdii (assembly GCF_049852395.1). Lineage (NCBI taxonomy): Eukaryota > Metazoa > Chordata > Mammalia > Rodentia > Cricetidae > Peromyscus > Peromyscus maniculatus. The sequence continues at coordinate 150,762,345 of NC_134853.1, forward strand.
CAAGACCTTGGATTCAGTCCTCAGCTGGGGGTGGGGAATCAAACCCAGGTGCTCTGCAAGAACAGCCAGCCCCTAACCACTGAGTCATCTCTCCAGCCCCTAAAGTACATATTTCTTAAAATTAGCCAACAATAAATGAAGATGTAACCTTGGTAAGAAAAGCTTGTATAAAGACTGCTCTGGTATTTGGGGCCACTTGAGTGCAATCCTCTAGGTGGTCAACAAGTTTTCTTTGTGCCAACTCAACTTCACCCTAGCTGAGGCTGGACCTCAGCTGATAGCTCTGGAGGTGAATGTCTCCATCTGCAGCTGGAGTTTCAGGTGGGATGGGAAAGCTGCTTGATGAACAACTTAGGTCCTCTAGGAGAACAGTAAGTGCCCTGACAATGGAGCCACTTCTCTAGGATGCCCAGGAGATTTTTAATGTCACGTGACCTGGCTTCCAAGTTCCTGTGTGAATGCCCTTGCCCGGCTTCCAGCACAGCTTACTGACAAATGAAAGCAGCACGTGAAGTGGCTCACAACCTCAGGAAACCTCGGTAATTTATTAAAATCATACAAATCATTTTCAACAAGATAAAAGCTTCACCGAAAAAGAAAAAAATCCTACTGCCCTGAAAACAGTCCGTCCTATGTCCTGGCTACAACATGGCAGGGATCTCTGAAGACACGGTGTCCAGGGGCTGCCAGTGACAGTCCATCAGCGCATCATACAGTTCCTCACTCTGCTCCATGAACTCCTTGTTGGCCTCAGTCACATCCAGCTGTGGTGCTGGGTCTGGAAGGAAAGGACAAGGTCCAGGAGTCAGAAGAACCCCAGGAAGGAGGGTCAGACTCCTGCCTTCAGGCGTCTTAGAATGATGGAGAATGTGTGGTAGCAGCTGCTGTTTCTCCTTCTGGTTTACAAAGCTATATAATTGTCTCAGATTTTCTGTTCTGCTCAGATTTAAAATGTGGGGTTGGAAGACATTTAAGTTAATGAATCCAAAGTGCCACCTTAGGAACTAACCCAATGTCTGATGAAAGGCCTGGTCACATGAGCTGGGGACCTCGTCCTCTCTCTTTCAGAATCACAAATAGATACATTTTCACAAGGTGTGGCATCCCTATAACTCCATTCCTTGGGAGGTGGAGGCAGATGGATCATGAGTTTCATCTCAGCATGAGCTGATACTTGGGTTTTTGAGATAGGGTTTGCCGTCCAGATGAATCTCAAACCCAATCCTGCCTCAGCCTGGACATTATAGAGGTGCTTCACGGTGATGAGCATGAAAGATGCTCACAAAGAGAAGTGTTTCTCTCCAGGAGGCTCACTATGTGGCTCTCTGGTCTAGAACCAATGCGGAAATAAAGTCCTGTACTACCACAGCAAGCTGAATTAGACCAGGCTAGCCTCAAACCCATAGATCCCCCCCACCTCTTTGCCTCAAAAGTATTTAAAGGCTCCTACCATCACACCTGGTCTTTCTTTTGCTACAAAGTCTCACGACGTGACACACGTGGCCATGAACTCAAAGGAATCATCCAGTCTGAACCTTCTATTATTTAAAAACTCAGCTTGCATTTAAGAGAACTCTTTTTTTTTTTTTGGTTTTTTTCGAGACAGGGTTTCTCTGTGTAGCTTTGCGCCTTTCCTGGAGCTTACTTGGTAGCCCAGGCTGGCCTCGAACTCAGAGATCCGCCTGGCTCTGCCTCCCGAGTGCTGGGATTAAAGGCGTGCGCCACCACCGCCCGGCACATTTAAGAGAACTCTTATGGCTGGGTGTGGGGGCGCAGGCCTGTAATCCCAGCACTGCCCAGCAGAGGAGGAGGAGGAACAGGAGTTCAAGGTCATCCATAGATACACAGTGAAAACCAGCCTGGGCTTATATCTCAAACCAAAACAAAGGCTACTGTGGGTGATTTCTAGTGTACTTTAGTTTCTGGGTTTTTTTTTTGTTTTTTTTTTTGTTTTTTTTTCCCTTAAATTTTGAATCCCATTGATTCTTGGAGAACTCCCCTCCCCCCCAAGACAGAGTTTCTCTGAAGCTTTGGAGCCTGTCCTGGAACTTGCTCTGTAGACCAGGCTGGCCTCGAACTCATAGAGATCAGCCTGCCTCTGCCTACTGAGTGCTGGGATTAAAGTTGTGGGCCACCACCACTAGTGTGAACTTTTGTTTTGTTTTGTTTGTGTGTGTGTGTGTGTGTTTTTTTTTTTTTTTTTTTTTTTTAACCAGGTATTCCCCTAACCCCAAAGTGCCCCCTTTGAAGAACTATTTTTAACCCGGAACTCACTAAGCTGGCCAGGCAAACACCAATGCACAGAAAATAAAAACAAACAAACAAAAAAACAACAAATACAAAATAACAGAGTTGGGGCTGGAGAGATAGCTCAGAGGTTAAGAGCACTGGCTGTTCTTCCAAAGGTCCTGAGTTCAATTCCCAGCAACCACATGGTGGCTCACAACCATCTATAATGAGATCTGATGCCCTCTTCTGGCCTGCAGGGCATGCAGGCAGAATACTGTACACATAATAAAATAAATAAATAAATAAATAAATAAATAAATAAATAAATAAACAAACAAACAAACAAACAAATCTTTAAAAAAAAATAAATAACAGAGTTACTGTTCCAGAGCCACTGGGTGGGAGAGTGCCACAGCCCGGAAGTAATGGGCTCCCTGGGAGCTGCACTCATTCTTTGTAACATATGGCACCTAGCAATCATGGGTGTGTCCATGCCCAATGAAAAGCGCGCGCGCGCGTGTGCACGCGCGCACACACACACACACACACCCTTAGTGTTCCTTAGCATCTAGCTGAGGGCCTCAGAGCTGACATCTGGAACAGCTAACAGGCCCAGGAGGGACTCTTACCTTCCAATGCATCATCCCCAACCTCTTCATATGTCTGTCAAGAGAGGAGATGACGGTCAGGAGCCTGAGAAAATCCTGGTTTTTGACACTCAGAACTGGTGGGTCTCTAGCCTTCCCCACCTTTTTAAACCCAAGCCCACGACCCATTTCACTGATGGTTACCTGCATGGTGCTCTGTGTGTAGCCATACTGGGGGTAGCTGTAGCTGTAGCTGCCAGTGTTCTGGTCGTAGCCCCACTGGGCATAGTAGTTTTGGTACTGCTGGTAATACTGGTTGTAGCTGTAACTGTACATCTGGCTGTACTCAACTGGCTTCACACGGCTCCTTACAGGAAACAAAACCAGATGTAAGAGGATTTCCCTCACCAAGGACTGACTAAGGCTCTGGGGTCCACTGTCTCTGGGGTCCACTCCTGCTGCCCTCCACACTCTGCATCCCTATCCTTGCTGTAAGGATGAAGGCACAAGACAGGACAGAGCATTTAAGTGACTGGTCCAGGGTCACACAACTAAGGCAGGCACAAACCCAAACCCAGGCAGTCAGCCTGCAGAACCCACACTTCTAAGATACAAGCCTTTCCTGGCTCAGGTTGTCTGCCTTGTCAGACCTAACTCTTTCTTCAAGATCCTTTTTTAAAAATGTTTTTAAAGCTTTGTTTGTATACTTTATGTATATGGGTATTCTGCCTTTATGCACGTCAGCACACAGGAAGAGGCACTGGATCTCATTATCTTGGTTATGAGCCACCAAGCAGGTGCTCGGAATTGAACCCGGGTCCTCTGGAAGAGCAGCCAGTGCTCTCAGCCACTGAGCCATCTCTCCAGCCCCTTTCTCAAGAGCTTGGGAGGCTCTTTTCTCTGACAGTTGCAAAAGCTCAGGAAAACAAAACATAAAAAAAATCTGGACTTTATGGGGCTGGAGAGATGGCTCAGTGGTTAAGAGCACTCTTCTAGATGTCCTTCCTAGGTTCAATACATACATACATGTAGGCAGGCAAAAACACTAATGGACATAAAATGAAAAATAATTTTTAAAAATATCTGGAGGCTGGAGAGATAGTTCAGAGGTTAAGAACACAGGCTGTTCTTCCAGATGTCCTGAGTTCAAATCCCAGCACCCACATGGTGGCTCACAACCATCTATAATGAGATCTGGTGCCCTCTTCTGGTGTGCAGGCATACATGCGGGTAGAACACTATACTCTAAAAAATCTGGGTTTAAGATGATTCAAGATGGATTTCCAACAACAGACTATATGCCATTACGTTCCCCACATCACAGCAGCCTTCCTGCTCCTGCAGTGATACAACTTGTGGTAGAGCTGACCCCAGTCTTCCTGCACATGCTAAGCAATGTTCTACCTTGAGCTTTCTCTTCCCCTGTGCTGAACTGAACACTGTGAAGAGGGTCTTTGCCAAGGCACCTTCTGATTGGTTTAATAAAAAGCTAGCAGTCAATAGTTAGGCAGTATAGGTGGGACTTCCAGGCAGAGAGAAAGGAGGAGGAAGAACCTAGGTGCAGAGGGGAGACAAGGAGAGGATAAAGGAGGTGCCATGTGATAGAAGGCAGATTACTATAAACGGGTTAATTTAAATCATAAGAGCTAGTTGGGGGCAAGCCTAAGATAAACGCTGAGCTTTCATAAATGGTAAGTCCCAGCGTCGTTATTTGTGGGCTGGTGGTCCAAAGAAGAATCTGGCCACATTCCCCAGCTACCTTTATTTGAAGAGGTATTTGGGACTTATCGTTTGTTTTTGCAGTGCTGGAGTGAGATGCAATAGAGGGTTATTGACCGTTCTCATTATACTAGCGGGATAGCCGAATCTCTCAACAGTTTGGAATTGACAAGATGGCTCAGTGGATAAAAGTGCATAAGCCAGACACGCACATAGAGATGAAACTCCACAGCGTTGTCCTCTGACCATAAGCTTAGTGGCGGCCTGTGCACATCTTTTCGAGTACACACACACACACACACACACACACACACACACACACACACACACACAAATTATACACATACTACAATAAGTAAAATTAATTAAAATGTCTTAAAAATTACAAAATATAACCAAGTGTGGTGGCTCACACCTTTAATGCCAGGTCTTGGGAGGCAGAGGCAGAGGCAGGGCTAAATAGTAAGACCATCTCTATAAAAAAGAACGAAGTTGCAAGGCAGTGCTGGCAAATGCCCTTTAATCCCAGCACTCGGGAGGCAGAGGCAGGTGGATCTCTGTGAGTTTGAGGCCAGCCTGGGCTACAGAGTGAGTTCCAGGACAGCCAAAACCTCTCACATTCTTCAGCCTCCCCCAGAGCTGGAGGGACATTCCCTTTTTAACATACTCTGACCACTGCCACTCCCAACCACAGACAGAACAGGCAAATCTACAAAGGCTCCCCTGCTTTCAAAGACACAAAAACATGTGTGGAGAAGCTTCTGAAAGAGGCCCAGATCTAAGTGGTAATCTCAGGAGCACAAGAGGAGCTCAAGCACATGGCAACGGGTCTCTACTTGTGAACCTGACCTAAGCGTGTCCTGTGACACCAAAACCATGCAAGGGACAGAGCTGGCGCCACCATGCAGCTGGCTGACTCCGAGGACAAGCACTCTGTCCTTATGACTGGTATAGTCCACAGCTATGCTTCCCAAGCCAGACAGGAACCCCGCTGTCAGCTGGAGCTGAGGATACCAGGCACCGCAAAGGTTGAAATACTTGACTGAGCGCTTCCCGCCCCATCTCGATCTGTAGACCAGGCCGGCCTCAAACTCACAGAGATCTACCTGGCTCTGCCTCCCAAGTATTGGGATTAAAGGTGTGCGCCACCACTGCCCAGCCTTGACTGAGCACTTTTAAGCCCCTTGATAGTTAAGGGGACTCAGCTTGTGCTAAGCAAATCCAACTGCTGATTACCGAAGCATCCAGCTCTAGACCAGGATGCTTCACTGCAGGCTCCGGGAAGACAGTCCTACTTGCCAAGTTCTTCGCTGGGCACACACAGTATTCACACCTTTGACACCTCCTTTATCAATCTATGGATATCCATCACTCCACTGACAGTCATCTAGGTTCAGCTTCCTGACTTGGGCTGGTTGTGTCTCCTTCAGACACCCGTGCATTATAGTGCAATTCTCCAGGGCCTGACCATCATTATTCTGAGTGTTTGAGGGCACCTCCCCAGGGGTTCAGTGTGGAATAGAGAGAACAAATCAGAAGTTTGCAGATGGGCCTTGGTTTCTGTTTACAGCCATATTGCCAGAGTCAAATTACTGAACAAACAGAATACACCAGAAACAGCCAATATGATCAACAAGAGAGGAGCTGTTGGACAGAACTTACATGTAGAAGAGTGTGCTGCAGTATATTCTAAAATAAAACCAGACAGGAGAATCCTTCAGCAGTAGAGAATGTGTTTAGCATGTATGAAGTCTCAGCACCCCCACTCCTACCACAAAGCAAGCAAGATCACACACCTACAATTGTGTAACTACATGGAAAGGCATGTATATAGAATAAACTGAGGAGAAAAATGAATATTACTTATGAAATTCAAAACTGAGTACAAGACTCTGGGTTTGAACCTCATAATTACAAAAGAAATAAATCCTGGGCTGGAGAGATGGCTCAGAGGTTAAGAGCACTAACTGCTCTTCCAGAGGTCCTGAGTTCAATTCCCAGCAACCACATGGTGGCTTACAACCATCTGTAATGAGATCTGGTGCCCTCTTCTGGCCTGCAGGCATACATGCAGATAGAACACTGTATACATAATAAATAAATAAATCTTAAAAAAGAAAAAAAGAAATCCTACCACACACAAATGGACTCAATTTATAGCACATGTAGTGTACGAACAAGAAAGGGAATTGAGAAATGATAATTGCTTTTTAAAATTTCAGTTTGCTTGTCTGCACCACAGAGTGATGCAGTGCTGGCCTGGAATATGATCCTCCTGTCTCAGCTTCCTGAGCACTGGGATTACAGGTGTGTGGTACCACTCACAGCAGTTGTCAGTTCAGAATGATGACATGATGACTTCTAAAGGGTTTTATTTATGTGTAGGTTTCTGTATGGGGATATGTGTACCAAGGGCAGAAGGTAGGTGTGAGATCCCCGGGAGATAAAGTCATTGGTGGTTGTAAGCTGCCTAAAGTCAATGTTGGGAGCTGAACTCAGGTCCTCTGGAAGAGCAGCAAGTGCTCTTAGCCGGTAAGCCATCTCTCCAGACCTGTAACTTCCTTTAAAAACAATCTTTCTTTGCTGGGCCTACTGGCCTATACGTTTAATCCCATCACTCACTTAGGAGGTAGAAGCAGGCAGATCTCTGTGAGTTTGAGACCAGCTTGATCTACACAGCAAGTTCTAGGCCAGACAGGACTACATACTGAAATCCTGCCACACATTCACGTCTCTGTTGCTTCAACACAACCCCTGGGAAGGTCTGTCCTGACGTCTGGCTGCCCTTGTACTTTGTGGTAAAGACATCTCAGCCCCACTTCCGCCAGCGGCAGGGTGTCCCACCTAACTCCTAGCTATAGGACAGCCCTGTGCGCGCGAGCGGCTTGAGCAGCTACAACCACTAGCTATGACCTACCAGACGCTACCAGCCTCTGCTGTAATAACTCATGGTATCTCCAGATGCCACCAATGCCTCCTACTGAGTGAAATCTCTACCTGCTTATCATTGGCTGAAGGATAAGAAAGTCATTCAGGCCGGGGCGGTGGTAGCACACACCTTTAATCCTAGCACTCGGGAGGCAGAGCCAGGCGGATCTCTGTGAGTTCGAGGCCAGCCTGGGCTACAAAGTGAGTTCCAGGAAAGGCGCCAAAGCTACACAAAGAAACCCTGTCTTGAAAAAAAAAAAAAAAAAAAAAAAAAAGTCTAAACAGCTGGGCTGGACAGATGGCTTAGACTTTTTTTTTTTCCCCAAGACAGGATTTCTGTAGCTTTGGTGCCTTTCCTGGAACTCACTCTGTGGCCCAGGCTGGCCTGGAACTCGCAGAGATCCGCCTGGCTCTGTCTCCCGAGTGCTGGGATTAAAGGCGTGCGCCACCACCGCCCGGCTGCTGTTTAGACTTCTTAACCAGTCATTCCCACTGCAACAGACACTCATAGGAACTTTGTGGGCCTCAATACAGCTAAAACTGAAAGCAATTTTCCCCCTTTGCTTAATTCTAACAAATTCTATAGATAATTTCCCAACAGCACCTGCTGGGCACAAAGCAAGGATACATAACCAAACAACTTTCCCCTGCTCCTACCCTGTCTGACAGGGATCCCTAACCATAAGCTTCCAGGGGTGTGTGGAGGGGCGTGTGGGCTGTGCTAGTTCATCCCCACACCGAGCCTGGTCAAAGCACAGTGTCTGCCACCTCTGCCTCTCTGCAGCCTGTATATAATACACATAAATGTCCCGACTCCGCACACAGCCAAAGAGGCCCAAGGCAGGGCCGGTCCAGGCCTGTGCTGTCTGTGGGACTCACGCTTTAGGGATGGCCACACTCAGCCGCACAGGTTTAGACCCCAGTCCCACAGCTCCCTGGCACTCCGTCAAGGCTCGCTTCTGTTCCAATTCATCTGTGAATTTCACAAAACCATAGCCCCTGGAGGGAGAAAGAAACCAACACACTACTTAGATCACAAATGTGATGAAGCCTACGAGAGGACACGTGGGAAGGAAGGGCAGGAGAAGAGGTGGGCTGGAGCACAGAGGACAAAGGGCAGGAAAGGGGGAGTCCCATCAAACCCAGAGGGCACAGTAGTCACATGGTCCGATCCTGACATTGGTGGGAATTCCTTCTTTCACTTCAGTCCCCAATCTTCTCCACACCTTCCTCTAGGGGCTCCTTCTCAAACAGGAGCCTCCTCCCAAACCAGTGCAAGGGAACATTACTGCCACTGTGTAGCCATGGGGTCAGGTGAAGTTTGCCCTGCCCACTTTTCAGACTTTTTGTTGTTGTACTAGGCTTGTGGGGAAGCAGATAGACTTGGTTCCTGTTCCAGAGGGGTCAAACTCTACTTAGAGACTGCTCATGATACCTACAAGTTAGCAGCACATACTATCTGAGGACACTCTCAGGGTAACCCCATCACATAGAGTTTCACTCCGCATTAAAGAGCATCCAAAATTCAGGGAGGGTGGATAACCAGCCAGAGTCACACACAACAGAAGCAGGTTTAACTCTATGTCACATTACTAAAGCCTGAGTAAAATGACTTCACTGATCAAGAATAAGCCTTTTAGCTGCTGGTGGTGGCGCATGCCTGTAATTCTAGTATTAGGGAAGCTGAGCATTGAGAATTGTGAGTTTGAACCAGCTATGGCCATATGGAATAAAAAGGGGAGACAGGGCTAAGAGGCCGTCCTGTGGTAGGGCATTGGCTTAGCACACTAAGTACCTGGGTGCAACCTCTAGTACTAAAGCACAAAAAGAACGCGTCTTTCTTGGAATGGGGTGGGGTATGGTGGGTTCAATACCATGCACAATAAAGAAGAAAATAAAAAGATCCTTCTTTTGTTTTGAGTAGGGAAATAAATCTCGGGGCCTTGTACGTTAATAAGCAAGTTCTCCAACACTGAGCTACATCCTAGCCCTTTGATTGCTTTCTTTTAAAATTATTTGTTTTTTCAAGACAGGCCAGGGTTTCTCTGCATAGCCTTGCCTCTCCTAGAATTTGCTCTGTAGATCAGGCTGTCTCATTCATTCATTCATTCATTTATTTATTCATTTATTCATTCATTCATTTATTTATTTTTGAGACAGAGTTTTGCTAAGTTGTCTAGACTGGTCTTAAACTCACTGTGCAGCACACAAAGACCCTGAACTTGTGACCTTGCTGCCTCAACTGTGATTACAGACCTGTGCCCACAAGTCCAGCTAAATTTTTCTTGTTTTGTTTTTGGAGATAGGGTCTTGCTGTGTAGCTCAGGCTGGCTTGAGTACACAATCATTAGCTTGTACCTTCCAAGTGTTGATAGGTCTCTCCATTTTCAAATGGAAAAACTTAACCCTACTTTCTTTTCCTTTCTTTTTTTGGGGGGAGGAAGAGTGTGAGTATTAAGAAAGAGTATCAGCCAGGCAGTGGTAGTACATGCCTTTAATCCCAGCACTCCAGAGGTAGAGGCAGATAGATCTCTGAGTTCAAGGCCAGCCTGGTCTACAGAGTGAGTTCCACGATAGTCAGGGCTATACAGAGAAACCCTGTGTAAGGGGAAAAATCAAACAAACAAGCAAAGGCTCTCATGTAGCCCAGGTTGGCCTTGAATTCACTATGCATTCAAAGATGCAAGGCCTGATTTTCTGATCCTTCTGCCTCCACCTCCCAAGTTCTGGGAATACAGGTGTGCACTGCCACACTTAGAATAAACTAAGACATTTTTAACTACACAGAAAGCCTTAGTAACAGAAATACAACAAACAGCTATCCATATTATTCTCTCTAATCCTGACGTCAACCATATCATATTGCTTCAATTTATCGATTAGGAAACAGTCAGTGAGTAGCTGTAACTTGTATAGTGCACAGTCCCTTGCCAGTAACGAGGCTGAGCTTCAAACCGGGACGTCTGGCTCCCACCCTCCTTGGTGTCTCTGTAATACCTCCCCCCAGGAGGTAAGAATGCTACACAAAAAGGAAACATAAATAGCAGGTAAGGCCTTACTTAGACACGCCTGTCTGGTCCAAAACCACCTTGCCTCCCCGGCAGGAGGGGTAGACTTTGACAAAGAACTCATACAGCATGCCATCGTCCACGTCTGGGGTCAGGTCCCCCACAAAGAGGGAGTACTCAGGGCTGAGAGGAGAGAAGAGTCAGGAAAAAAAAAAAAAAAAAGGAAAAACAAAACAAAAAAACAAAACCCTGCTGTCAGTTTCTGTTTCTGGAACCTTCCTTTCTCCCCTCTTCTTTTTTAAGACAAAAGGTTTTGCTATGGAGCCCAGGGTGTCCTCAAACTCCCAGAAATCCTCCTGTCTAAGCCTCCTGAGTGCAGGAATTACAGGCACAGTTCAGGTAAGCAGTGATTTGCCTACTTAATCAGATCCCACACTCTACTGCTTCGACTGAAACCCAGTGCCTCAAGCATGGGAGGCTTAGCCTAGCACTCCAGTTCAGTATACTTCTGAGAAAGGATTATGGAAACAGACACTGCACAAAACCTGTCTGATTCTAGCATCCAGAGAGTACAGGGCTGGGTGTGGTGGGGCAAGCACTCAGGAGGCGGAGGCGGAGGCAGAGGTGGAGGCGGAGGGATCTCTGAGTTTGAGGCCAGCCTGGTCTGCAGAGCAAGCTCTAGTACAGCCAGGGCTGTATAGTAAAACTTGACCTTGAAGAGGTGGGGACAGGTGACACAGAGCATGCCTTTAATCCCAGCAGCCAGGAGGCAGAGGTAGGCCAATCTCTGAGTTCAAGGCAGAAACCTTGTCTCAAGAAAGAGGGTGAGAAGAAGAGAGCCAGTGAGAGCGAGCAGGTGAGGGGGATAGATCAGAGGCATCTCCAAGGTAGTTTGTTTGTTTGTTTGTTTTTTTGAGATAGAGTTTCTCTGTATAACAGCCTTGGCTACTCTGGAACTCACTTTGTAGTCCAGGCTGGCCTCAAACTCACAGAGATCTGCCTGCCTCTGCCTCCTGAGTGCTGGGATTAAAGGTGGATGCCACCACACCTGACCAGGACTTTCTTTTCTTTTCTTTAAAAGAAACTAGACATGTGTTCAATGTATATTTTAATTCCAATGATAAAATATAAAAGACTTTTATCTCCTAAAATCTAGTTAAGATGAAATGCTCAGACTCTGTTGGAACAAGGTCAGCAAACTTTTTCTAGAAATGTTTACATATATATTTAGTTTTGAGATTTTGTTTTGTGCCACCGTGCCAGGTCTTAATTTAGCATTTCAAGCATGATACATATTCTTTGTACAAAATTAGAAGCCAGGTATGGTTTCCCATGCTCAGGGAGAAACAGGAGGATCCACTAGTTCAAGGCTGGCTTCAGCTATATAGCAGGTTCAAAGTCTCAATACCTATATACATAGTAGAAAATGAACTCTGGTCTTCTGCAAGAGCAATACACTCTCTTCAATGCTGAATCATTTCTCCAGCCCATTATCTGGTTTTTGAAAAAGTCTCATGTGGCTCAAGCTAACCTCAAACTCCATTTGCTTAAAATGACCTTGAATTTTTGATTTATCTGCATCCACCTCCCATGTGCTAGGATAACAGATGTGTCTCTAGGCCATTTTATTGGTGCTGGGGATTGAATTCTGGGTTCTCTGCATAGACACTGTGTCTAATGAGCTACATCCCCTGTCATTTCATTTATAGAACTTGAGTAGGATCCAGTATGTTTCATTTCTGCTGTTTTGTTCTCATATATTGCCCAAACTGGGTGTAGTGAATCTCCCCTTTAAGTCTCAGCTACTTAAGAGGCAACAGCAAGAATCTGAGGCCAGTGTAGGCAACACAGCCATATTGCCAACACCCTGACATCGACTCTGTAACATGTCTTGTAAACATTCCAATAAATGAACATATTATAACTAAGCCACTTCTCTATTATCAAGCTATCTGGATATATGCTTTGATGAGCATTTAGGAGGTTACTCCTTGCATACATCCACGAATAAATTCTGAGGAATGGAATTACAGGGTCAATAGGTAACAAGCCTGATAAAGCTTCTGAAAAGCTGTCTTAAAACTTTCAAAAACTTCTGAACACTAATGAGGAAAACTCAAATGTAGCATGAACCTTAAATGGTCTTATTAATAAAATCAAACCTGAGGCCAGTAATTGGGATGAATGCTGGAAGATCAGAGAAGCAGAATAAGTCACAGCCACCTCACCTTGCTAATTCCTCAGCTGATCCTTTTTCCTTAGACTGGAAACTTCTGAGTCCTCATCCATATGGATCTCAGCTGAATTGCTGCTCAAAAGCCTAAAAGCTTAACCAGCTCGATCTAGTTCCTGGTCCTCACGCCTTATATACCTTTCTGCTTTCTTCCCTCACTTCCTGGGATTAAAGGCTCACTCTCTGGGATTAAAGGTGAGAGCTTTGTGTGTCACCTTGCCTAGCTGTTTCCAATGAGGCCTTGACCTCAGAGATCCAGAAGGATTTCTGCCTCTGGAATGCTAGGATTAAAGGCGTGTGCTACCACTGCCTATGTTTAATATTGTGGCTGTTCTATTCTGTTACCCCAGATAAGTTTATTAGAGTGCACAATATTTTGGGGAACATAATACCACCACACTCAAGTTTTTTGTTTGAGTAAGGGTTTCACTACATAGTCCTGGCTAGCTGAGAACTCAGTTCGGAGACCAGGATGACCTCCAACTTGCCATGTTCCTCCTGTCTCTACCTCCTGAGTGCTGAGAGCCGGGATACCTGACCACAGTGCTGTCTTTAGAGTCGGAGATAGGACTGAAGAACCACTGCTAAGTTAGAAGCTCTGTGAAACAGGCAGGATTGCTTCCAATGTAGAAATGCAAAACTGGACTGTCTATTCTAGCCTGGATTGTTCATTCCCTAACACAGCAGCCAAATACTTCTAGACAGCTACCAAAAATGATAATCAATTCACATTCTTACTGAATAAAACCTCAAAACCTGGAAAGTTAACATGGTGGAAGGTTAAGGGGTGTTGGTGGGAGACTAAATACAGAAAAGACATGGCCTCAACAGGCATGGTGGCACACACCTGTAATCTTAGGCACACATGAGGAATAGAGAGGACTGTTGGGAGTTAAGGCCAGCCTTGGCAACCTAGTGAATTCTTGGTCAGTGTGGGCTACAGAATGAGACCTGGTTTCAATAAAACAAAAAATAAATAGCCAGAGCTCAGGATATAGAGGTCTTGCCTTCTGTGAGGGTTTGAATAAGAATGGTTAGCTGGGTGTTGGTGGCACACACCTTTAATCCCAGTACTCAGGAGGCAGAGGCAGGCGAATTTCTGTGAGTTTGAGGCCAGCCTGGGCTATAAAGTATGTTCCAGGAAAAGTGCCGAAGCTACACAGAGAAACTGAAAAACTAAAAGAAAAAAAAAAAAAAAAAAAAAATGGTCCCATAGGCTCATCTATTTGAATGCTTAGTCACCAGTGAGTGGAACTCTTTGACAGAATTAACAGGATTAGGAGGCATGGCCTTGCTGGAGGAAGTGTGTCACTGGGGATGGGCTTTACATTTTCAAAAGCCCATACCAGGCCCAGTGTCCCCCCTCCCCCTTCCTCTCCCCCCCCCCCCCCTGCAGCTCGTTTACTTCCCCAGCACCATGCCTGCAATGCCCGCCGCCATGCTCGCCATGCTCGCCATGCTCCCCGCCATGCTGATAATGGACTAAACCTCTGACTATAAGCAAGCCCCCAGTTCTTTCTCAGAGTTACCACAGTCATGGTATCTCTCTTCATAGAACAGTGACTAAGACACCTTCCATGCATAGAGTTCTGGGTTCAATCACCAGCACTGTGTATCTCTAACATTCAACGAACTGGGGGTGGGAGCACGAACCTATTAATCACAGCACTTAGGAGGTAGATGCAGGCAGAGGATCAGAATCTTAAGGTCATCCTTGACTACACAGGGAGTTTGAGGCCAGCCTGGGATATATGAGACCCTGTCTCCCCCACAAAAAGGAGCCATCCAAAGAAGGAAAGACAGCCTTGACTGACGGAGGCCGGGGAGTAGGAAAGTCGTCTTTACAGCCAGATTGAACTCTCCACCCTCCTTTCGGCAGTAACTGGCACCATGGCATCTGTGCCTCTATCCAGACATATACTGGGCTTGAGCTACACTGGTGTGGCTCCTTGCTTACCTGTTGTCTGGTTGTTTCCCATAAGTGGCATAATTCAGTTTAAAACGTTTTGCCTAGAAATTTAAAAACACATGAACAAACTAAAACAGAGAAGGGTTTTTCAAAAGCCAAACAATATTTGAAAAAAAAACTGAAATAAATTACCTTGGCCAAAACATCTCCCCCTCTCTAAGCCTCAGCTTTTCTTTTCTCCTGTATAAAATGAGGGGGTTGCACGGTTGACCGCTAAGGGCACTGCCAGCTCCATGGTTCTATGAGCCCAGGTGTGCCCGCTGGTACAGCTGTAAGCTAAGTAACTGTGGGAAGAGCAGAATGTAACTCTCTTGAAATGTGTTCTTGCTGCTACCAGCCTGTTCTAGATTCTCAATCAGGGGAAAGACCTAGAGTTTCAAGTCTTTATTTTTGGCCCTGGGGTTGAACCCAGGGTCTTGGGCATGCTAGGCATACTCTACCACTGAGCTACACCCCCAGCCCAAATTTGGGTCTTCTGTCCTAGAAGGCAGTACTGCAGAGTAGAAAGGGCCAGGGTCTCACAGGCAATCGATTTTCCCTCTGCATCTTGACTCTGCCACTTACTACCTGTGCTGCCTTAAGCAAATCACTGCACCTCCCCGTGCTTCAGTTTCCTGGTTGGTCAGAGACAACACTACTACTGTGCAGGTGGCTAAAGGAGTAAATAAAATGAGAAGCATCCAGCAGAGATTCAGCACGTGGTGGAAATTAACAACAATAAAAAAGGCAAGGTCATTATCGTCCAAATGTCCTTACAGGTGTGGCTCCTGGAAGGGGCTTCCCATTAATTTTATGCAAACACTTCTCGGCTGTGCCCAAATCTGCAAATTCCACAAAGCAGTAGCCAGCTGGGATTCTGGAAAGAAAGCAGAAAAACAGAGTCCTAAAGATGCCCACGTACATCCTGGCCTGAAGAGAAGAAAAACAGTTTTCTTTCTTTTTTTCTTTCTTTCCTTCCTTCTCTCTTTTTTCCTTTCTGTTAAGACAAGGTCTCACTATGTAGCTTAGGCTGTTCTGCAACTCACTTTGTAGACCAGGCTGGCCTCAAAGTCAGAGATCAGGTTGCCACTGCCTCCCAAGTGCACCACCACCACCCAGCTTAAAAATAAGTTTCCAAGCAGAGCCACTATTATTATTATTATTATTATTACCACTACTACTACTCTACCCCATATTCCAGATCAGAAATAACTTGCAAATTTAATGCAAAGACAGTGAATCTGGACAATTCTTGGATTATTATTTTTGCGTGGGGTTCGAGGCCAGCCTGGTCTACAGAGCAAGATCCAGGACAGGTACCAAAACTACAGAGAAACCCTGTCTGGAAAAAAACAAAAACAAACAAAAAGCCTGCCTTTCATCCCAGCACTCAGGAGGAAGAGGCAATCAGATCTCTGAGTTCAAGGCCAGCCTGGTTTACGGAGTAAGTTCCAGGACAGCCAGGGCAACAAAAAGAAATGTCTTGAAAAACAAAACCATCTACATGAAAGCTCCTGCCACAAGGCCCTGGATTCTACATTCAACTTGTGGGGCAGATGAGTGTCACCGGAAAAGGAAAGACTGGCTTTTGTAGGCTGAAAATCAGGAGCTCATCATGGTGGTACATGCCTGTAATCACACTTTAGAGAAGTGGTTCTCAACCTGGGGTCGAGACCTTTGGGGACGTTGAACAACCTTTTCACAGGGGTTGCACATCAGATATCCTGCATATCAGATTCGTATACAATTCATATCAGTAGTAAAATTAGAGTCATAAAGTAGCCAAGAAATAATTTTCAGGTGTGTGGGGGGAGTCACCACGACATGAGGAACTGTATTAAAGGGCTGCAACATTAGGGAGGTTGAGAACCACTGCGTTAGACAATGCAGCTTAACAAAGCTTGTGCATTGTGTCAGTAGCCTGGTCTAGAGGCTCTCAGTATACAGGAGGGCTAGCACATGTGCGGATATTATACCATGTACATGGGGGATGAGGGTCCTGGGGTTTGGGTATCTGGAGGTTCTTAGAACAGCTCCCCCATGAACACTAAGGGAGGAGCCTGAAATTGTTCCCTCCTGTCCAATCACAAAGAGCCCGAGGTGGCATGGCTGGGCATTCTTTAATATTTATAACTAATCATTTGAGAATTATTTGGAGTTTCTTTGTTTGTTTGTTTGTTTGTTTGTTTTTTTTTTTTTTTTTGTTTTCTCGAGGCAGGGTTTCTCTGTGTAGCTTTGCGCCTTTCCTGGAGCTCACTTGGTAGCCCAGGCTGGCCTCGAACTCACAAAGATCCGCCTGGCTCTGCCTCCCGAGTGCTGGGATTAAAGGCGTGCGCCACCACCGCCCGGCTCTTTGTTTGGTTTTTTGACACAGGGTCTGGCTCTTCTGGCCTTTCAAGTGCTGGGATTATAGGCCAGTGCCACTATCCCCAGCTAAATTATCTGAGAAGTCTAGACAGTGTATCGTATGTCCAGGATCTCCAACTCAGGTCAACAGGCTTATGAGACAAATGCTTGTCCCTGCTGAGTCCCCTCAATGCCCTCCCTCAACCTTGTACTTCTGAACCCTCCAGATTCTTTGAAAAAGAAAAAAAAAAGGTGTGTGTGAGATGGCACATGCTCAGAATTAAACACAGGGGAGCTGGAGCCATTGTTCAGCAGCTAAGAGTTCTACACTGCTGAGTTCGAGGACAGCCTGGTTTATAGGGAACAGGACAGCCAGGGCTACACAGAGAAACCCTGGCTCAAAAAAAAAAAAAGGTTCTGAATTGCTCTCCCAAGGGGCCTCAGTTTGACACTCAGCAACCATGTAGGCCACTTCACAGGATCTGACACCTCTGGCCTCCACGGGCACCTGCACATCCTTATTCCCACATAAAACATACACGCAATCAAAAATAATAAATCTTGCTGGGCGGTGGTGGCGCACGCCTTTAATCCCAGCACTTGGGAGGCAGAGGCAGGTGGATCTTTGTGAGTTCGAGGCCAGCCTGGGCTACCAAGTGAGTTCCAGGAAAGGCGCAAAGCTACACAGAGAAACCCTGTCTCCAAAAACAAAAATAATAATAATAATAATAATAATAATAATAATAAATCTTTAGACAAAGAGGCAGGATTGCTGGCACACCTGTGACTGGTGTGCACCTAAGAGGCAGAGGCAGGGTTGCCACAAGTTGGAGGCCGTCCTACTTATGGTACTACATCGAGACCCTGTTTCCAAACAAGATAAAGATAAATGAAACCCACAAAATCCTTAACAAAGGTCACACAATACAGTTTTAAAACACCCTGCCCTGAAACGCTGGGACACTGAAACCTGAAAAACTCGATGCTCCCGCTCAGTAAGCGCCCACCCGGAAAGCCCATGTTCCTTTTTTATAATACTGTGTGATTACTACTGCTACTCCCAGGTGAGAAGCCCTGATTTCGTGTGACGTTTATTCCCTTCAAGGACAGCAACATCAGGCTCCGTTAAGTGAGAACTGGGAAGATGAAAAGGGAGATGTACCCAGTGAGACGGTTTCGGATAATTTTGACGCTCATCACAGTCTCCCCCATGGTGGCAAAGGCTCTTGAGATGAAGTTCTCATCCATGTAGGGTTCCAGCTGCATAAAAACCACAGCAGACCTCAGTTCCTTCCGGGAGCCCCAGAGGGTCGAGCCCCTCCCACTGTCCAGGCCACTCTCCACTGCACAGAAGTTCCAACCTACTCCCTTACTTCAAACCGCTCCCCTTGCTGGGCGGTGTGGTGCGGGTCTTTAGTCCCGGCACTGGGGAGCTGGTGGCGGGCGGGTCTCATGGTTGTGAGTTCGAGGCCAGTCTGGTCTACATAGTGAGTTCCAGAACAGAGTATGTGAGACCCCCATCTCACGACAAAAATAACAAAAACGCTCCTCTTTACGGAACTCCCTGTGCCTCCGGCCCTAGAAACAAAGGACCCCTCAATTCTAGGTGCTCCTCCCATTCCACCCCCAAAACCTCCTTTTCATTCCCATACTGGGAAGGGGGACCCCAGAACCTGCAACCCGTGGATTCTGCATCCGGTGAATCTTCCTCAGGACGCCCAGCCCCCCCTTTCCTATCAGGCCCGGGGTGAGAAAGGGGCCTCGCTACGAAGGCCAAACTAGAACTCTCTTTGCGCCGGTCCTCCTGCCTGGCAAGTGCAGGGACTAAGGCGTGCGTGCGCCAACACTGGGCCCGGCTGGCGTCACCGCCGCCCTCTGGGATCTGCAGGCCCCTCGCCCCCAGGCCCGCCCTCCCCTCTGTCCTCCTCAGAGCTGGGGCGGCCCTCACTCACGTCCCCCATCCACAGGCTGGCCGCCATCCCCCACCCGGGCGGCGGGGACCCTGCGGGCCCGCGGCGCGCGCCCGCGCCGGTCTACGCGACGGAGACGGCCGGAGTCTGCGCCGGCGACACCTCCCGCGCACGCGCAGTCGCGGCGGCCAGGCGCGCCGATCCGGGTGTTCCTCCGATCGCTCAGCCGCTTCCGGCTCCTAGGGGCGTGGCCTCGACGTGGAGGGGCGTGGCTTCGCCGCGGAGAGGCGTGGCTTCGAGTCGGGCGCAAGAAGCCTGGCTGGCTTCGGCTCCGGAAAAAAACCACGTAGGGTGGGCTGGCTACTCCGCTATTTAATAAAACCATGTAAATACTTCTTTAATTGAGAGAGGTAAGGTTCGCTCTCTGGAGGGAATTGCAAGCATAAGCACGAAGGTAAGTTAGTGACGGAACGCCTCGAGGAGCTTGGACGGCCTCTGCACAGCTGTCCTCTTGCGCTGCATTCCGGCTCGGGGAAAAAAAAGCTAGGGCTCTTTTGGAGATGTAAAGAGATTCTTCCTTCTCATAAAGCCCTATGGCGGAGAGGAGTAAGGGACAGTTAGTTCTCTTGATAATCTAATCAAAGCCCTCTCACCCATCCTTTTGAGGGGGAGGAGGGCGGGGCACGGTCTCTATGTAGCCCCCGCTGGTCCCTAAGTGCCTAGTCACAGAGATAAACCCGCTTCTGCCTGTTTTTATGAACTCCAGTCCTCTGAAAAAGCATTCCTTCCCTTTAACGCCTAAGCCATGTCTCCGGCCCCACGCTTTAATTTTTATTGATTTTCCTTGAGTCAAGGTCTCATTATCTTGCTCAAGCCGTCCTGTTACACACTATATAACTAGGCTGGCTGCAAACTCCGAGTGCTAGGTTTACGAGTGAGAGACACCACTCCTGGCCCTCCCACTTTCTCTCCATCACACCAAGGCTTTACCTCTGAGCACAAACCTACCCAGAGTAAATTTGGATTTTGAGAGCTAAGGTGGGCTTATCCCAGGCTTCAACATCAGGTTGGTACTCAGTTCAGGTGGTGGCCCACGCCTTCAATCCCAGACTTGGGAGGCAGAGGCAGGTGGACGGTTCTTTTTGAGTTCTAGGCCAGCCTGGTCTACAGAGTGAGTTCCAGGACAGCCAGGGCTACACAAACCCTGTCTCAAAAAACAAACGAAAAAGTGGGAAGCTCCTGTGACAATGAAGCCAAGTGCCTAAAGGAGCCCTAACGGCTTTTCATCCCCAAACCAAGAATTCAAGTCTGAAAACCAGAGGCCAACTATGAGTCTCCAAATTTCATGTTCCCTTCTATTGCTGTATGGATAGTGCTAAGGGTCTGTTGAGATGGCTCAGTAGGTAAAGGTCCATGCCTCCAAGCTTGAGGACTTCTGAGTATGTACACACACAAGTGTCAAGTTTTTCAGAGGCCAGAGAGGGCACTAGATCCCATGGGACTGGAGTTACAGATGGTTGTGTGGCACCATGTGGGTGAAGAGAATTGAACCAGCGTCTTCTGCAAGAGCAGCCAGTGCTCTGAAACACTAAGCCAGTGTTGTGGAGTATTACTTTAACTATGTAAAAATGTGTTGCCTTGCCTGACTAAGAACCAGCGTCTTCTGCAAGAGCAGCCAGTGCTCTGAAACACTAAGCCAGTGTTGTGGAGTATTACTTTAACTATGTAAAAATGTGTTGCCTTGCCTGACTAAGGCACCTGGTTGGTCTAGTAAAAAGCTGAACGGCCAATAGCTAGGCAGGAGAGGGACAGATAGGGCTGGTGGACAGAGAATAGGAGGAGGAATCTAGGAGAGAGAGAGAGAGAATGAATGAGCGAGAGAAGAGAGAAAGAGGGAGAAAAGGAGCCCAGGGCCAGCCAGGCATCCATCAGCAAACTAGACATTGAAGAAGCAGAAAACAATAGAACATACAGGATGAAAGAAAGGTAAAAAGCCCTGAGGCAAAAGGTAGATGAATAGAAACAGGTTAACTTAAGTTATAAGAGCCAGTGGGACAAACATAAGACAAGACAAAGCAGTCATAACTAATAGTAAATCCCCATGTAATGATTTGGAGGCTGGTGTGCGACAAAGTCTGCTACTTTTGGTACCCCATTTTGGATGCCCACATGATGTTTTACCTTCATTACAGCGGCTGCACTATAAACTACTAGCTGCCCAGCTGCTCAGGCCATAGCCTGGGGGGAATTCTGTTGCCCCAGACAAGGGCTCTGTTGCTGTCCTTAAAGTTAGCTTTAACTAAGTCTATTGTTCTAATAAAACTTGAGATTTAAAGGCTGAGTAAAAACCTGGCAGCTCAGAGAATTAAGAGTAGCAACTGACTAACTTTCCCTCTTTACCTAAGTCCCAGAAGCCTCTCTCCTTTCACATTGCCCCAACTAAAAAACACAAGTGCCAGGTGGTGGTGGCACACACCTTTAATCCCAACACTCGGGAGGCAAAGGCAGTAAGATCTCTGTGAGTTCAAGGCCAGCCTGGTCTACAAAGTGAGTTCCAGGATAGCCAAGGCTACAGAAAAACCCTGTCTCAGAAAACAAAAAACAAAGAAACAAAACAACAAAACCCCCTCCCTGCTACATCCTGCCAACCAGTTGTTAACCCTGCCTCTGAGCTGATTAACAGAAATGCAACACATTTTTACATAAACAAATGCAGCATAAAGCAATATACCAAACACATCGTTGCCCAGTTACATATTCCAAAACACTCCAATCCATCAGTTATACCTCCCTCCCCTCCCCTCCCCTCCCCTCACTATTCCTCAGGTTGACATTCTAAGCCGCAGGGAAGACTTCAGAGGCTGAACAACAGTTTCAGTTCCTGAAACTGACCAGATTTCTAGGCTCCTCCCTGTCAGAGTAAACAATAAAAGTTGAGAGCCCCCCTCAGACTGAGAGACTGCCCTGTAAGGGGAAGACTCATGGCTGCAGACTTGAGTACAGACCTGCTGTCTTTAGGCAGAAACCAGCTGAGCTGCTTGGAAATTTAGACCAGGGTCACTTGGAAAGGACACTGTTCAACCTTTTAAGCTGCCTGCAGGCTGTGTGTAGTGAACTCCAGATTCCCAGGTTTTGTGAGCTGTCACCCATGCTAGCTAGGGTGGACTTTGATGAAGCTGTATTTCTGCTCCTGTAACTAACCCCAATAAAAATCACTGGTTCATCAAATTGGATTTTGGTGGTATCCATAATTTAGTCTATTCTAGGCTCCCTACTTTGGGTGAGTAGACACACATGTGTATAGCACCTTCCCAGGAAATGTCTTACCACAGGGCAGTAAAGTTAAGATTTAAGCAAACACACCAACTGTCGAAAATGCAGGAGGATCTCTGTGAGTTCGAGGTCAGTTTGGTCTACAAACAGTTTCAGGACAGCCAGAGCTGTTGTACAGAAGGAATTGGGCCAGGTGTGGTGGTTGTGGGACTTTAATCCAAAAACGCTGGAAGCAGAGGCAGACAGATCTTTGTGAGTTTAAGGCTAGCCTGTTTTTACATAGTGAGTTCCAGACCAGCCAGGGACACATAGTAAGATCTTGCCAAAATTTAAACAAAAAACCTTGGTTTGAGATTTAAAAAATTCCATCCCAAAGCCAGGCCTGTAATCTCAGCACTCAGGAGGTTAAGACAGGAGGTTGAGTAGGTCAGCCTGAGCTACACTGAGAGCCCACTAAAAAAAAGAATCTACTCCATCTCTTGTGCATCATGATCGTGAAGGAACTGCAGTGGTTCCTACTACATAACTACCCAAGCACCTCTTGTCTTTTCCAGAGTTTGGAGCGAGCAGCCGTGTGGGTCACAGCCCTGACCACAGGCTCCCAGGCATGTTTACCCTGCCCTCTTAATGCCTGGCACACGGCAGGTGTGGCACATGGCAGGTGCTCCTTTAAAATCAACAACACAACTCCAGAGAACTGCATAAAACAAAGCCCATTTTTATAAAACTCTAAATTTATTCAAAGTGTTAAAAGATTTCACTCTCCCTTCCAAAATATTTTATAATTAAAACTATTTTCTCAGCCACTGTTACTTCCTTCTTTTAGGACCAGCCTCTGCCCCTCCAAGCCCTTTCCTCCACCCTCCCTTGCCCAATACCCTGCCTTGACTGCCCAGCAGAGCCCAGCATGGCTTCCCAGTCCTCAGTGGCAGAAAGGCTGACCAGATGGGGAATGCACAGGTGATGCCCAGGAGACAGTGGGGTGCTTTGTGCTTATGGGAGGGCTAGTTGGATTTTTTTCCAGTGGGTCACTGTTTTCCTCCATGGACACCTGTTTAGAGCCAAACATTTGGCTTAGGTCACCCACAGCCTTGCAAAGCCTTTGTCCAGCTCTCCCCAGGCATGGGTCCACGACAACTGGATCTGATGACTACACGCTTTGTCTCCTTGTAAACTAATGTTAGGAACAGAAAAAGTGGCACACAGGAAGGGTGGCTTGATGGAGTTCCCAACTTTTCAGAGTGTAGGTACCAAAACCCCAGGGCAGGAAGTTTTGGGTTTTGTAGGCAAGAGCCAGGGCCTGCTCGGACCGCAGGAGGCAGGGCAGTCAAGGGAAAGGTCTAAGGACTGAGTCTAAGGTAAGCAAAGCTCCTTCCAAGACGCCTTCCTATCCCCCCTCATCCTGCAAGTCCCAGGATGACCAGAAAAGAGGAGGAAACAGAAGGAGAGGATTCTGCTGTGGTGATGGGAAAGGAGATGATAGCTGCTCGGGGTGGGGAAGGGCCTTCTGGAATCTGTAGTTGGCTGTTCTTTTGTTCTAGAAAGCTGGTTGGGGGCCAGAAGCCAGGCCCACAAAGACTTCATCAGCTCTGCTCCTTGTCCTTGACTAATAAGACTGTGTGCTGGCCCCCGCTGGACACAGTTAAGACCACTCGGTTCTCCAGCTGTTTGCCAGTCATTTCCACAGGGCTCCAGGCATCTTCATCCTGCCCTGTGCCCAGCTGGTAGTTGGTGCCCATGCCCCAGGCAAAGACACGACCTAGAAGGAACAGGAAAAGAGGTGGCTGTCTTTGGAGTCCTCAGGCCTGCCTTGCCATACCAGGAGACACCTGGGACATGGGGGTCAATTTTGGCCTTGACCAATAGCAGTCTGGCAAGGTCCCAGCCCAGGAGTTCAAGGGAGTTTGGAAGAGCGGAGATTGTGTTCTCCACTGCATTCTTCCTACCCAGGGTACAACACATAGCATTTGGGGGGTGGGGAGGGACTACATCCTAAATCCTTGTTCTTGGAAACAGCCACCTTTCAGACTATTTAGGATGCTCCTGGGTTTGATATGCTACCCTCTGGTGGTCTTTTAAGTTTTTTGTTTTTTTGTTTTTTTTTTTTAAAGATAAGGTCTCACTCTGTAGCCCCGGCTAGCCTCAAACTCTCAGAGATGTGCTTGCCTCTGCCTCCTGAGTACTGGGACTAAAAGTGTGTGCCACAACACCTGGTCTGTCCTCTGTTTTCACAAAGGACCCAGTTTCCACGCTGCAGTACAGACCCCACGTCGTGAGGACATCCTCCCAGGTAAGCACAAACACCTCTCCAGCCTCAGTTCTGCAGGACCCCTGGCTGTGCACCTCTTTCTCAGGCTCTGGCTGCTATGTGTCCACTTCCTCTTCTGCTGGACTAGCCAGGACCCACATGGCTGCTCACAACCGACAGTAACTTCAGTCCCAGGGGATCTTATGCCCTCTCCTGGCCTCTGCAGGCACCAAGCACATACACAGCACATACACATACATGCAGACAATACAACATAAACAAAAAAAAAGTATTCTTGTGCTGTAGGATATATGCACACTGTGTATGAAGGTGTATTGCTGTGATTAGTGTAATAAAAAGCTGAATGGCCAATAGCTAGGCAGGAGGTATAGGCGGGATTTCTGAGGAGAGAAAAGAAGAGGAGGAAGAATCTATAGGCCAAGCTTTCATAATTAATAAGAAGTCTCTGTGTCATTATTTGGGAGCTGGCTGGCAGGAGAGAAAAAGACTCAGTTATATTTTTGAGCCCAGCACGATGGCACATGTTTGTGATTCAACACTCAGAAGGCAGAGGTGAGACCCCGTCTCAAAACCAAAGCAAAAGAACAGCAAAAACACCCCAGGGCTTCTGAGGGCCAATGGCAAAACAGTGTCATCTCCAGTGCAACCTCAAGAATGTGCTAGGAGTCATACACCAACCCCACCAGGTCCAAGGAGCCGCACTCACCATCCTTGGACACAGCATACCCCACAGAGGCCCCACAGGCCACTGAGGAGACGACGGGCAGCCGGGAAATGAGGGTGGGTATGCTCTTCTCCTCAGCACCCTCTCCAAGGCCCAGCCGCCCATACTCGGCCCTGCCCAGGCTGTATGCTTTTCCTGTGGGATAAGGAGAAGTGAGTATCAGCAGGGCAGAGTCTAAGTAAAACAGACTGTACACCAAGTGAATCCCCATGTCCTTGAGGGTCAGCTCTACTCTCAGATGGTGGTCTCAGAGCCTGGGGGTGGGAGCTAGAAGACACTCTATACAACCCCCCAGGGCATCCAGGACAACCTTACCAATGCAATCTATGTCTGGCCCAAACTATAGTCCTAGGGACCTGGCTGTATCAAGGACTACTGTCTCCTATGTAGAAGGACTTGGGTGTCCTACCTTCTGAATCCATGCAGATTGTATGGTGCTGGCCACCAGAGAAGCCCACCCAGGACTTGGTGGAATTCTTGAAGGATGTCAAGTTCTGAGGAATGAAGCAAGATCCAGTGCCTGGAGTTCCTGTTGTCAAGAGTAAGGTGTTCCAGAAGCTTCCATGCTCACTGCCAGCCCCACCCATCCCCAGAAAAGCGACCTTACACCATAGCTCTGAGGGGTCAGGTACCACACAAAGCAAAAACAAAGATTGAAAGCTTGATCGGGATCAAGGCCATCGCGTCAAACATGATGCTAGGATTGGTACTCACCAAGCTGGTGATAGTTGGAGAGGCCAAAGCCATATACATGGCCCTCGCGGGAGATGGCAAAAGTGAAATAGGCCCCACAGAAGGCATCCTGGAACCGCACACGGCCCCGACTTCCCCTGGATTTCAGCAGCACACACTTGGGGACCAGGAGTCGCTCTGCAGGAAGGAAGCAGCCAGGGTCAGTGACAGACACAGGGCATTTTCTCTTCCACAGAAGTCCCTGAAGGAGGCTAGGCAGAGCCATCCTTGCTACAGAAGAGGCTAGGCAGAGCCATCCTTGCTACAGAAGAGGTAACTCAGGCCAGTGGCATTCAAACACAGCCCATATTTTTAACAGCCAAGAGAAGAAAAGCTTGAGCGGAACTTAAATGCCAGGTATTTTCTGATTAAGTCATTTCTCTCTTCACAGTAACCAAAAGGGGTGGAGGGGGAGGTTAGAGAGGAGGAGTCAGCCTCCACAGTCTGAGGGTCCCCACCCCCCTTTTTTGAGAGGGTCCCATTATTTATTGGCTGGCCTAGAACTATGTATACCAGGCTGGCCTAAAACTCAGAGACTCATACTCCTCTACTTCCTGAGTGCTAGGATTGAAGGTATCTGCCACCATGCCAGCTTAAAGCCTGAGGGTTGTTTGTTTGTCTGTTTGTTTTCCGAGTTAGGGTTTCTGTGTAGCCCTGGCTGTCCTGGAACTTGCTCTGTAGTCCAGGCTGGCCTCGAACGCAGAGGTCTGTCTACCTCTGCCTTTCAAGTGCTAGGATTAAAGGCGTAAGCCACCACTGGCCAGTCTGAGTTCCTAATGAACACTGCAAGTGTTTTGGATCTACACCTCAACAAATCCCTCCTGCCTTTTACTTTGGCCAGGGAACAGCTTACGAAATCATCCCGCTGGAGGTACCAAAGCCACTTACCAAGGCCCTGACGGCCACCACGGTTGGCGAATAATTCAGGCACACGGCCCAGCTGACCCTGCTCCCCACAACCCAAGGTGTAGAGGTCTCCATCAGTCGTCAGCATCACCAAGTGGTCGTTCCCTGAAGATGAGAGGAAGGCAGGAGATGAAGAGCTTATGTGGAAGACCCAAGGCTGGCTGTCACAGCTCCTGTCCACAGTGTGCCTAACACTCACCTGAGGCCACCTTTACCACAGGCATGTCCAGCTGCACTTGAATGGGCACCATGCTTTTCTTCATGGGCTCCAACAACCCGATCACACCATTATTGTCCTAGAAAGGAGAGGCAGACACTTAAGCGGTCAGTCCTGCTGCTCTGTAACAGCCAAGACCAGCTTGCTGGGACCATGACAGTTGCCTGGTGAAGGGCAGGGGGTGGTAGCAGATATAGACAGTGTGACAGGCAGGGCCCTGGCCACACAGGGATACACTGAAGAATGACAACATCCAGAGTCTGGGAACTGTGTCAAATACAGTAAGCCAGGGTAAAGATGGGAGCGGGGGTAAGCAAATCCGGCTCAACGTCAATTCACTGCTGAAGCGGCATGGCAAGAAGACAGAGGTGCAGTACATTATTCTGAGCATTTCTGTGTTGAAAAGTTCTCCATGAAAATGTTTACAACAAGCCAGGTGGCGGTGGCGCACACCTTTAATCCCAGCGCTCTGGGAGGCAGAGGCAGGCGGATCTCTGTAAGGTCGAGGCTAGCCTGGTCTACAGAGCGAGATCCAGGACAGCCAGGACTACACAGAGAAATCCTGTCTCAAAGAAAAAGGAAAAAAAAAAAAAGGTTACAATAGTACAGGGCATGCTAGCAAACTCCTTTAATCCTAGCACTACCCTATGTAAAATAAGATCTCTGAGTTTGAGGTCAGTCTCGTTTATATAGTGAGCTCCAAACCAGTCAGGGATACACATCAAGACCCTGTCTCAAAAAAATAAATAAATGAGAGCCTGGCATGATAGCGTACAGTTTTAATCCTAGAGGCAGGAGGATCTCTATGAGTTCAAGGCCAGCCTGGTCTACAAAGCAAGCTCTAGGACAGCCAGAACTACATAGAGATGCTGCCTCAAAAAATAAGTAAATAAGTTGGGCAGTGGTGGCGCACGCCTTTAATCCCAGCACTTGGGAGGCAGGTGGATCTCTGAGTTCTAGGCCAGCCTGGGCTACAGAGTGAGTTCCAGGAAAGGCGCAAAGCTATATAGAGGAAACCCTGTCTTGAAAAACAAAACAGCCGGGCGATGGTGGCGCACGCCTTTAATCCCAGCACTCGGGAGGCAGAGGCAGGCGGATCTCTGTGAGTTCGAGGCCAACCTGGGCTACCAAGTGAGCTCCAGGAAAGGCGCAAAGCTACGCAGAGAAACCCTGTCTGAAAAAAAAAAAAAAAAAGAAAAGAAAAACAAAACAACAAAAAATAAATAATTGAGTAATTGTTTTTACAATATCCTTAATAAATTTACTTTTAATGTGTACGGGTGTTTTCCAAGCATGTATGTCTATGCACCATGTGTACCTGGTGCCCAAAAGAATGAGAAGGCACTGGATCTCCTGGAACCTGAGTTATAGACAGCTAAGAGTTGCTATGTGGGTATTGCAAATTGAACCCAAGTCCTCGCAAGAGAAGGACATAGTCTTACCCCCGAGGTATCTTTCCAGCCACAATACTGAAACTACATTTCCTGTGCTGGATTGGAGCTCCCTTGACACTGGGCTAGCCTAGCATACACAAAGTCCTGGGCTTGATCCCCCTAATTCCAGAACCCAGGAGATGGGAGCAGGAGCATCAGAAGTTCAAAGTCATCCTCAGCTATATAGTCAGTATGGGGCTAACCTGAGATACATGAGACCTCGCTTGTCTTAGGAAATAGAACCCACAAAAAAACAAAGACTACACTCCCCTGCCTTAGAACAACCAAGTGATACTCTCCACCCCCACAAATCTTTCTCTCAAAGCCTCTAGAACAGGGTTGAGAATGAGAAAGGGATGAAAAGACACAACAGCTTCCAAGATCAGCTGCAGCTCATAGACATCCTTGCCCTACCCCTTCTCAAAGACAAATATTTCATCACATTCAAGCAAGTAGCCAGTGGTGTGACTAGTCCCAGATAAGATACCAAGGATTCAAATCTGGGCCCCACCTACGTATGTGGCCCTTACCTTCCATTCCCACCAGAAAGCAGGCATAGCGGGGACAGCAAAGTGGATCATTTGGGTATCCTGAGTCACTTTGGCGGGCCAGCCCCTGCACAACCTTCCAGACCGTCTTACCCGGAAAGAGCCCCAGAGGAAGACACGGCCATCTTCGGTAAGGGCTGCCGTGTGGCTGTCCCCCGCCGACACCTGGACCACCTTCTCTTGCAGCTCCACTTTCCCAGGGACCATCTCTGAGCCCTCGACCGATGTGTCCCTGCCCAGGGCACCCTCATCATTGCAGCCGAAGGAGTAGACCTGGGCCCAGGGTGTCCCGTTAGCATAGAGTCTGGTTCCGTGACCTACTCACTTAGGCCACTCCTTGTCACACACCCTTGCACCCAGGCCCCATCCAACCTATCCCAACCCTGTGACCTACCTGGCCACTTCGGCTCAGACACACGGTATGCATGCCCCCGGCCTCAGCCTGCACAACATCTTGTAGAAGGGGCACCAAGGCCGGCTTCTTCCTCTCCAGCACACTCTCGCCCAGCCCCAGCTGGCCCACGTCGCCCTGGCCCAGGGTCAGCACCAAACCTGGCTCTGTGTTGTGGGACCTGTGTGAGACTGAAGGGTGGAGAAGACAGCCCCTGAGTGTGCAGGAGGAGGGCAGCAGAGGGCATGGCATGGGCTCTGGGATCGTGATGACCTGGGGTTCAAGCCCTTGCTCTACCAACAGGCTATAGATAAGACCTCTGTGGGCCTACGTGTCCTCATCTGTGAAGAGAGGATGACAAGGGTATCTGTCTCAGGGGTTCCGTGAGGACTGAAACCCAAGCACGTTATTGACGTGAAGTGGAAAGACAAACAGGAGACACTCCACAGTGAGATGGATGTCGGTGGGCAGGGCATGAGGGCAGGGAGGGCACAAGATAGTTTCCCATGAGCCCATGTCACAGATGTGGATCCACAGTGCCAACCTGTTACTGACTGCTTACTCTACCAACACTAGCTGGCTCTGCAGACCTCTCAAATTTAGAAGGACCCCGTTGCCAGGCCTGGTGGCGCACGCCTTTAATCCCATCCCTTGAGGGCAGAGGCAAGCAGATCTCTGGGAGTTCAAGGCCAGCCTGGGTAACACAGCGAGTTCCAGGATAGCCAGGGCTATTCTATCCCAAACAAACATCAAAAATAGAAGACACTGTTTTACGGGACACGGAACAGAGCCTCCCACAGGGTCAAACACCTGCCCAGGTTCACAGAGCTAATTAGTAGTGTTTGCACTGGACTCGGGGAGACTTCCTGGGCTAGAGCATTTACGGCCTCCATCTGAGTGACCCTCCACCCCCAGACCGTGATACAGGAGGAAAACAGACCACCCCACCCCTCTGGCCAGCATGGGCAGCACACTGACAGCTTCAGAGGAACAGGAAGGTACAGTAAGAACCCACAGATGCATTTGCAGAGAGGTGTGGCCAACCAGTAGGTAGTGCAAAGCCTCGTGGCAGCCAATGGAAACCTGCCACAGCCCTCCAGTCAATGGCATCCAGTCCCTTCCCCAGGGGTGTGGCCTCAGCTGCCAGGGCCACTGCGGCTGCACAGAGGCTGCACCAGGCAGGGAGCCATCTGGTTGGGTTTTCTGGTCAGTTGGGTTTGGCCCACAGGCACCTTGGCAGGAGCGGGCGGCAGGACCGCGGTTACGAGCGTCTGCAAAAGACAGACACTGTCTGAGCATGCGGCTACACTCTCCCCTCCCATGCTAGGGGTCAAGTTCTCTCGTCTTCGCCACACTCTGGGGTTGTAGGAGAGAGAAAAATTACAGGACAGGTCCCTCAAATGAAGTTGGGACATTATCTCATCTAACCCCCGACAACTCAGACAGGTTGATGGAGTTCTCCTCTCCACTCTATCAAGGGAAACTCAACCTCAGGCAGATTAAGTGGCATGCCTGTGGTTACACACGACAACGTGGGAGAGCTAGGACCTGAACCCACCTCTGAAGCCCAGGAGGTCCAAGAGCCTCAGGCTTTCAAGCTGCCCAGTCAGAGCAAATGGACCTAAGCCAAGGACTTTTCCCATTATCAGGGGGAGGAGTCAAAGTACTTTAGACAGACCAAATCATAATGTATTTGCCTGGGGCCAAGTCCTAGCATCTTGGGGTTTTTTTCTTTGTCTGAGAGCACTGCTCAGAGTGCTCTCTGATCACCTCAGCCTAGGCCTCTCCTCTGACTGCTACAGGGTTGGACTAGGTGAGATGCAAGAGAACCTCCGCTGAGCAGGGGTTCCAGACAGATATCTAAGCCCCTCAGAGCTGCAAGCCAGGGAGGAAGGAGCATGGGCCTAGAGAGCTCACTGTGGGTTCTGAGACCACTCAGAGCCAGGAAGGGATCGAGGCCAGCTTACCTTTCACCTTCTTGCTTTTGGGGATGGCATCTTCGGGGGGTGACCTTCTCTTAGCTATGCGCTTGGGTGGCATCTTCCTGTCCTGAAAAACCCAGCCAAATACTACATGTCAGAATCACAAACAATTTCCTGTGCAGTATTTATCAAAAACCCTAAAAAGTGCCAGACAGTGCCACGCCTTTAATCCCGTTACTTGGGAGGCAGAGGCAGATGGATCTCTGTGAGTTCGAGACCAGCCTGATCTATAGAGTGAGTTCTAGGACAGCCAGGACTGTTTCACAGAGAAGCTCTGTCTTGAAAAATCAAAACAAAACAAAAACCCCTAAAAAGAAAGAGGAGTCACCCAGCAGTTAACACCTCTCAGCACATACCCCAGAACTGTGTGATAACTGTGTGTGTAATGACCAAGCACACAAATATTCTCTGGTGCTGTTAACACTGGAGGGGGAAAGCGAGCAACCACCGGATTAATAGTAGTGGACTAAAGACTAGGGATATACCTCAGCCTGGTGAGAATCGGCCTAAGCTTCAAGTCCGATCCTGGTTCAAATCCCAGCACTGCATTAAAAATCGGGCCTGGTGGCCCACAACTGTGCTCTCACACTAGGAATGTGGAGTCAGGAGGAGCAGACTGGTCACACAGGTAGAATATACATGATGGAATGGTGTGAAGCCATCAAAAACTACATTTTTTTAGAGACAAATCTATTGAATGGAAAGATGTTCCTTGTGATAAAGAAGAGCAGACAGAAGCCAGGTATGGTGCCTACTCCTGACCCCAGCACTGTAGCATCCCAAATTCCAGGCCAGCCAGTCACACACACACACACACACACAAACATCAAAAACAAGTGGTACACGCTGGTAACCCCAGCACTCAGGAGGCAGGGGCCGACAGATCTCCGGTCTACACAATAAATTCCAGGCCAGCTAGGGCTACCCAGGGAGACCTCATCTCCAAACAAAGCAAAACAACAACAAACCACCTAACACAAAACCCATACCCCAAACCAAGCAGTCTAAAAGCTCCTGCTACCATCCCCTTTAGCTTATTATTAACTATTATTATTTTGAGACAGGGTCCAGTGCAGCTTAGGACGGCCTTGAGCTCCTCCCCTTCCGACCTACACCTGAGCTGAATTTACAGGCATGTGCTTCCACGAGTGGCTGACATGGAGGGTTAGATGGACTGATTGCACACTGCTGGGGTGTGGCTCATTGGCAGAGTGCTCCTTTAGTGTTTCTGAGGTTCTGGGTTTCACTCCGTAACAGGAAAATAACAAGTTTCAATTAAAATAAGCTGGGCTGGGTGAACACACCTTTAGTCCTAGCATTCAGGAGGCAGAGGCAAGCGGGTCTGAGTCCGAGGCCGGTGTGGTCTACATAGTGAGTTCTAAGACAGCCAGACACAGAGAAACCCTTTCTTGAAAACCAAAATAAATAAAGAGATAAAAGTAAAAGCTGGACTGGGCAGTGGTCGCACATTGGCATTAATCCCAGCACTCGGGAGGCAGAGCCAGGTGGATCTCTGTGAGTTCAAGGCCAGACTGGTCTACAAAGCGAGTTCCAGGACAGGCATCAAAGCTACACCGAGAAACCTTGTCTTGAAAAACCAACCAACCACCAACCAACCAACCAACCAACCAACCAAAGCAAGCAAGCAAGCTGAGAGTGGTGGGTCTTTAATCCCAGCACTCAGGAGGCAGAGGCAGGCAGACTAGTCACCCTGGTCTATCTACATAGTGAGCTCCAGGACAGGCAGTGTTATCTAAAGAGACTCAGTTTTAAAAAGGAACAAACAGAAACCCAGTAATAAATAAATAATAACAAGTAAATAAAAATGGTCCCAGAGTAAATGTTTACTCACTGGTGGGATGCTGGGGTGGTGTTTAGGGTCTTCCCCAGGTAACACAAACCTACTGGAATCTAAGCAAGCTCACCAAGCTCACGGATCCTTCACCTGACAGGAAAACAAAAACTCTGCTCCAGGCAACAAGCGGAAGTGAAAGGCCCAGGCCCTTCTCACTGTCTGCTGGGGATCTGGTCAGGACCACCCCACCCCCATCCCCATGCCTCCTCCTGTAAGTAAGGTCCAAAAGCCTCAGGCTTCCCAGGGGTCCACTCAGAAGGGATGGACACAAGGCTAGACTGACTCGGAGGGAGGAGACCAGAAGACATGCTAAACAGGCCCAGGATCCTGCAGAGCCTGTGTGGGTTGTGGCTGGCCCAGGCTTGTCATGAGGTGGCCATTCTGAACTCTGCACAATTTCCATTCCCCCAGCAAGGGGATCGCCTCCCTTCCTATTTGCCTCTTTGAGACCCCCTCTCCTCACACTGCAAATGACTGCTCTTTGGGGCTGAGCCAAGACGCAAAGCCAGAGGTGGCTAACCCGCTTCCTGCACTCACGGAGCTTCCATTCTAGCAAGAAAGTAAGAGCGTTACAAAAGTCACCCTTGTTCACCAGGCGGTGGTGGTGCACGCCTTTAATCCCAGCACTCGGGAGGCAGAGCCAGGCAGATCTCTGTGAGTTCGAGGCCAGCCTGTGCTACAAAGTGAGTTCCAGGACAGGCACCAAAACTACAGAGAAACCCTCTCAACAAACCAAAAAAACAAAAAAACAAAAAAAAGTCACCTTGCTCCTCTCTTCCTGCCCAACCCATCATTCCCCCACACACAAGACACCAGAAAATGACTCGTGAATCTTTGCTGTACAAAAAAGTTTTACTTTTCAAAACAAGCTGAAGTCAGGCATGGTGGCAAATGCCTGTAACCCTAGCATTTGTGAGGTCAAGGCCATCCTCAGCCACATAGCCAGGGTGAAGACAGCCAAGGCTACATGAGACCCTGCCTCAAAACACAAACCAAGAGGCTTTGAAGACGCAGTCAGTAAAGCGACTGCTGTGCAGGCATATGAGCCTGAGTTCAGAGCCCAACACCCTCAGAACGCTAGGCCCAGCACACTCCTACAATCCTAGCGCAGGGAAGTCAGGGTGGGGTGGGTACAGATCCCTGAAGCTCACTGGCTTGCCCGGGGACCCTGACGGATGAACTCTGGGTTCAGTGACATGCCCTGTCTCCAAAAGTAAGGACACAATCAAGTTAGGAAGCCTGTGTCAAACCTCCGCCCCACGAGCACATGCAGTCCCCATGTCCATTCACACGAACACATCACACCACACACAACACACCCAACCCAACTCAGAAAGGCTGAAGACACTGTCACCCCTCTACCATGGTGGAGGAAAAACTGATACAACGGTAAACTTACTCACCCATGTTCATACAGCAAAGGGGAGACGGGAAAAGGACCCAGGCACTTTTTTTTTTTTTTGTAAAACTTTGAGGCAGGGTTTCTCTGTGTAGCCCTGGCCGTTCTAGAATTCACTCTGCAGACCAGCCTGGCCTCAAACTCAGAGATCCCCCTGCCTCTGCCTTCTGAGTGCTGGGATTAAAGGCGTGTGCCACCACCTAGCCTTGACTTTTTCGTTCTCAAAGGGAGAAAAAAACTGTGCTGTTTGTGGCAGTACAAACCTATGATCCCAGAACCCGGGAAGCGGACAAGATCAACAAGGCAAGACCCTGTCTCACCATCACCACCCAAAAATGTCAGCTAGAGGCACATTATGACCCGGGTAGGAATTTAAGACGGCCTGAGCAAGTGTCTCGGGATCCCTGATAAGTTTGGCCAAACTCAAGGAGGGGAAGGCAGAGCCAAGGGCGGGAGGGGAGGGCAGCTGGGCCTGCCTGGGTGGGCTGGTGCTCCATCTAAGAGGTCTTGAGTCCACCGCTGCAGGGAGAGGTCCTGAGGTACCCCCGTTCTCCATGGGCACTTGGCGGTGTGCACAAACCCAGAAGCAACGCAGGGGAAGGGCAGCAACTTCTACAACGCGGGTGAGTTGGCTGTGCAGGGCAGAGGCAGGATTTCTGATGTCCACAAGTTCAAGCCAGCCTGGTCTACACACCGGTTCCAACAAATAACCAGGCCTAGAGAGGTGGCTCAGCACTGGCTGCTCTTCTAGAGGACCCAGGTTTGGTTCCCAGCTGCTCACAAACCACAGTAACTGTAGTCCGAGGGGATCCAATGCCCTCTTCTGGCCTCCCTGGGCCACTGCATGCTTGTGGTACACACACACACACACACACACACACACACACACACACACACACACGCCAATCACTCATGCACATAAACAAAACCAAGAAGACCTGTCTCCTGTCACCACATCTGCATTCCCACTTCCACTCCCCAGGATCCATCTTTGAGGAGTTTAAAAACTGGAAGAGTGAGCAAGACTCAGAAGTAAAAACCAGAAAGGAGTCACCTTCCATTAATAAGCACCTACAGTGTAGGATCCTCTAAGAGCTCAGACCTGTCCTCACGGCAGGGACAGGTGTGCAGCCATGCATGGCTGAGGTGAACCCCCAGGGGACAACGCCCATCAGAGCTGGAGCTGCTCCAAGCCTGTCTCCTCACCTGCTAGGGCAAATGGGTAGACAATCTACCAGGAGCAGGGGGTTCTCCTGTGACCTCACCACAGTCCCATTTCTGGAGTATCTGGCAACCCCGGCAGCAGTTCCTTCCCGCGCCTACACTCAGATTAGGGGCTAGACCCGGGAGCTGAAGAATGTCTTCGGGGTACAGGCTACCGGGACAGAAGGCATGCCGATGCAGGCTGCTCCTGTTGCTGCTAGGAACTGCGGAGCACACTTCACACCAGGAAGTTCCTCACCCAGGTCCAGTGAGTATGTGGTACTGCCTGGGACTATCTGTTCATCTTTTCCCGAGAGAGGAGCCATAGCTTCTAGAAGATGTTAGATCCACTGGCTTTGGAACATTTACCTTCATTGTATAGGTAAGGACCAGACTCCCGTTCTTAGTGGTCTGTGCAACCCGAACCCGGTGAATCACTTCTAACTCCTCTTCCCAAGCTCCACTAGGGTGCCCTTGGGTGAAGCAGCCTTCATTCTCTATGCCCTCCACGCCCACTCCAACCGTTCTCAGGAAGCTCCACATAACCACTGATGTCTGTGACCCCAAACACTTCTAGGGGTTACAAGTGCTGTGCCCCATGCCTGGATTAACCTGACCCTGTTATCCAAAACATACTACAACCTCACCACCCAGAGTCGGCCTCTACCAGTCTATCAAAACCCTATCGGGTCACCTCACCTGGAAAACTATCCCCGCCCGGTTAAGGCTTCCGCTTTGGAGTTCCCAGGGCGGTTCACACCCTCAACTTCTGCCAGGGCACACGTGGTCGGAGGACATAATTTCTGATGAACCAAAGACTTGGCAGCGGCCACGCTCGAGTCCCACGGGCATACTCTGTTGATCCCAGGAGCCCCTAACTGCGGAACCATGCAAGTCTCGCTAGGGAGCCCCTGCGCTCCGCAACGGGCATGGAGGCCTGCCGTGGTCACCATTGTTCCCCACGGGCTCCGGAGCGGAACCGCCAGGCAGTAAACGACCGGGGGTGACACAGGGCTGATGGGGGTGAAGGGCAGGCGACCGTCTGTGGACGACGCTGCCGCTCCCTCCCTGCCGGCGGCCACCCGCGCGCCCCCGGCCGTTTGAATCTCCCGCCGCGTGGCGGGGCGCGCGCCCGGAGCGCGGCGGCTTCAGGGGCTGCGCGGCCCGTGCGCGGGCGAGGCGGGGCCCACGCGGGCCGAAGCTCGCGCGCCCCCAGCGCCGCCCGCTTCACGTGCAGCCCGCCCCGCGCGACGCCCCGCGGGTGGCGACCTCGGCCCGCCGCGGCGCCGCGTACCTCCCAGCTTCCCGTCCCCCGGGCTCCCCGCGAACCGGAGCGCGACCTACCTCGGTGCGGGGCGGCCGCAAGCAACTCTGGCGCTCGGCGGCCAGCGGCGAACTGCCCCGAGCATGCGCTCTGCGGGCCTCCGGCCGCGACCCGGGCTAGAAAGGAAAACAAAGAGCCGGGCGGCCCCTGGCGGCCAGCGCAGGAAGTGCGACCGGGTGTTCCAGCTGGTACCCACTACAGGACTGCTTTATTGGGGAGACCTCAAAATGGGACGACCTGAGAGACTTCGATAATCCTGGTTTGTTTGGGAAAACCTGGTGCGTGAGAACTGTGCGGAGCAAAACAAGGCTGATAGTTCTTGTTCTTAAAGTGCCCGTGCAGAGGGCTGAAAAAAACCCAGCTATTACCTGTACAGTACCATCTAATTCAGCCCTGGGCTCAAGAACAGATTCTTTTTTTTTTTTTGTCTTTTGAGACAGGGTTTCTCTGTGTAGCCCTGGCTGTCCTGGATCTCATTCTGTAGACCAGGCTGGACTGCAAACTCACAAAGTTCCGCCTGCCTCTGCCTCCCTACCGCTGGGGTTAAAGGTGTGCGCCATCACTGCCAAACTAGGAATGACTTTCTAATTTAAGTCTACATGGGAAAAGCATTTAGGAGGGGTAACATTTACTTATTACATATGTCTGTGTATCATGTGTTTACCATGCCTGCAGAGGCCAGAAAGAAGGCTTGCCTGATGCCCTATAGTACTGGAGTACAGATGGTTGTGACCTGCGGTGTAGGTCCAGGGTTTAGCGCTCTTGACCAGTGAGCCATCTCTCCAGCTCCAGCGCCTCTTCTGCAGTCTGCACGCACTGCACTCACACACACACAAATTAAAAATAAATGGTCTGGATCAGCTGTAAGAGCACTGGCTGCTCTTCTAGAAGTCCTGAGTTCAATTCCCAGCACCCACATGGTGGCTCACAACCATCCGTAATGAGATCTGGTGCCCTCTTCCGGCCTGCAGGCGTACACGCAGGCAGAACACCGGCTGCATAACAACTTTGGGTCAAGTAGAACCAAGGAGAGTAAGAGGCCTGGGTTGGTGGCATGGCCTGGGCATATATAAAGTTCCAGAGGCTGAGGCGGGAGGGATGTAAATTCAGGGGGGGGGGGGGCGGGGAGGGGGGTGCATAGTGAGATTCTCAGAAAGAAAATCAATCAATCACTAAGTAGGAGAGGGACCCTCTGGATGCAGCTCAGTCTTTTGTTGGGAGCTTTCCCTAAGTGTGCGGTTCAAGGTTGCGAGGACATAAGGCGGGGAACTATTGAAGTCAAAATGACCTCTCACTCACCAACATCCTCACACAAGCAGCCCTGTAGGACTTAATGAGGCGATGTTGGAATATCTGTGTATGGCCTTTCTATCTGAGGCCAGTCACCTCTACGAACACTGTTTTCTGCAGTTTCACGGTAATTCTGACTCCTAAAGTCATCCTAAATGGACATTTTTGGTGTGTTTTCAATTTCTCTCTTTACATTTGTTTGAGACAGGGTCTCATTCTCATTGTGGATACCAGACTGCCTGCCTCTGCCTCACTAGAGCTGGGAATAAAGGTGTGCACCATCATACCCAGTTAAGAGCAAGGTCAGCACCTAAAAAAGGTCAGTCCCTTGATTGCCTGTTAGCAAAAGTGGGGTTCAGAGCTGGAGAAGGGGCCCCTCAACTACCTTTGTACACTCACCTGACACCACAGCTTACATGTGTGTGTGTGTGTGTGTGTGTGTGTGTGTGTGTGTGCATATTCACACTAGCGTGCTTGTGGAGGTCAGAGGACAACTTGCAGGGGTAAGTTCTCTTTCCACCATGTGAACCCCAGAGAGCAAAGTCAAGTCTTCAGACATGGCAGCAAGCACCTGTACCAAGTGAGCCATCTCTGGAAGATTATTTCCTAACTGCATTTCCCTATTATGTCATGCCAGCCCCAGAGCAGTCCCCTAATTTTCTCTTACCTTTTCAGGTTTACCTCTGCCTCCATCATGACCTCCTCTCTTGGATGATAAACTGAAGTTTCTCCAAGCTTCACCCTGGAAATTCTGATCTCTCTGCTGTCTTTCTCCAAGATCTTAATCATTCACATGGCTTAATGTAATTACAGAAAAATAATCATCACTTATCTTACCTTATAAAAATCTTTGTTTTGGGAGACTCATGTACCCAGACTGTCTACAAACTCCTAATCCTCCTGCTTCAGACTTTTGGGTTAGGATTATGGGGGGTGATTCACCAAGACCCTGCACCTCAAACCCATTTATTTATTTTTAAAATGTATTTATCAGCTGGGCATTGTTGGCGCCCGCCTTAAATCTCAGCACTTGGGAGGCAGAGCCAGGCGGATCTCTTGAGTTCCAGGCCAGCCTGGGCTACAGAGTGAGATCCAGGACAAGCTCCAAAGCTACAGAGAAACCCTGTCTTGAAAAACAAAACAAAACAAAATTAAATGGATATTGAGGGGGAAAAAAAGGGGGAGGGGGAAATCAAGCAAATAGTCAAAGTGGGCGTTGGAACCTGACTTCTATTCAGGATTAAGCTATCCTATTTATTTCAATGTTGGAACTTGAACCCAGGGCCTCTCACATGCAAGTTCTCTACCTTTGAACTAATCCCTAGCCCTTGGGCATACTTTTAATACACGCGTCTGAAATTACATGCCTGTGATCTTGATGCCCAGGATGTAAAACCTGGTCATCGTGGCTGACTGCATGTGCTCTAACCACTTAACTATTTCTCCAGCCCCATTTTTCCTTTATAAGGACAGTCTACGTAAACAGGATGGCCTGGAATTCAAGAGTGCATGTAGCATGTAACAATGGGAGTTATGCTGTCAGCTCAAAGAAGCAACCTACATCTTCACTCAGACCCAGAATTTTTCAGAACAGGGTCTTACTATGAACTCCTGGCTAGATCCTTTTTTTTTTTTTGAGACATTGTGTTTCTTACTGTGTAGCCCTGGATGGCCTTGAATTTAGGTTGAGCTATATGCCAGGCCTGTACAATGAAGTAGTAAACAGTAACCTGTTCCACAGTACTCCACCTATGAGCTGAGCATCAATGGTAGGGAGAGAGATCTAACTACAACTGAAGTGTTCATTAAAATGTTCTGTGGCAGGCTATCAATTTATTTCAAAATTAAGGGTACTTGCCTAGGCCGTGGGATCAACCACCAGAACAGGGGCAGGAATAACTATGCAAGTTTAAACAGATGGGAGACAACTCTGAAGTAGCCTAGTATAGATCGTGTCCACCGCACCTGGAAGCCTGTCCAGAAGGCATCGTGGGAAAACCAAGGGCAGTTCCACTGAGCCTCTAGATACAGGATTTTCCTTCCCCGGTACCCGGTGTGCGTTATGTTTATCCCTCCCCAGATTGTCTTAGTCCCACTGTGGGGTGAGGAAACAACTGTCGAGAGCTGATCCCCACACCCACAGTTCTATCAGACAAGGCCAGTCACACCTCAGCTTCATGCAAACTTCATGCCAACACTCGCCCAGCACTGCAGTTACAGCACCAGATCCAGACTCACAGCTCATTGTCCCAGCATCTTCAAGGCCTACCTTCTCCTTTTCCACCATCATTCTGGGTCTTGACTTTCTCAAGATTAAGGGCAGCCAGCACAGGAAGTCATCAAGACTTCCCATTATGACCTAGCTACCATCTCCACCACATCACAAGGCCAGTCATGGCTAAGCTGAACCCTCAACACACTGCTCATTCACTGGACCAGACCTATTGCAATGTATTCCAGAGCAAGGAATTCATTCTCAACCCTTGGGTGCATGAAACCCACTCAGTGTGAACATGACCAACTAGAAACCATCTGCAGTCTACTGCACCCATGTACTGAAACAGTAAACCAGTAAGGAAACAGATAGTCAAAATTAATCCTTTAATTCACATAAATATTAACATTAGTTTCGTCAGGCATATCACATTTACAGGAATAGAAATTACTTGACTCTATCTAGTATTACAGTGATTATAGGCATGAAGAAGTACCACATGGCCCCTTGGAGAAAGGAACAGGGCCTCGCACATCCTAGGCAATTACTTTCACACCACATGGACCTCAAAAGGGCACAAATATAAAGTTCTAGACATCAATAAGGTCTCTTCAATATATACAATCTACATTTACCAGTCTGAGAAGACCTAGGCAGAAATGTTTGCCTAGTACTGACAGCTGAGTTGAACCCATAAAAACTACATATAGTTACAAGACTCCAAAGTCAAGCATCAAGTTAACCTTCAGCGGGTAGATGTGCAGATCCTCTTCTTTCCTGAACAAAAATAAGCAAAGATTAGATTCCCAAAAAACGTCACACTGAAACCCTTAGCACCTCAGACTTTTGTTTCCTGCATGGTTTGTCTCCTCAGTCATCGTCCACAGGACTCTGAGAAGTCGTAGGAATATGCAGGCGCAGACTCGAAGCCCAGCTTCATCTCCAACGTTGTGGAAAGGGACTGTACATCACGGGGCAGAGCCCTATGCTCCCGTACGCCACCAGGACAGAGCCCGGGGAGAGTGACCTCCCGGGATATCCACGTTGGAAGGCCTGGCTAGCACCCAAATGGTTGCCAACCCCAACCAATACTCAAGCCCCCAAATCACACCCGTCTCTGAGGACCGCAAGAATTAAAGCCCCCCACTAGAAATAATGTACAGATAATGGTTAATACGTTAGTTCCAAAATGGAACAAAGGTCACGGGTCAGGCACTAGTATTCAGAGTAAGCTTACCTCAACAAAGAGTTACTTGTAATCGATGGTCAGTTCTGCAAAAGAAAGCATTTTTTTTTTCAGTAAGTAAAATCTAAAGCAACTTTAGAAACAAGATTTCGAGATTTAAGACTGTTTCCTGCATGGTTTGTCTCCTCAGTCATCGTCCACAGGACTCTGAGAAGTCGTAGGAATATGCAGGCGCAGACTCGAAGCCCAGCTTCATCTCCAACGGTGTGGAAAGGGACTGTACATCACGGGGCAAAGCCCTATGCTCCCGTACGCCACCAGGACAGAGCCCGGGGAGAGTGACCTCCCGGGGTATCCACGTTGGTTAGACACAGTACAGAGTTTGTCTCGCCCAAAGGGCCTCAACTGTCTATCTTCTCCTGACCCTCCAGCTAGGAGAAGCGCCCGATTCCCAAGTGCTGGCATTACAGGCTTGAGACTGAGACATCATGGCCACCCTCGGACTTCTTGGATGCAAACCGAACACAACACGCTTCCCGCCAAACTGTCAAGTCATCGACATGCACCTTGGTTCTCTCTGAATAAGCGTAAATGAAGCAACGCCAAAACAAAAAAATGCAGAAATTCGACTATCAGGCGGGGAAGGGTAATAATACAAAGCTTAGAAACAAGGCGCAATTGTTTTAAGTTAAAACCTTATCCACGATAGCCGCTAACTACTGTAGTCACATGGCGGATGAACTAGGGACGAAAGCTCTTCTGGCTTTTTTTGAGACAGGGTTTCCTCTGGGTAGCCCTGGCTGCTGGCTGTCCTGGATCTCACTCTGTAGACCAGGCTGGCCTCAAACTCACAGTGATCCACCTGCCTCTGGCTCCCGAGTGCTGGGATTAGAGGCGTGCGCCACCACCGCCCGGCTGGAAGCTTTTCTTCAGCAGCGATAACATTAAGGAAGAGCGGATGGATGGAGACACTCTCGCCAGGAGTTTGCCTGGAAAAATCCCAGGCCGGCCCCGGGTTGGGAGGAGCACGTGTCCGCCGGGAAGCCTCGCTCCGCGAGTGAACCCGGCCTCCCACGCGGGGCCTTCCCAGCCGCAGCCCTGCCACTCAAAGCCTGTGCCGAACCCCGTCAGCAAACCCACAGCAGCAGAGAAAGGAGAGCCAGGCAACTCACCGAGAGAAATCCACAGCTCGGCTGCAACTGTTTAAAGGACCGAAAAGCGCCGACGCGGCCGAATTTATACCTTATGAAACGCCCGGAAGTCAGGCACTGCAGACTGCGCCTGCGCGACGACGTGTGCACCTAGGACCAATGAAAATGCACTAAGGCCAATGGGATCTTCCTTCCGGATTGGCGAGCTCTTGCGCTTCTACCGTCTAGGCGCCGGATTGTTGAGGTTGTGCAGTTTGTTTTCCCTGCTTGGATACACTGGCATATGCAAATGAGAAAAGACGTCTAGAAGAATGCTTTCTAGATTGCAGAGTTTGGATCCACTTTGTATATGGAAGAAACGTTTGATACAGAACAAGGGTGCTTCTACAAGAATTGACTACAGTTAAAAACTTCCCCGTGTGGGGCTGGAGAGCTGGCTTAGTGGTTAAGATCACTGGCTGCTCTTCCAGAGTACCTAGTTCCCATTCCCAGTACCTATATGGCAGCTCGCAGCTCACAAATGAGCTGTCTTCGGCAGATACATGGTGCACATTAACACGCATAAAAATAAAAGATAAACAAACACATTAAAACACACACAAGGGCTCAGTGGTAGAGCGCTTGCCTAGCAAGTGCAAGGCCCTGGGTTCGGTCCTCAGCTCCAGTTAAACACACACACACACACCAAACCTCTCATGCACTCTCAGTAGGAGGACTCCTGCCTAGAATTTGAGGTTCTGGTTAAAACGTTTAATGTTATACACACTTTACACCCAAACACATAAAACTATAATATAAAGATGCTGACAATAAAATATGTTGATGATCCAGGTATTTTTCACTGGATGTACGGGATCCGGAACCCCAGCACTGCACACAAAAACCTGCAATGCATACAACGCTCCCTCATAATACATGCACAAACAATAATGTATGGAGTATGGAGTCAGATGAATAAATTGATGGTATCATCAGATTAAAGCTGGCCTGAGCAGAAACACTGACCATGTTCCTCTTATATATTAAATTGTGTGCTGATTGCATTACATACATTATTTACTATTACAATTCTAAATGATATTTCACAGATTTTAAGATGTGAAACTAAGCCTCACAAATTTTGTTGTGAAATAATATTGAATAAACTTGAAAGAATGAAGCTGGGTGGTGGTGGTGCAA
Source organism: Peromyscus maniculatus bairdii (assembly GCF_049852395.1). Classification (NCBI taxonomy): domain Eukaryota; kingdom Metazoa; phylum Chordata; class Mammalia; order Rodentia; family Cricetidae; genus Peromyscus; species Peromyscus maniculatus. Next base: position 150,806,530 of record NC_134853.1, read on the forward strand.
GCCTTTAATCCTAGCACTCAGGAGGCAGAGGCAGGTGGGTCTCTGTGAGTTCAAGACCAGCCTGGTCAACACAGCGTGTTCCAGGACAGGCTCCAAAGCTACACAGAGAAACCCTGTCTTGAAAAAAAAAAGGGGGGGGGGGGGGAGAAAGAATGTCTGGGCATGCTGACACAGGCCTTTAATCCCAGCACTTGGGAGGTAGAGGAAAAGGCACACTGATCTCTATGAATTGGAAATCAGCCATTTCTACGTAGTGAGTTCCAGGACAGCTAGGGCTACTTAGAGAGATTCTGTCTTTAAAAAAGAGTGATCAAGGGGCTGGAGAGATGGCTCAGAGGTTAAGAAAACTAAGTGCTCTTCCAGAGGTCCTGAGTTCAATTCCCAGCAACCATATGGTGGCTCACAACCATCTGTAATGAGATCTGGTCCCCTCTTCTGGCCTGCAGTCATACATGCTGTATGCATAATAAATAAATAAATTTTTTTTAAAAAAGATCAAGTCAGGTGGTGGTGGTGCACGCCTTTGATCCCAGCATTCCAGAGGCAGAGGTGAGAGAATCTCGTGAGTTTGAGGCCAGCCTGGGCTACAGAGTGAGATCCAGGACAGGCACCAAAACTACACAGAGAAACCCTGTCTTAAAACCAAAACAAACAAACAAACAAAAAAAAGTGGGATATTGAAAATAAAGCAGAAGAAGATAGCTTGGGTGCAGGAGAAATAGATAGATAGTAATTAAATAAGGGGAAGAGCGTCCATGGGGACAGAGGGAAGGAAACAAAGGTCTCAGGAGGAGAAATGAACGGCAGTGTGAAGTGACAGGCGACACAGAAGACTCAGGTTGTCCACCGGCCGAGGCTGGCTCTCCCTTCCTGCTTCCCAGGAGTGCAGCTGACCCTTGACCACACGGACACTCTGATGATGGTCTGTCTACCCTGGAATTACATTAAGACACCTGAGGCTTCACATGTTCACTTCTATGTTGTCTGTGCAGAGATATGTTTAGAACACAAAAGGGTGCTAGGCACAGTGGCACACGTCTTTAATCCCAGCACTACGGAGGCAGGGGCAGGAGAATCTCTGTGAGTTCAAGGCCAGCCTGGGCTACAGAGTGAGTTCTGGGACAACCAGGCCTGCTACACACACACACAAAAACACACACACACACACACACACACACACACACACACACACACACAAAAGATGACCCCCAAAAGGGGCAAAGTGTTAGTATTATGAAATACTTTTGGTTTCATTTCCTTCTAGGTAACAGCAGTGCCTTCTAAACTAGTCTCTCTCTCTCTCTCTCTCTCTCTCTCTCTCTCTCTCTCTCTCTCTCTCTCTTTGTACATTCTCATATTTTGTAAGACATCCAGTCCACTCAGTATCCACTGGACTTGCCTTTATTATTATTATTGAATGTGTATATGATGTATATGTGGGAATGCTCCTGCTACAGTGTGGGGATGTCTGAGGAAAGCTTTGTGGAGGTGATTCTCTCCTTCAACCTTTATGTGGAGCTCCGGGATCTAACTCTGTTCATTTGGTGGCAAGCATTTCTACTCCTGAACCATCTTGCTGGCCCTGGACCTCTCCTTTCTGATTTGGTCTTCCAGACCTCACTCTCTACCCATAAAGAACCAAATTTCATCCACTGTTCAGTAAATACTGGGCAGTGTGTACCTTCAGAACAACCTCTGGAGACATGACCCCAAAGCTGTAGTAACAACTAGAGACCTGATCATTTGGGCCACAGTCATCTGGGAGCAAAGAAACACCCAGTAACGAGTTCCGACTTGTGGTTTCTTTTCGCTCTTAGTAAAGGGTAATGAGCTAAGGAACAAGTAGAAAGGGAGTCACTGCTGAGGTGCCCTGGGCTGAAACTGGGCTGCTTGCCAGAAAGGAGAAGCAGCATCAGCTGCTCTTTGTGACATCAGCCTGAGGTTTAGTTAGCTGTGGTTCAGGTCCAAGTAAAGTAGACTTGAGTGGGTTGCAAGTCTTTGTCCTCAAGCAAATGCTTGAGGTGTTTGTTTTGACCTTGGAAAAAACCTAACCTGTATAATCTCATTTTCTAGACAGGGTGGGGGTGACTAGGAAGGACAGGCACCTAGTGAAGTCCTTGGGACATAGGGGCTCCCAATACTTTCTCTGCAAATTTTCAAAAAAAAAAAAAAAAAAAAAAAAAAAAAAAGAAGAAGAAGAAGAAGAAGAAGAAGAAAAAATTAAGACAGAGGATCTTGTACCTCCTAGGCTCTCCCAGGCCTTGAATTTGCTATGTTACTCAAACTAAGCATTACAGCTTAGATGGAAAGGTACCCTGGCAGTTGGGTGCTAAGGTATACCACAAAGTCACACCACACAACAAACCTGACTGAGCAGGCCAGGAGAGACAGATGGTTAGCTAGGGTGGAGAGAAGCAGCTGAAGAGGCAGACTCTGGAATCAAACTTGGTGGGTGGCAAAAGCCAGCAGAAGCCAATGATCCATACATGCCTTAGGAGAGTCCGAGAAGCAGCTTGGGTCAGTTTGAAATGCTGGGACATGGGCTTAGCTAGAAGTTAAGTGTAGGTTCCTCTATCAATGCTACCTGAAAAGAGAGCACTTCAGAAGGGGGTGGTGTGGAGACCCTTGTATGTAAGGAGATGGGACAGGTGGTGAGAAGAGGAGGCAGTGCTGGGCTAACCTTTTTATTCGAGTTTAAGAAGTGCAGGTGCAGACAGAGCACACAGGCAGGCTGCCGTCCTTGGACAGCAGGTTCTAATTTTGTGACAAGTATGCAAGAGGGGAAAAGGAAGGTCCCAGCTGGTGATCCAGGAACCCGAGGGCATATCCCTCCATTTCTGTAACCCAGAGAAAGAAGGGGCGAGTTAAGTCCAGAGGATGCAGGGCCGGGGTCTGGAGGAGGGCCTGTTGAAGCTTATGAAGTGGCTTAGTAATGGGTGCAGGAAGGGGTTCATGTGAGGGGTCGAGGGTCACCTCATATAGTGGGCAGGTGAGAAGAAAAAAGGAATCCAAGAACAGTGGAAGCTGGCCATCTCTAGGAAGGATAGAATTGTCCTTGGGGGTGGAGACTGTGAGTGATTGAATTGAGTCTTTTTTTTTTTTATCTAGGGTAATGAATGGCCTTGTGAGCTGGAGTAATAGCTAATCCCAAATAAGTAACCTGAGGGGTGGACAGCTGGACCTTAGAGGGTGAGACCCTATGTCCCCAGGTGGACAGAAAGTTTAATAAGGTAGAGGTGTCGGCCTGGCTAATGTGCAGGGATCGCTATAAAGTAGATTAGCTGTGTAATGTGCAAGCTTTGATTTAGGAAGGGACAGAGGGAAGAAGTCAGAGGCCAGAGCCGAGCCAAAGAGATATGGGGTGTTCCTGGGGGAGGACAGTCCAGGTGAGTTGGGTGGAAAGGTGAGTATCTGGGTCAGTCCAAATAAAGGCAAAGACATTTTGTGGTTGGGATCAAGAGGCATGAAAAAGGCATCCTTGAGGTCTAGGACAGAGGAATAGGAGGTCTCTGAGGGGACGGTGGAGAGGGGAGTCCAGGGGTGGGGTACTACGGGTGAAGGGGACCACGGCTGAGCGGATAAGTCGGAGATCCTGAGCCAAGTGGTAGGTTCCATTGGTTTCACCACGAGTATGGGATATTAAAGGGGGAAGAAGTGGGGTGCAGAAAATTCTTAGGGACTTAAAGCTGTGGAGAAGGAGTGGGTATGGAGCCTGGGTGATATATTTGGTAGGGTTTGGTGAGGCTGGTAAAGCTGTCCCCAACTCTGACAGGAGAGGAATGGGCAGAGGTGAATCCCTAAAACTGTCAGGACTAAGTAGGTGGCCCCAGTATACAGAAGGAGAGCACTAGATCACCCTGTTACTGTGGTGTCTATCCGAGGCTCCCTGTCGAAGATGGCAGTGGTCAGGCCAAGGGAGTCCAGGCCCCCTCAGTCAGCCATGACCAGATCTAGGAGATCAGCTGAAAGGCCACTTGGGCTTGATGTCTCCATGCCACAAAGGACATGGGATCACTCAACACCCCAATGCCCTTGGATGGCACCTTGGACATGGTCCAAGTGGTTGATGAGGGTCCGGACAGGACCAGGCTTAGTGACCTCATGACTGCATTTAGAACAGGGACCCAGAGGTTCTCTGGCTTTAGGGAGCCTGGGCAGTCGCTATGGCCAGTTGAAATGCCTTTGCTAGCATCACATATTTGTATTCAGGCTTTTCCATTTTATCCCACGTTGCAACTTAAAGACCACTGCTAAGACTTCTGCCTGTGGAGTCAGGGCTCCTTTTTCTAAATGTTTGTTAGGCCCTAAGATCAGGGAACTCCGGGAGAAGTAGGTCATAAGGAGCTGTTTTCCATCGGGGTCTTGGGATCCAGATTGGTATATTTATCATAAGAAGGCCTTTGTGTTGGGTTTTCATGTTTGTTTTTCATTGAGTTGGGTTTTTATGTTTGTCCTGGATGACCTCTTGGATTTTTTTTTTTATATAATTTGCTGCTTTAAGGGTGTGTGGTGATATACTGTATACCCTAATAAACTTGCCTGAGAATCAGAGGACAGAGCTAGCCACTAGATTAGACATAGAGGCCAGACAGTGGTGGCACACACCCTTAATCATATCATTCGGGAGGCAGAGATGTCTGGATCTCTAGGATTTCCACACTGGAAACTGAGCCAGGCAGTGATGGCACACACCTTTAATCCCAGTACTGGGAAGCACATGCACCTTTAATCCCAGGAAGTGATGTCTGGGCACAGGAAGGTATATAAGGTGTGAGGGAACAGGAACTCACTCTCTTTAGGCTAAGGATTTTGTAGAGGTAAGAACTAGTGGCTGGCTGTTTTGCTTCTCTGATCTTTCAGCTTTTACCCTGATATCTGGCTCTGGATGTTTTTTTATTAAAAGGCCATCTAAGATGCAAACAACAAGGCTGAACTTGTGAAGACCAGCCAGGAGGCAAGTTACACTTAATGGGGAGCCCATTGGACAGGCATTTCCAATAAGTCCTAAAATACTGGATTTTCCTGAGAGAAATGAGATTCACTTAAAGGGCCAAGAAAAAAAAAATACATTTGCTCGGTTGATCCCTAGCAGGAATGCCCCCTAGGATATTGTAATTGTATTCAGGGTCCTGGTTGGGGGCTGCCTCAGGCCTGACTGGGTGGGCAGCCTGGCTGAGAAGGGAGAAAGGGAGACCAAGGAGGCTGGAGAGGAAGGGAAGGGGCTGGGGCTGAGGCTGATAATGGTGAGGCTTGTTAGTGTGATGGAAAATAGTGGAAGAATCGTCTGCTTTGTTCTCACAGGAGCTGTTTTTCCTTGGATGGCTTATGTCATGTGGTCACTTTCAACCAGGACGGGAGTGAGGTCACATGACAAAATCCATCTTTCCTAACCCTAGCAAATATAGGGGTCACACACATGATTGCCTCCGTCCCAATGGGGGAACGGCAGCTAAGACAGCAGCAAGCCATATGTGTCCTTTAAGGTCACCTATGTACAGATGTTAAATTAACCCTTTGTTACAGACTTTACAGGGTTTTAATCACACCCAATATGCTTACAAATCTCAAGGGACAGAAAGTTTCCACAATAGTTTTACAAATCTTGAGATAAAATGTATACCTTAGCAAACAAAGTTTTAAACCAAAACCAAGAGTATGAGATGAGTAGCAATAGTCCTTATTGGGAATAGTCTGTCCCCTTATTTTGTTTTGCTTTCCTTTCTCTCTCACATAGTCAGATGGATCACCTGATATGGACAGAGATTTTGGAAGAAACCTTTAAACAAAACATGTTTGGGCCTATAGAAGGGGGAGCCACACGCCAGCTCCAGAGTCAGATTTTAACTCAAGTGGGACAGCATAAAACAGCAGTCTAATGTCACTCATCCCTAAATGACACCTGAGTCCCTGTAAAACTGAATCCAGTAAGCAGAGAACAAAGAAGGATTAGGGATAGGAAGTTTTTGAGTCCTGGCTATAGACAGGATGCTGCAGGAGGAAGCTGGGAGAAGCAGCAGCCAGGGGGGAGAGTGTGCAGGGTGTGTGCATGTTGCAGCTGGCCTAGCCTCTGCTTTCTCCCCCTCCTGCTAGGTCTCACTCCTGGCTCCCACTTTGCAATAAACTTACAGATCCTGTAAGCGTTGAAGCTCCAATGGGAAGGGATCCTGGCAGTTGGGAGCCAAGGAATACCATAAAGTAAAGCTTAGCAGGTTTCCCCAATGTAACAACTCGGCTCCAGCAGGGGAGGGTTTCCCCCAGCCAAGTTGATACAGCTCTACTCCACCCGGAGTGTAAGAGTGTAACAACTTTGCTCCGCTAGGGGAAGGATTCCTCCAACAGAAGTGTTACAGTTCTGCTCAGCTCTACCCAGCTCCCGCTCCCACAAAAGTTGTGACAGCTTCACTGGTGAAAAGGTCACACTGTACAACAAACCTCATTCAAGAGATTTATTGGGAAGGAAGAATCCAGGAGAGTGGCTGCCTCTAGGGCGAGGTGGCAGCAAACTGAACAGGGTACAGAGTTTATATAGGGTTCCTGAGGCAGTTCGGGGTGGGGTGGGGCTTTCCAAGGTGACTTGGGATTGGTGGGATTCGGTGCTCAGGGACCTCGGGGATTGGTGGAATTTCAATTTCTGTTCCCAAGTCAGGGTCAGGGTGTTTTTCCTTGGCCCTTTTTATATTACAGATCCATCTATGGTAACTTAAAAGACAGGACATTTACAGTGTGTGTGTGTGTGTGTGTGTGTGTGTGTGTGTGTGTGTGTGTGTGTGTGTGTGTGACTAGATTAAAAAGAAATGGGTTGGAGCAGAGAAAAAAGAAATAGGGAACGGGGAATCTCTACATTTCCCTGATGGCTCATAGTAATTGTTTTGATTTTTTTTTTCTTTTTTTGGTTTTTCAAGACAGGGTTTCTCTGTGTATTTTTGGAGCCTGTCCTGGATCTCGCTTTGTAGACCAGGCTGGCCTCAAACTCACAGATGTCTGCCTGTCTCTGCCTCCCCAGTGCTGGGATTAAAGGCGTGCACCACTGCGAGACAGCTCATAATATTTGTAAAGGTCTTGAGTAATATTAGGATCTAGGGTTCCATTAGGTGGTCCTTTGATTGCAAAAGTGAATAAATTTGGGGCGCTTCAGGTCGGGTATCAGGTGGAGAAGCTGGAGGTTTTCTAAGGGCATCCCAAGGGGGAATGAGAGGGGATGTTCCCATGGATGAGAAAGGGAAAATGTCACTGCAGGCTGTAGTTGTGGGCATTCCCCAGGACTCAAGGAGGACCAAATGAGGACCAAGCCATTCAATGGGTCATCACCAGACTCAACCGGGGTCAGGGCCTTATCAAGAGGAGGGACTCAGTGCCTGGTACCAGGGCTTTTGTAGAAGGTGAGGATAAAAACTGAGCTCTAGGAGGAGGGTCTCATCTACAGGAAAGGGTCTCTAATGGGGTCGAAATAGCCACAAGGGTCTAGAGGAGCTGTGGGATTATAGGCAGCTCTGAAGGCGAGGTAGAGGAGGGCAGGAGGTTGCAATAGCCCAGTTGGGCCTAAGGAAACTGCAGGATTGCAGCTCCAAGGGTGGAGGACAGGGTCAGGTCAAGAGGACCAGCCATAGCCTTAAAGATGGTGGATACCTTTACTTCCAAGAGTACCAGAGGAGTGCCAGACACTCAAAGGTCACTTCCTCGGACTCAGGGAAATGTTCACACGGACCAAAGGGAAAACTTACCTAATTGCTGCTGGTGGGTAGGGTGCTGAGGGATTGGTAAGTAGGAAGGTGAGTCTGTTGTGGGTAAACTGGAGATGAGGGATCAGGTCCCAGTGCAGCTTAGACCATGAGGGAGGGGAATTGCAGGCACTAGGAGAGCCTATCAAGTCACGACACCCAATGTAAGCATTACAGCTCGAATGGATGGACGGACAGACGGACGGACAGACGGACAGACAGAAAGGTATCCTGGCAGTTGGGAGCCAAGGAATACAAGTCACACCTCCTAACAAACCTCACACCAGAGATTTATTGACAGGACTATGGCTGCCTCTGCTTGAGTAAGAAACAGCAGGGAACTGAGCAGAAGGCAAGGCTTATAAGAGTTTCTTGTGGGAGGGAGTGGAACTTTGCAGGGTGAAGCTCTCCAGGGTGGAGATAGGTGAGATTTCAGGTGCAGCTGTAGGGTGGGGGCAGGGTCCAGCTGTTAGGACAGTGTTCTGTGGGTGGAACCCGGCAGCTGGAGGTCCTCCGGAGGGACCTGGCTTGAGTAGCTTACACTCAAGATGACCTTGAACTTCTCATCCTTCTGCCGAGGCCTCAGAAGGGTTGGGATACACTTTGCCTTGTTTTATGATGTGGGATTGAACTCAGGGCTTGGTGCATACTAGGCAAGCACTTTACTGACGATACCCCCAGCCCTGGGATTTTTGTTTATGAAGAGAAATACATAAACGACAGATTCTCACTTCTGGCTGCATTTAACATAATCATTTATCTTCTTCATTTGAAGTCACGAGCAGTATTTTGGGTATCATTTTTTTCCTTTTTCTTTCTTTCTTTCTTCTTTTTTTTCCTGAAATAGGGTCTTTCTGTGTAGCCCTGGCTGTCCTGAAACCCAGAGATCTGCCTGCCTCTGCCTCCTAAGTTCTTGGATTTGGGTATAATTTTTTTTTTCAAGACAGGGTTTCTCTGTGTAGTTTTGGTGCCTGTCCTTGAGCTCTCTGTAGACCAGGCTGGCCTCGAACTCACAGAGATCCGCCTGGCTCTGCCTCCCAAGTGCTGGGATTAAAGGCGTGCGCCACCACTGGCCAGCAGATTTGGGTATAATTTTTTTTATTTTATTTTATTTTTTGGGGGGTATAATTTTAATTTATTTTATTTTTGGGGGGTATAATTTTAATTTATTTTATTTTTTGGGGGGTATAATTTTTAAGTTGCTTTAACCTTTTGGAATAAAGTAAAACAAAACAGGGCTGGAGAGGTGGCTCAGTGGTTAGAGCACCGACTCCTCCTCCAGAGGACCCAGGCTGCATTCCCAGCACCCACATGGCAGCTCACAACTGTCTGTAACTCTAATACCTTCACACAGACAGACATACATACAGGCAAAACACCAATAAAAAAATAAAAATAAAAATTTTAAATGTAAAACAAAACAAAACACAGGTCAGGGATATGGCTTAGTAGTAGAGTAATGAGGCCTGAGCTCGATCTCCAGCACTGAAAAAAATAAAAAATAAACAAATCCAGGTTTTTTTAATATTCTAAAATACTTTAATAATTAAGATTGGTGGGAAGACTGATATACAATGCAATTATTTATTTTACATGATTCTGTACATTAGGGGAACATCTTGACGTACAATATGCTAGGCTTTTCCTCCTTTACATTTACACTTGTGACTCCAAGTTACAGACAGAAAACACAAAGTCAACTTTTATATACACTAAGACAGAACCACTGAGTAGATGCCACCCTCCCCCAGGTTTCAGAAGACAATGAGATGAACAGTGACTCCGAGCCCTGATGGCACACAGGAGCGGGCAGGTAGCTCAGGCTTGGCACCGAGAGGGGAAGCGCAGTGAAGGAAGACGGGAAAGTTTTTTGCTGTCAGGCATGGTGGGTCATGTCCATACTCCCTGCACTTGGGAGGTGGAGGCAGGGGGATCAGAGGTTGAGGTCTTCCTTGGCTATCTAGTGAGTCTGAGGCCATTCTGGGCCACATGAGACCCTATCTAATAAAACAAAACAAAATGTCACCTCAGCCACAGATAGCATAGGCATATGCAAAACAGTCCCCAACCAACAGGAAAGAGTGGTTGGAGCCAGGGCTGGGGACAGATCAGTGGCAGGGAGCACCGGCCTAGCTTGTGAGAACTCGGGTTCCATCCTGAGCACACTGAACAAAATGCAATCACAAAGGAGAACGACCAGGTTAGCAGTTACGGCAACCTGTATCTAGACTTCTCGGGTTAGCAGTTATGGCAACCTGTATCTAGACTTCTCGGGTTAGCAGTTAGGGCAACCTGTATCTAGACTTCTAACAGCCTTAGCACAGTCACTGGGTTTCCTCCTTAACCCAAGTGTTAGCGAGCTCTGAGGAGGTGGGGTCTTGTTCCATAGCCAGAAACTACCATGCAGGAACAAAAAACAAAACCACCTCTTCCTCCGTGGAGAAGGAAGTACTATTTTTAAGGTCACTTGAGCATTTTTGTTTGCCCTCTATTCTAAATCTTCACTAAGTGTGATGCTAACAAGGAGAAAATCGCTGAGAGAACACCAACAGGAAAGAGAACAAAGCAGGAGAAACAAAACAGTCACAATTTACTAAATACGAAGGTGAGGAAGAGCTGGGTAAGCCTGTTGACCTTATGATCCCAGATGGGGAAGGCTGGGGAGGAAGACCTCAAGTCTAAGGCTAGCTGAGCTACATTCTGACTGCAGACTAAAACAAAAAGACAAGAGAGAAACGGAACGTCTTCTTTTCCACTTACAACGTAAATTGCAATCAGGAGGGAACAGTGAGGCTGTGTGGGTTTCAGGAGAAAAATTCTTCGAGGTACATAACCAGATCTGCTTTAGGAAATCATACTGACATCACAAATACGAATGGGGAGGGCCTGATCCAGAAACTTAGGCACCGACCACACTGGCTACAGCATGGAATTGAAAAGGCAAGTGAGGTGAATGCTGCCAGAGAGGAGAGGCGGGAGGCTGCTGGAGCAGAGGGGCTCCACAGCAAGGGGGGCCAAGGGCACCGAGGAGGGGCTCTGGCTGCACGCATGGGCACCAGTGGCACACGTGTGCTCCCACAGGGCGCCTACATCCACCGGCTGAAGTGATTTACAGTATCATTTGGTACAAGGAACATAGATAGCCTATGGAGTTTAACCCATGAGTCAGTTCTCTGCCAAAGTGACATTAATATTAAGGCCTTTTTCTTGGTTTGTATTTAGAAACTGTGCATGATATTCTCATTTAAACAGCTTGATCACAGCTCCGACTGTTGAATGAGTAAATTCCCATCATTTCTTTAAGATAACTTTAAAATATGGACCAGGATGAAAGCTAAACATGATGGCTCATGCTTGTAATCCCAGCATGTGGGAGGCTGAGACAGGAGTTTGAGGCCAGCCTGGGCTACACAGTGAGTTGCGGGGCCAGCCTGAGCCACAGTTTAAGATCTTGTCTCGAAACAAAAGGGAAGGAGCTGGGAAGACAAGTGTCAAGGAGGGACAGCCCGGACGCCAAGCTTCCTGTCGGCCTCAGTCTAGGAGGGATAGTACATTCTTCCAACTGCCATGCCAGGGGGTCCAAGCACTTCTTCTGCAAGTGGGGGCCCTTTGCTAGAACGGTAGTGCCCCCGGGGTTTCTGGCAAGAGGATTTGGTGGCTGGAATAACACCTGCATGAGTGGGTCTCACACACACACACAGCGAGGTGGGTAAGGCTAATGGCACCACCTGCCTCAGCACAAGCACTGTCTCGGGGCAGGGTGTGCTGCAGCCAGTAAAACTCAGGTCCATCAAGGGCCCGAGCTTGGGTGGCTGGGGACAGGGACGCCTTCAAGTCCACTGCAGTGCTGTTAACAGGTTCAAAAGCATTAGGTGTTTCATTCTTCTCTAAGGGCGGCACAGGAGACTCCGTTCCAGTGAAAGGCTACGTTCATAGAAGTGCTCTTCACCCCAAACCAGATCCCAGAGCAGCCTGGCTGTGTGGGAAGTGCTATGGTTGCTTTTCCATGGTCCTTCAGTCCCTTTCTCACACTTCAGCATCATGGGCGATGGTAGCTGGAAGGGTCAAAAAAGGACAAGTTACCAGACAATTGAGACTGCTTTTCTTTTTTTTTTCTTTCCTTTTTTTTAAAAAGATTTATTTATTATGTATACAGTGTTCTGCCTGCAGGTAGTATACCTACATGCCAGAAGAGGGCAACGGGTCTAGGTTATAGATGGTTGTGAGCCACCATATGGTTGCTGAGAAATGAACTCAGGTCCTCTGGAAGAGCAGCCAGTGCTCTTAACCACTGAGCCATCCCTCTAGCCCAAGACTGCTTTTCTATTCTTTAAATTTTTTGGGAAAAATCAAAAGGATTTTTGTTGATTACAAAAATGTATGTAGTTCCAGTGGTGCTGAAGGCTGAAGTAGGGCTGGCTCGTACATGCTCCACCACTAAATTAAATCTCTAGCGCTGGCTCCACTCGATTAGTACTATTATGTTGTAGCTGGAGAGGTAGCGGTACTTCCAGCATTGGTAGTTTGAGGCAGGAGGACTGCTTTGAGTTCCAGGTTCCAGGCTAGCTTGAGCTACAGTGTGAGATCCTATCTCAAAAGGACAACAAGCTCCCCAAAGGAGAACTGGTCAGACCTGTGCTTGTCACTCTGCAGACAATCGGCAAAACAGCTGTTTGTCAGAAGCCAAGTAAACAAAAGAGCAGGATCCCCGGTTTTGTTTCATAGAACAAAAACAAAAGAAAACAACAAAAAAATGGATTTTCTCCTTAAGCATCTACTATCTTGAGTTGATACGGTGGCAATTCAACTGCAGGCTGAGGATGGAGGGTCTGAGAGAGGGATGCTTGCTCTCTAGACTCCAGGCATCTCCACCTCAGTGTGTCACAGGTGCATCAGCCTTAAATGTCTGCAGTTTATTTCCCAGTTGCCCTTCTGCTGCAGAACAAGAGCTTGTAGAAACTCGAGGTTCTTCCTGATTGCCTGTTGTAACCAAAGGATCCAGAATTGTATGTACTGTGTTAAAGGTGCTCAGTAAATACTTGCTAAATAAACTAAGCTGTCTACACAGTTTATGGTCTCACAGATCTCACACTCACATCTGTAGCCTCTGCTCTTAGGAGGCTGACAGAAGGATCCAGAGCCCCAGGCTAAGCTAGGCATGGTGGCATAGGCCTGCAGTCCAGTCTCGGGACAGTGAGACCCCGTCTCAAAAACAACAACAGAAGAAGTATCTGGGAGATTAGTAACTCAAGTTTGTAATCCCAGCACTTTGAGGGTAGGAGCTAGAGAGTTTCAAGCCAGCCCTGGTTACATATAAATTCTAGGTCTGGGCTACACAAAATGGCAAAACTCAGAAAGGCATTTACAACTGCCCCTTAGTTCTCATTCTCTTTCGTTGGTGGTGTTCCTTTGGTACAGGGATTGATTTAGCCCAGGATGCTCTGGAACTCGCTATGTAGCTGAGGATGATCTTGAAATCCTGACCTTCCTGCCTCTATCACCTGAGTGCTAGGATAACAGACACACACTGCTGTGGGATGTCCTGTATGTTGTGAATATATGTTGCTATGATTGATTGATAAAACACTGATTGGCCAGTAGCCAGGCAGGAAGTATAGGATAAGTAGAACAAAGAGAGAAGAGAGGCTGAGAGGTGGAAGCTAGGAGGAGACACCAGCCTGCCGTCCGGGGAGCATGATGTAAAAGGCAGCAGGTAAAGCCACGGAACACATGGTGACATATAGATTAACAGAAATGGGCTGAGTTTAAATGCAAGAGCTAGACAGTGGTAGGCCTGAGCTAAAGGCTGAGCAATTTAAATAATATAAGCATCTGTATGTTTATTTTATAAGTGGGCTATGGGACTCCCTGGGCTTAGAGGGACCTGGAGAGAAAAACTCTAGTTACAATACACCACCACACCCAGATTATAAGTGCTGGGGATGGAACCCAGGGCTTTGTGCATGCAAGACAAGCACTCTACAAACTGAGCTACATCCTCGGCCCTATTCATTTCTTCTTTTTGTTGTTGTTGTTGTTTGGTTTCTTGAGGCAGGGTTTCTCTGTAGCCCTGGCTGTTCTGAACTCTCTGAAGACCAGGTTGGCCTAGAACTCAGAGATCCATCTGCCTCTGCCTCCTGAGTGCTGGGATTAAAGGTGTGTGCCACCACCGCCCGGCTCACTCTATTTCTAACATGTGTAATGTGTGGGTGCAGATCCACATATGCAGTGGGCACGTGGGAGTCAGACTCTGACAGCCGAGGGTGTCGGTCTTTGTCTTCCACTGGTTTGAGTCAAGGTCTCTTGTTCACTGCTGTGTACACTAGGCTAGCCCATGGACTTCTGAGGATTGGCCTATCTCTGCTTTCCATCTCACTGTGGTACGTGGGGATGATAGACACTCGCATCTGGCTTTAGTGGCTCTAGGGGTCCAAACTCATCTTTACACTTTCACAGCAGTGCTCATCCACAGAGCCGTCACCTGGCCCCACTGTCTCTGTTCTTAATACAAGGTCTCATGGAGTCGAGGCTGGCCTTGAACTCCTGATCCTTCTGCCTCCACCTTCCAAGTGCTGTGATTACGGATCTATGCCCCCATGCCTGGCTTTCTAGATCAGTAGAATTCCTCCTATCTGAACAACTTTGTTATGCTTGTCCATTGGAGAAATTTTACTTAGCTATAAATATTTGGATCTTTAGGGTCTTACCGTGTAAAATGTTTGCTGTCTTCATGAACCTCCATCTCTGAGCTTTTAAATTCATTCAATTCTTTTCTTATGGCAGCCTGTAGGATAGAAATAAGATTCAAGCATCGTATCTCTCCTGAAGGGCAGCTGTGTGACTTGCCATGTCTCTAATGGGCTAACCGTCAGGAGGAACCACAAGTCTTGGGTACAGCACAGAGGGAAGAAAAAAGCCAGGTCAAGAAAAAAGAAAAAAGAAAAAAGCCTGGTCAAGAGAGCCATTGGAGCTGAACCAGACACATGGCACTCTCCTTGACACCACTAAGCTTCGTGCAAAGCCAAGTCTCAAGTTAAAGCAAAGCGTTAAAAAGATAGACTGTAAAGCCTTTGTAGTTTCCACAGCACATTAAGCAGGGTATAGAAGTGAATAAGTATAATTACTCAAATACAGCACCAAATCTCCTCCAACTGCCTCTGTTAATAATATGGGGATTTTTTTTATGTTTTTTTTTTTGAGGCTTTATTTATTTTTATGTGCATTGGTTTTTTTGCCTGCATGTATGCCTCTGGAAGGATGCCAGATGCTCTGGAACTAGAGTTACAGACAGTTGTGAGCTGCTATGTGGGTGCGGGGAACTGAACCTGGGTCCTCTGGAACAGCAGCTGGTGCTCTTAACCACTGAGCCATCTCTCCGGCCCTACGAATATGATTTATTGGGATGGAGAGAACGCTTGGCAGTTAAGAGCAGCACTGCTCTTCCAGAGGATCCGGGATTCAATCCCCACATGGTGGCTAACAACTGCCTGTAATTCAGTTCCAGGGCATTCGATGCCCTTCTTCTGGCCTCTCTGCATAGACAGACAGGCCAGAAAAACACCCATAAACATAAAATATTAAAAGGGGGGAGGGGCAGGCGATGGTGGTGCACACCTTTAATCCCAGCACTCCATAGGCAGAGGCAGGTGGATATCTATGAATTCGAGGACAGCCTGGTCTACGGAGCAAGATCCAGGGCAGCCACGAAAACTACAGAGAAACTCTGTCTCAAAAAGTTCCCCAGAAAACAAACAAACAAACAAACAAACAAAACCAAAAATGTAACAACAAAGACAAAAAAAAGGATTTTATTTCTATCTCAATTTTCTCTTTTTTCCTTCCTTCCTTCCTTCCTTCCTTCCTTCCTTCCTTCCTTCCTTCCTTCCTTCCTTCCTTCCTTTCTTCCTTCCTTCCTTCCTTTCTTTTTTTTTGAGACAGTTTCTCTGTGTAGACCTGGGTGTCCTGGAAATCACTCTGTGGACCAGGCTGGCCTCAACCCACAGAGATCCACCTGCCCCTGCCTTCTGAGGGGCTGGGATCAAAGGTGTGTGCTGCCTGGCAATACAGCTGTTTTCTCAATGTTTAATATAAGACTGGGGTTTACATCTTGGCATTTTGTACCTTGCTTTGAAATTTAGCATCCTATCAAACTAGAAGCTTTGCTGCCGGCTTACTCTCTCATTAGTAACTTGTATCCTTCAGAGAAAGAAGAGCAGAGCATGGACTCTGAAGATGCCCACACTGGGGCGTATGCTGTGCTCTGCCAAGTGCCTCTTTCTGTTACCTCCATGCTTAAATCTGTTTAAAATCTCTCTTAATAAACCCTAAGCTGGATGGTGGTGGTAGCAAACGCCTTTAATCCCAGCACTCAGGAGGCAGAACCAGGCAGATCTTTGTGAGTTCGAGGCCAGCCTGGTCTACAGAGTGAGATCCAGGACAGGCACCAAAACTACACAGAGAAACCCTGTCTCGAGAAGAAAAAAACAAACAAACCAAAAAGCCATAAGTGTGTTTCAAAATAAAATAATAATAGAAAAGAGAAGAGTAAGAAGGAAAATCAAAGAGACTATGAGAGCATTTTTGATTTACCTTGTCAGCAGGTGTCAGTTTGGTCCAAGGTTTATCTGCTCGCCGGTCATAATCCTGAGCATCTGTTACCTCCACATACTCATTAAACCTCAGAATCTTCCTGGCAAGTAGTTCAGCCACAGTTGGCCTTTGACTGAGCTGAAAGAAACAGAGGCCATCACGCATTCCAGTTGCTTTACCATCAATGGACACTGGAGCTACATGGGGAGCTTGCTTTCTTTTATTTATTTATTTATTTATTTATTTATTTATTTATTTATTTATTTATTTATTTATTTATTTATTTATTTATTTATTGTTTTTTGAGATAGGATTTCTCTGTGTAGTTCTAGCCATCTTGGAACTCACTCTGTAGCCCAGGCTGGCCTCAAACTCAGAGAGATCCTCTTGCCTCTGCCTCCCGAGTGCTGGGATTAGAGGCAAGTGCCACCGTCAGCAGTGTTTTTTTCTTTTGAGATAAGGTCTTACTCTGTAGCTCAGGCTAGCCTGAAACCCGCAGTAATTTTCCTGCTGACTCAGCCACCTTCGTGCCAGAATTATAGGAATGAGCAACCATACCCAGACTACCTGGGAAGCTTTAACTATACCCGCCTGGGTCCCATCCTCCCAAAGCTCTCCGAGGATTCTGGGTATTAGGAGTTTCATTCTGGACTGGCAAGGTGGCTTGGTGGGTAATGGGTGAGAGCACTTGTCACCAAGTCTGATGAACTGCGGTTAATCCCTGGGACTCACAGTGGAGAGAGAGAGAGAGAGCTCAGGCCCACAAGTTGTCCTCTGACTTCCACATGCATGCCATAACATGCAATACTCCATACACGCAAAATAGGTAAAAATGTATAAAAACTGTAAGAGTTTGGTTTTTTATTTTAATTCACATCATTGTATAGAACGATTGCCATGCCCCATGTTCCGCAAACTTTAATGTGTGCTCCTAGTGCCTGAAGATCTGGTTACAATGCAGAGGCTGCTGTCTGAGGCTAGAGCTCAGTGCAAAGCACATGTTTAGCATCCATGACACCCTTGGTCCAGCCCCAGCACTGGCCCCTCCCACCTCCCTGCCTCAAGAAAAAGTGGATTCTGATTATAGATGGGTCTAGAATAGAACCTGAGGTTACATGGCTCTGAGACGTTCCCAGGAAATACCTGGTCAATGCTACCAAAATAGCAGATTCTGTGGAAATTATGACTTTTTCCCCTAAAGATTTATTTATTTATCTGAAGTGCATGAATACTCCATCTGCATGTATGCCTGCACACCAGCAGAGGGCATCAGATCCCATTTGGCAGTCACCTTCTTTTGTGTCCCGCTTGTCCAGTTTCGACAGCATACTGTTAGCAGCTGAGGAAAAGGCAGTTTCTTTGCCCAGTGGCTAAATCTGCCACAAATGAAAGCAAACCTCATATGGAGGTTCTTCAATGCCCTTCATCCTCCCCCCTTTTTTTCCCCCAAAGATTTACTTTTTTTTGTTTGTTTTGTTTTTTTTCAAGACAGGGTTTCTTTGTGTAGTTTTGGTGCCTGTCCTAGATCTCGCTCTGTAGACCAGGCTGGTCTCGAACTCACAGAGATCCACCTGGTTCTGCCTCCCGAGGTGCTGGGATTAAAGGCGTGTGCCACCACCGCCTGGCTGATTTACCTATTTTTTAAGATTTATTTATTTATTATGTATACAGTGTTCTGTATGCATGTGTCCCTGCATGCTAGAAAGCACCAGATCTCATTACAGATGGTTATTAGCCACCATGTGATTGCTGGGAATTGAACTCAGGACTTTTGGAAGAGCAACCAGTGCTCTTAACCTCTGAGCCGTCTCTCTAGCCAGGGAAATTACATTTAAGGCTATACAATTAGGTCACCTTAAATGTTAAAAGGCAGTAGGACTGGGAATGGCCTCTAATCAGCAAGGATAATTCCTCCATTCCTGGAGAGCGATAGAATAATTCCAGAAAGAATATCCATACTTTCACTGTTCTGGGATTTCTTGTTCTGTTTTTTGAGACAGGGTTTCTCTGTGTTGCCCTGGCTGTCCTGGAGCTCACTCTGTGGACCAGGCTAGCCTCGACTAAGAGATCCTCCTGCCTCTGTCTCCCAGGTGCTAGGCCCAAAGGTGCTATGGCATTTGCCTGGCGAGTCTTATGACTTTTGGTAAGCCTCTAGAGTGCTAAGAACACATCAGAATCTGCAGGAGGCAACTATAAACGTAATGGGGAACGGAAAAGAAAAGAGATGACTCCAGTGCCAACATGGGCCACTGCAGAAAAGTCTTATCCCGACTGACCCAGACCAGGGAGAAAATCACGTCTCTTCTTATTTCCCAGGTCTCAGGATTATTTCAATTACTTTCTTGATTTGAAAACAACCAGTCTGTTTGCAAAATGGAATGCTACAAATTCTCCTATTATTGCTTCTATATATCAATAAAATTTTTAGTCTAAAAGGGCTCACTAGTAGAATAGTTGTCTAGAATGCACAAAGACCTTCTTTTGATCCCCACCCCACCCCCAAACCCAAGCAAACAGAACCCTCCAGGAAAACAAGAAACCTCCCACCACATTCAGAGTTCTTGGTTTAAATGTACCATGTGCCAACCTCTCTCAAATATTACAACCCAACCAAGAGGTGCACTCCTGCCAATATGGTGGGGGTTTCTATATAGATGTGCTTATTTTCCTAGCGATCTAAGGCATGAGTCCAACTCATTGACTCCAATCACACAGGTCACCCAAATACAAGGACACCGTACCTTTCTAGTGAGTCGACGCTTAATCTCTCGTTTCTCTGCTTGGCGATCAGCTTCATTTTTAGCTTCAGTTCATAGAAACAAAGGATATTACTTCAAAATGACAATCTGCACACCAAACATTTTAGTAATATAATACATATATTTCTTAGAGGTCAAAGCAAGACCGAAATACTCCATTTGTGAATGGCTAATCAAGAACCCTTTCCTAGTAAGGCAGTCTTTCCTGTCCACTGTATAGTCAAGTACTTAAACACAGAAAACTAGGGCATCAGACTTGAGCCAAGGATATTTTTCACTTTTTTTTTTAAGACAGGCTTTCTCCGTGTAGCAGTCCTGACTGTTCTAAAGTAGCTCTATAGACCAGGCTGGCCTCAAACTCACAGAGATCCACATGTCTGTCTCCTGAGTGCTTGGGATTAAAGGTGTGAGCCACAACCACCAGGCAGTTTTTCACATTTTTAAGCATTTTTCAGCTACCTAAACATTTCCATGTGCTTAATGATCTAGAGAGCTGAAAATATTTTTAATACTGACTATAGTGCTCTTGAAGAGGAAGTTTTCAGGAGACAGTTCAGTACACTTGCTGCACTAGAGGACCTGAGTTCAATTCCCAGCAACCACAGTGGAGGCTCACACTGCCTGTAACTTCAGCTGGGTTGGGGGAATTCCACTCCCTCTTCTGGCCTCTACCATCACCCACCTCAAACATGGCACACACTCACAACACATGTACACATATATAATAAAATAGACAAATACTTTTCTTGGGGAAAAAAGTTTCTAGGGGCTGCAGAAATGGACCAGTGATTAAGAGCACTGGCTGCTCTTCTAGAGGATACAGGTTTGGTTCCCAGGCTCAAAACCATCTGTAACTCCAGTTCCAGAGGATCTGATGCCCTCTTCTGGCCTCTGAGGGCACCAGGCACCCATATGCTGCACAGACATACATGCAGACAAAACACAGAGAAATAAAATAAATTATATATAAAAAGTAAATGCATACTGCACTTGCAGAGGACCCAAGTTTAGTTCCCAGCACACTACTGGCTGGCTCACAACTGCCTGTGACTCTGGCTCTAGGGAGGTCTGATGCCTCTGGCCTCAGTGGACACCTGCACTCATATGCATGCACACACATATATGCAATTAAAAACAGTAATAAATCTTTTTTTAAAAAAGAAAAGAAAAAATTTCCAGAGTCATCCTAAGAATAGTTAATTGATAATGCACCCCGTCAAGGGTGGTTTCTACAAAGCTTCTCAATTCTAAACTCACTGAGTGACTAAACTGTGAATATAGATCCAAACAGCACTGAGAAAGCAGGTGAGGGAATGATCAGACGGCATGCTGAAGCAGCTTCCGGAGACCCTGCCACTCCTCTGCTGAAATAGGAACGCTTTCCTCCACCCCACCCCTACTTGCTCCAGAGAATCGACTGTGTCTCTCCACTCTCACAGACACTCCCATCCCTCTTCACTGCACCCTGTCCTCCTTTGTGTCTCTCTCCTCTTCACTCCGTACCCTCCACATCCATGTCCACAGGGATGAAATAGGTAAGAGCTGTCGAGAAGAGATCACTCTCCGAGGGGCAAACAGGACTGCCGGCAGAGCCAGAGGGACGGGATTTGAGACCCAAGGACACAGGTATCCCAGGACATGGCTGGTCCTTGTCCTAGGGGCTCAGCTCAGGGTCTTCACTGCGGTGGGTACTTCCAAGGAACAAGGACACAGAAGGCCTTCGGGGAAGGGTATGCTGAGAGCTTAGGGTGGGAAGACAGAAGGGAGCCCTGGAGTGGAAGCACCTGGCTGGACTATTTCTGGTGATTTGACCTGGGATGGATACAAGCAGGGACAAGATGGGAGTGGGAGGTGGGACTGCCATCTGTCCTCAGGAGCTCCAGACCCAGGAGAGGAAGGGGAGGAGCGCCACAGCACAGGTTCTAACTCAAAACCTAAGACTAAAGTCAGTCTGAGATGAGAACATTGTTCAAACTATGCACATGGACAATAAGTTAGATACGCTCTCCTATTTGGTGGCTGCAGAAATACAAGTCAAGAGATAAATGGAGAATGAAAACCATGGATCAGGGGATTGTTTTGGGCCCTATCCTTAGAATCCACCAGGAACAGATATGTCCTGTACACCAACTCAGCCATTACCTTAGCTCCCTGAACAAAGAATGCATAGGCCAAGCCTGCACACACAGTCACATTATCACAAATGCCAACATAGACCCAGGATGCTATGAAAACATTTGAAAAAAGTTTCTGGCGTATTATTGTACACTGAACAATACCATGGAGACATCTTTCTAGGAAGCTGGGCTTCCAGAGCAGGAACTAATAACTCTCCGTGGCCCTTTAGCAAACACTCCTGGCCTTATGCACATTGCACTCACGCTGCAGTATATTCCGTTGCTCCAGTTCTTCTGCTGTCGGTCTTTGGCTCAGTCGCCTACAACAGAGAGACACAGGGTACTTAACTGTCTGTGGCAAAGCTCCAATCACTGTTTCTAAGGATTTGGGGAGTTTCTTGGGCCAAGATTTATATTGACCTATAACAAAGAAATCAGGAAAATCTCTAACATATACTCCAGTAGCGTATTTGCTTATCATGAAGCAATTTGACATGGAGAGTGCTACTATATACACTGCTGTACACACACTGCTGTGCACACACTGCTGTACACACACTACTGTACACACACTACTGTGCTGACCGTGGTGGCTTACACCTGGGAGGCCAGCACCTGAGGGTAGATGCCCAGGGGGACCTAGATCTTCCTCAAGACAGAAAGGTGGGCAAGTGTGGAGGGGCCTGGCAGTTAGAAACACTGCTGTTCTACCAGAGAACCTGGGTTTGGTTCCAAGCACTGACGTGGCAGCTCACAACCGACCGGAATCCCAGTTCCAGGGGATCTGATGCTGTCTTCTGAATTTCTTGGGCATTGCACACATGTGCTTACATACAGCCAAAACACTCATACACATTTTTAAAAAAGGAAAAAGAACTTTAAAACAAACAAACAAAAAGAATCCTTACTAGGCATGATGGTCTTTAATCCCAGCACTCAAGGAGGCAGAGGCAATCGGATCTCTGTGATTTCAAGGCCAGCCTGGTCTACAGAGTGAGTTCCAGGATGGCAAGGGCAAAAACAAAAAAATTCTGTCTCAAAAAACAAACAAACAGGGGCTGTAGAGATGGCTCAGAGGTTAAGAGCACTGACTGCTTGCTCTTCCATAGATCCCGAGTTCAATTCCCAGCAACCACATGGTGGCTCACAACCATCTATAATGAGATCTGGTGACCTCTTCTGGTGTGCAGACATACATACAAACAGAACACTGTATACATAATAAATAAATAAATCTTTAAACAAACAAATAAAGGTGTTCATTATCCCTATGTGTGAACTGATATCTGGTGGTTCTGGTTTCTGTCTCTCTGATTATTAGTGATGTCGAACATATTTTGTTTTGAGACAGGGTCTCACTGTATACCTGACTGTCCTAGAATTTACTATGTAGAGCAGGCTAGCCTCAAACTCAAAGATCTACTTGCCTCTGCCTCCCAGTAATGGGATTAAAGGTGCACACCACATCTGGCCATGCTGAATGTTTTTAAAATATACCTGATTGCCGAGTGGTGGTACATGCCTTTAATCCCAGCATTTGGGAGGCAGAGCCAGGCGAATATCTGTGAGTTCGAGGCCAGCCTAGTCTACAGAGCAAGCTCCAGGACAGGCACCAAAGCTACACAGAGAAACCCTGTCTCAAAAAATAAAAAAATAAAAAAAAGAAAAGAAAAAAGCATACACACACACACACATACCTGATGGACATATATATATATATGTGTTATTTTATTTTTTGGAAACAGGGTTTCCCACTGTACATCAGTGTGGTCTGAAACTTGTGGCAACCATCTTGCCTCAGCCTCCTGAATGCTGGGATCCCATGCGTGCATTACCACATCTGGCTGCAACACCGGGGGAAAGGCAAAGATCGCACTGTCCTCTCCATGGACAGATACAGGAGGGGCAGCTGCTGACGAGGAAAGGCAGGCCACACCGTGACCACGAACAGACTGACTAGTCTACATAATTTCCTGACAGAGTGGGGGAGGAAGGCGCTGCACTGCTGAGCAGTCACTAAGACCTCGAGTCCCAGCACACAGGAGGCTGAGGCAGGAAGGCTGCCATAGGTACAAGGCCAGTTTAGGCCACAGCATGAAACTTTCACAAAACAACCACAAAAGAATTTACATTATAATCCCCAAACCTTTGCAGTGACAACCCGGGTGGAAACTAACAGAGTCCTGGCTTTCAGAGTGGCCCCAGGACCAGCAGTACGAACACGACACACAAACCAGGCCCCACCCTGGAGCAAAAACTCTGGGCGGAACTCGACAGTTTGCTTTTTAAACAAGCTTGCCAGGTAAGTTAAGCCTGCCAAATGAATGCTTAAGTGTGAGAACCACTGACTAGAATTAATTAGAAGAATGAAAAATCAGGGGTACACCAACTACCAAGGTTATGACTCAATTAATTGTATCAGTTCAGTGGAGTAGCATACAGTGATCATTAGTAATAAGAACAAAGACTATTTATTTGGTTGCTGGTGGTGGTATGAGTCTTAAATCTTAGCACTCAGGGAAGCAGAGGCAAGTGGACCTTTGAAAGTTTGAGACCAGCCTGGTCTACATAGTTCTAGGAGAGCCCGGGCTACATAGTAAGACCTTGTCTCAAAATAAATAAAAGACTATATGGTAACAGGAAAATTGTTAAGATTAAAAAAAAAAAATGTTGGTCAAGAGGTGGTAGCACATGTGTTTAATCCCAGCACTGGGGAGGCAGAGGCAGGCGGATCTCTGTGAGTTCGAGGCCAGCCTGGTCTACAGAGTGACATCCAGGACAGGATCCAAAGCTACACTGAGAAACTCTGTCTTGAAAAAACAAAACAAAACAAAAAAGATGATGAGGGCCTAGAGAGATGACTCAGTGGTTAAAAGCACATACTACTCTTCTAGGGGACCCAAGTTGGATTCTCAAAACACACATAAAGTGGCTCACAACTGTCTGTAACTCCAGTTCCAGGAGATCTACACCCCTCTATTCCATGAGGGCACTTCACTCATGCATGCACATGCATGTATACAAACACACATGCACACACAATTATTAAACCTTTAGAATAAAGTGGCTAAGAACAATTTTCAGATCAAAGCACACTGAAGAGACAGGGAAACTAGATATCACACATTACCTCAGACTGGAAATTAGACTTGGGAGTATAAAACCCTACTATTAAAATTATTATGGGTTAGCTGGGCAGTGGGGGCGCACACCTTTAATCCCAGGACTCTGAGGCAGAGGCAGGTGGATCTCTGAGTTTAGGCCAGCCTGGTCTACAGAGTGAGATCCAGGAGAGCCAGGGCTACACAGAGAAACACTGTTTCGAAAAACAAAACAAAACAAAAACCGATGGGATAAAGTAGTACACCAACAATTCTAACACTTGGGAGGTGGAGGCAGGAGATGAGGACTTCAAAGCCATCCTCAGGTACATGAATTTGAGACTAGCTTTGACTACATGAGACCCTGCTTCAAAAATAAAGAAATACATATAAATAAGTACAAATGAGTATGGATAGTATACTAGATGAAAATACTACACTGAATACTAGTTTTGTTGAAAAACTGGTAGTATTCTGTGGGGATAAGAGAATGTCCTTCACAGAAGACTGTGCTGAAGTACTTAGAAGTAGAGTCACCTGGTATGGTGGTGCACACCTTTAACTCCAGTACTCATCAGAGGCAGGGGGATCTCTGTGAGTTCAAGACTAGTCAAAGCTATATCATGAGATCTTGTCTTAAAAAACAAAAATCAACTGCATGTGTTAGTGTGCATATACCTGTAATCCTAGCACTTGGTTGAGTTAGGAGGATTCTGAAGTTCAAGGACAGCCGGGGTTACCTAGAGAATTTGAGGTCAGCCTGAGATACAATGAGAGAACCTGTCTAAACAAAACAAAACAAAGATCATGAATATTTGAGTCTCATTATATGGCCCAGGTTAGCTTGGAACCAGAAATATCCTAGCTTCAGTCTCCCAAGTGCTGAAATTACATGTGAGAGACATCACAGCTTATACTGTATTCTGAAAGGGTCCAGAAAAAACAGTATGTGCATACTGGCAGTGTACATAATAATCATTAACACAAACAAGCACACATGAGTATATCTAGGTAAAGGGTATTTTCTCACAATTCTTCTTGTTTGAAATGGGTATCTCCCCTCTAAAGTAAATGATACATAGTATGAGATAAAGGCTTCAGCACCTCAATGCCAGAGTAGACAAAAGGCCAGCCTTGTTTCTTTTCTTTTTTTTAAATTTATTTATCTATTGTGCATTGTTGTTTTGCCTGTGTGAGGGTCCCCTGGAACCGGAGTTATAGTTGTGAGCTGCCATGTGGGTGCTGGGAATTGAACCTGGGTCCTCTGGAAGAGCAGTCAGTGCTCTTAACCACTAGGCCATCTCTTCAGCCCTGCCAGTCTTGTTTCTAGATGCAGCATACACGGACTATGTACAAGGAAAGCTAGCTGTCTATGATAGGTAAGAGGGCTGGATCTTAGTTAATGGACACTCTCAGTTAATTTTTCTTGTAGGGAGAAGGCCGAGAGCTTTTCTACCTGTTATCCCTTTTAGAGGGGGAGAAGTAGCTGTGCCATGCAAACACCTATCTATACACAAATATGCTCGTTACATAAACAAGAGGCTGGCCTGCATTTCACTTCCCTCCTTGATTCCAGCTGACTTGAAAAATATACTAACTTTTTGAAAAGAAATAGCTACATGGTACTTATTTATTAAAAAAAAAATACAGGTGTGATGAGTTAGGTTGGCATTTCATGGTTCAGCAAGAGGATAAAGTCACACAGGAATCTGCGTGTCCTGGGAACCAGCCTGACTTCTTTAGCAACCTTTGCAAAACCTTCAGTCTTATGTGATGATGGCTCAAAGCTCCCAGTGCCATCTCTGACATTCCCGACCTCCTAAAGCTTAGAGAAATTCCACCTGTCTAACATACATTGTTAGAATTATTCCTTTAAAAGACAGACGAGTGCTTTACAAACCCAAATGCAAAGGCCTACCGGATCAGCGTGTTCCCAATCTGGTGCCGGATTTCATT
This sequence comes from Peromyscus maniculatus bairdii, assembly GCF_049852395.1. Taxonomy (NCBI): domain Eukaryota; kingdom Metazoa; phylum Chordata; class Mammalia; order Rodentia; family Cricetidae; genus Peromyscus; species Peromyscus maniculatus. Next base: position 150,832,770 of record NC_134853.1, read on the forward strand.
CCACTCCTCCTTGCTTTTACGAGGCCAAGAATTCAGGTTCAACTCTGGTTCACTGGGTCTGCTGCTTAGCTTCATTGCCAATGTGTCTTTCCTCTTCACTTTGTTGGCCAGAGCACCTTTACACAGGGAAAAAATGTTGAAACACAAAGGCACAGCTCATGTGAGCCAGGCAAAAGGGTGAGAATACAACTCCCAGCTGCCCAGTTGGCTTCAAATGATCCAGCCAAACACAGAGGAAGGAATAACATAAGACATTTAAAGATACTTTCAGCAAAATGGAATGAGACAGATAAAGAATACCTTCTCGGGGCTGGAGAGATGGCTCAGCGGTTAAGAGCACTGACTGCTCTTCCAGAGGACACAGGTTCAATTCCCAGCACCCACATGGCAGCTCACAACTGTCTGTAACTCCAAGATCTGACACATTCACATAGATATACATGCAGGCAAAAGCACCAATTCAAATAAAATTAAAAATAAATTATTTAAAAAAAAAAAAGAATACCTTCTCTCTTCCATCAGCCCTCTACACCTTCCTCATTTAGTGAGAGTTTATTTTTTTACTTTATGTGCAAATTTGTCTGTATGAGGGTATTGGATCCCCTGGAACTGGAGTTACAGGCAGTTGTAAGCTGCCAGGTGGGTACTTGGAATTGAACCTAGGTCCTTTGGAAGAGCAGCCAGTGCTCTTAATCACTGAGCCATCTCTCCAGCACCCTTATTATTTTATTTTGTTTTTTAAGAAAGGGTTTCTTTGTGTAATAGTACTGGCTGTCCTAGAACTCTCTCTGTAAACCAGGCTGGCCTTGAACTCACAGAGATCTGCCTGCCTCTGCCTCTGTATACTGGGATTAAAGGTGTGTGCCACCACTGCCCCAAAAGTGAAAGTTTCTAAAAATGTAATTGTCTGTTCTGGGGCAGTCGTCTGATTTAAAACATGAAAGCTCTTATATTAATAGACTTCTAATCTGTTCAACATTGTTCTGAGAGAGGGTCTTACTATGTTGTCAGGCTGCTCTCAGACTCCCAAGTTCAGCTGATCATCATCCCCCCCCCTGCTTAGTAGCTGGACTGGAGTCATCTGTAAGTCTCCTCCCAGCCTTGCTTGCTTTGTTGTTTCATGTAGCTAACACTCCCACACTCCTACACTATACCCCCTCCCTCCCTCCATCTCTCCAGTCCCATTTTTGGTTTTTGAGCTAATTGGCAGCTTAGGCTATATTCCAACTAATGTAATATTCCTGCCTTAGCCTCTTAAATGCTATGGTTATAAGTGTAAGTCACCACACCCAAGAAAACACACTTTTTAGTTTGGGTTCTCAAGAAGTTCATTATATTAAAGAAAAATCATTATTTATCTCTTTCATTAAGTCTTTCTTATAAGATTATTTTTAATAATGTATGTGTGTTTATGTCTGTGTGGAGGTATGTGCACATGAGTGTAAGTTCCTTCAGAGGCCAGAGGTATTGGATCCCCTGGAGCCGGAGTTACAGGAGGTTGTGAGCTACCCAACATGGGTACTGGGAACCAAACTCAGGTCCTCTGCAAGAGCAGTATCCATTCTTTTGTTTTGTTTTTTTGAGACAGGGTTTCTCTGTGTAGTTTTGGTGCCTTTCCTGGAACACTCTGTAGACCAGGCTGGCCCTGAACTCACAGAGATCCGCCTGGCTCTGCCTCCCGAGTGCTGGGATTAAAGGCGTGCACCACCACCGCCCGGCTGCAGTGTCCATTCTGAAATGCTGAGCCAGTTCTCAAGTATCTCACCTAACTTTTCTGTATAATTCTTTTTTTTTTTTTTTTCAACTTTCAAATGTTTTATTTTTAGTGTTTTAAAACATTTTAATACAACAAAGATATAAAATAATATATATTAGTTAAATCTGGATTTAATTTAGAATCAGGTATTTACTTATATACAATACTGTGCTTCAAGGTCTGGCTACCACAGGAACTTTCCTATCTTCAAGTACCACTAGTTTCTCTGGACAGGAGACCTGCGGGTAGAATTGCCTGAACTAAGTATAATTCTTAAGTACCAGCTTTTCTCTATAATTCGTAAGTCTCTATCTTCAAGGTGAATAATGGGTTTGGTTTTTTATTTTTCTATTTTTGAATTGGGGACTGAATCCAGGCTCTGTACGTAACTTAGCACAGGCTCTACAACTGAACTACACCTCTGGTCTCTGGGTGACAAACAAAGCATTTGAATGATGATGGCACACACCTTTAATCCTAGCACTAAGGATGCAGAGGCAGGTAGATGTGAGTTCAAAGCCACCCTGGTCTACACAGTGAGTTCCAGGCTAACCAGGGCTACACAGTTACTTTGTCTGAAAAATAAACAAAAAATAAATCCCAATGATTTTGTCAATGTGACTCCCTCTCATGGCTTCCCCCAGCAGAGACATGGTAAAGGGTGGGGGGAGGGATCCTTCACACCAGTTTCCAGCAGCCAGAGGACTCCATGGAACAGGGAAGCTGTTTCCACTCTTGGGTCTTCCCGGCAGACGTGGTGCTCAGTTCCCAGCGCGCGCACACGTACACGCACACACCTCCCCCTCTCCCCCGCCCTCCCTTTCTTACTCTGGTGGCTTTCGTCTTCCTCATCTTCATCTTCTTCGTCTCGATACTGAATGGGACCCTCCGAATCCGAGTCGCTCTCCTTTTCTTCCTCTTGCAGACACTGTGGCAGTTTAGGAGTGACTGAGGTAGATGTCATGTCTTCAACAAACGCCAGTGGGCAGGTCTGCTCCTCTTCTTCATCGTCTGGACTAACAAATGAACATAAGTATATGGTTTTGTTTTTTTCTTCAGAAACAATGAGGCTTTTCAAAAGGATTGAAACACACAAGAAGTCCATTAGTGGAAAGATGCATAATCCCTGTCTTAACCATTAACATTCTTCCCAAGAAGCCTTTTAAGATTCATGAATCCATGCACCAAAACTGCACAGAGAAACCCTGTCTCAAAAAACAAAAACAAACAAACAAAAAAATCATGAATCCAAAAAGCACTGGGTTCAAATCCCAGGCTATTTCTTAGTAGACACTGGCACATTTCACAGTTTGCCTCATTTCTTTCACAGAAGCCTTTGGAGGGGACACTGCCCCCATTTAGAGATGAGCTATTAAAAGAACAGAGAGGCTGAGTGACATGCCAGGAGTTGGAGAGATGTGATAACCCAGGGCATGTAATACATGTGTGTCATGTAAAACTTGTAGTGTTAATGCTCTTATCTACAAAAGGTAATTTTGGTGACAACACAGAAATCACCATAAAAATCCATTAAAAACCCCACAAGTGCCGGGCGGTGGTGGCGCACGCCTTTAATCCCAGCACTTGGGAGGCAGAGCCAGGTGGATCTCTGTGAGTTCGAGGCCAGCCTGGGCTACCAAGTGAGTTCCAGGAAAGGCGCAAAGCTACACAGAGAAACCCTGTCTTGAAAAACCAAAAAAAAAAAAAAAAAAAAAAAAACCAAAAAAAAAACCAAACAAACAAAAAAAAAACCCCACAAGTTTGGAGAAATCAGCAGGGTAAAAGGCCCTGTTTCTAGACTGACTCTCTGGGCAGAGCACTCCTTGAACTTTCATTTACCCGCACTTTGGGAAGGGTGTTTCCCGTGTGGCTATCTACACTATGCACAGAAACAGGAGGCAGGCAGAAACACTCACACTTTCAGCATTTCAATCGTGATGGGAAGTGACCGGGTCCGACCCAGGGTCCCACTGTCCTCAGAGAAGCTGTCACTGCTCTCAAACAGCTGTGAGTGAGCTCTGTGAGCGCCTTCCAAGGGAGGAGTCACAGGAAGGGGGCTAGTCAGGGCCTGCTGAATTCGGATATGCAGCGGGAGTGGGGGCAGCCTGGAGGGTATGTGGGGCTCCCCGAAGTTCTGGTCCTGTATCTTCTTGGGGACTTCCCTTTTCTGATCTTCCTGCTGGGATATGTCCTGGGATAGATCTAAGGGAGGGGAAAACTCAACTTCTGACACAACGTGAAAAGTCTTAGCAGGGAATGGTGGGGACCGTGGGGGCTCTGGAGGTATGTGGGTAGGCAGTGGGGGTGATGGGGAGGAAGGCGGGATTATCATCGGTGGATCCGAACACACAGTGACAGTTTTTTCTCTTTGATCACTTGCTGTTTTTCTTGTGGGTGAAGCAGCAGGCTCTGAGGTGGGTCCTGAGGTTGATGGAATGCCTCTCTTGGGTGGTAAGGGTGGGGATGGTTTCGGTAACAGTGTACCACTGTTTATTGCTTGGGATAGTTCAGCTGGAAAGAAGACAGCAACACTTTGTTAACATGCTTTACAATGCACTGAAGACCTAGGTCAGAACTAACCTTTTAGGCAATTATATCATTTCATGGCTTTGCAATTCCTGAAACAAAATTGGTATTTATTCAGATAGAGGATCTAATGAGTAGAGCTGTAAGAATGTTAATCTGATGATTAACATTTAATTACTATGAGGATAGATATGGCAACTCTATGAGCTGATGGATAAACAGAATTGATCCCGAAAAAAAAAAAAAAAAAAGGAAAAAAAAAAAAAACTTACCAAAAAGTTGTTTGTAATTGAGCAGTGGTGGAGAACGCCTTTTACCCCATTGCTCAGGAGGCAGAGGTAGGTGGATCTCTGAGTGCAAGGCTAGCCTGGTCTACAGAGGTCTACATGTATGTCTGTGTACCACATATGTACTGGGATTAGTGCCTCTACAGTCCAGAAAAAGGGCCCTGGACCTCCTGGCGGCGGAGTTACAGTGGTCGTGAGCTGTGGGTGCTGGGAGCCAAACCGAGGTTCTAGAGGAGCAGCCAGTGCTCTTGACTGTGTTGTCTGCCCAACACAATCCCAGCCCTCAGGAAAGCAGCACAAGGTCTCTGCACACCTAGCTCCAGGCCTGCCAGGGCTCTACAGCAGGACTCTGTCTCATCTGGGTCGTTGGGGCTGTGGGGGTAGAACACCACTAGCCAATAAAATTTAGTCTTAAGAATCCAACCAACCTGGGTGGGCAGGATGGCTCAGTGGGTAAAGGCACATACCTCCAAGCATGATGACCTGAGTTTGATCCTTAACTCATAGAGGAAGGTAGAAGCAATTCCTGTAAACCGTCTTCTGACCTCTACAGTGCACTGTGGTATGTGTGTATCGGCACTCACAACACCACACACACACACAATAATAATAATTAATTAAAACCAAAAGCACCCCAAGCTCTTGGCCATTCTTACCATACCCTCAGCCTTGTATTATATATTGTTGAATAAAATTCAATAAAGCTATTTAATAAATCTTATTATGGCAAATGCAAAGCCCTTCAAAGAAACTAAAGTTTTTTTTTTCTTTTCTTTCTTTTTTTTTAAAATGTCTTTTAAAAAGCTTTTTTAAATTGCTGGGTGGTGGTGGTGCACACCTTTAATCCCAGCACTTAGAGGCAGAGAGAGGCAGGCGGATCTCTGAGTTTGAGGCCAGTTCGTTCTACAGAGCTTGTTCTAGGACAGCCAACCTAGGCTACCAAAGAAACCTTGCTTTGAAAAAAAACAAAACAACTCGGGGTAATTGGTTCTTCTTTTCCACCATGTAAGTCATGAGGATCAAATTGAGGTTGTCAAGCTTGGTGGCCTTCAGTACCTTTCTCACTGAGCCATCTCACAGAACTATCTTTATGTCTGAAGTCTCCAGCACCCCTGAGTGACAAGGGAAAACAAGTATCTTTTTTTTCTCTTTTCCTCCAAAACAAAACTGAAGCCAGTCACTAGGTAACTTGCCCAAGGTCATTCCACAAACAAACGTGACCTGGTAACATTAGACCGTTACTCCATCCTCCACTCCCCACGGCCTTTGTTGGTCTGCACGCCTCTTCCGGCCCCTCGCTAAGTCCATGTTCCCTGTGCATTACACTCTGGGTTTGCTGGCAGGTTGACAACTCTGGCCTCCATCAGCAGCATGTTCATAAGCATACACACAGTGTGCCCTCACTACAAGTTTATGAGACGCTCTTCCTCTATATCATGACAGCATATATCCCTACTGATCTTCCCAGAGCCCACATGACTCAGGCATTAATCTATGTAAGAAGTGGGCCATCGCATCATAAAGAAGCTAACCTGTGAACCAATTAAAGAGGCGTTCTTTTGATGAGCAACCTCTAATCATCTATCTGAATCTTTTATTTCAGTCTATCCAATGTTCTCAAGGAATCTATAAATTTCTTCAAATAAAATGTCATTTTCCCTTAATTTCATTCCACGAATACACTCAGAGTAAAGACTGAGCTAGTCCAGGACTGTCATATCACTTATTATAACTGACACAGTAGTGAGTGTCTAGTCTCAGATATGAGAGGAGGATGAGGAGTTCAAGATCATCCTTGGCTACATAGTGATTTCAAGGACTGGATTACAGATGAGACCTTGCCAGAAAAATAAAAATAAAAACAAGAAACAAACAAGAAACCGCACCCCAAACAAATAAAAAGGACAATCTAGAAAACCCCTGTACATGATACACAAAGATAAGAATAGCAGTTAGCTATTCCATCTACAATAAAACTGGCCTCTAACAAGATTTTTTTTTTTTTTGAGACAGAGTTTCTCTGGGTAGCCCTGACTATGTAAGAACTCACTCTGTAGACCAGGCTGGCCTCACACTCACAGAGATCTGCCTGCTTCTGTCTCCTGAGTGCTAGAATTAAAGGTGTGGTCCTTCACCACAATAAGACCATATTTGAGCATTTTAATTTTGTTTTTGTTTTTCGAGACATGATTTCTCTGTGTAACAACAGCTCTGGCTGTCCTGGAACTTGCTCTGTAGACCAGACTAGCTTAGAACTCATAGAGATCTGCTTCCCAAGAGCTGGGATTAAAGGTGTGCCCTCCATCACCCTGGTGAGCATTTTAATTTTTAATTGATGAAATAAATTGCTTAAATTTTTTTGAGACAGGGTCTCACTATGTAGCCTGTAGTTTGGCCTGAACTCACTATGTAGACAAGGTTGGCCTGGAACTCATCAACCTGGCTTTAATCTTGTTTTTTAAGATAGTTTCTCACTGAGACCCAAGGCTTGCCAATTAGGCTAGACTGACTGGCCTGTGATTCCAAGAATCCACCTGCCTTTGAGTATTCTGAACCGCCTCTTGGGGACCCGCCCAGCGTCCTGATGTCATCAAGTCCCCTTTAAGAAAAAACTCCTCCCCACTCTCCCTCTCCCTTCCCTCCCCTCCCTCCCTCCCTCCTCCCTCCCTCTCAATGTAGTGAGCTTGTACCTTCCTTCCTCCCTCCCTCTCTCCCTCCCTCCCTCTCTCTCCTCTCTCCCTTTAATAATAAAACTCGCCATGTGGATGCCGCGTCTGCATGGTATGAGTAACTTTCCACCGCTTCACCCTGCAGCCCCACACCGCATATGCATGGCATGTCCCACCAAGGCACCTTGGCCCAACCCGCCAAGGCCTCATAACACTGCCTGTCTCCCTAGCACTCACAGGGCACCATCATACCAACTTTTTTTAAGGTGAATTCTAGGGGTTAACACAGGTCCTTATGCTTGCAAAGGCATGTATGTACTTTACAGACTGAACTCTCTCCTGGGTCCTAAGAGATTTTTCTTTTTCTACTTTTAGAGCTTTATTCTATTTTTATGTGTTTGTGTGTGGGTGCCGACAGAGGCCAGAAAAGGGCACTGGGTCCCCTGGAACTAACACTACGGGACATCAGCCCCACTAGTTCTGAAAGAACCAGAAGTGTGCTTAACTGATGAGTCATCTCTCCAAAGATTCCCACCCCCACAACCCAGCCTATCATTTCTAAGTAACAGCTGATACTAAGTAAACCATTTGTGATCATAATCTTTCTCTGACAGAAACGGTACTTTAGAATCAAAGCATTAGGAAGGTCACTAATTTTAGAATAAGGTCTAACTTTTAAATCCTATCTAATCTTTTTTTTTTAATCATATTTCTTTTGTTTTTTAAATTTATTTATTTATTATGTATACAGAAGAGGGTGCCAGATCTCATTACAGATGTTTGTAAGCCACCATGTGGGTGCTGGGAATTGAACTCAGGACCTTTGGAAGAACAGTCAGTGCTCTTAACCTCTGAGCTATCTCTCCAGCCCCTAAATCCTATCTAATCTTAATAAAAACTCTGACTTATCCTTTTTTCTTCTGTGAGGGCCTGTCATGGAATAATGTTCCTGTTTTAGGAATAATAACCTGTCTTAGGTCACAAGGCCTGTTGCTCTGGGCTATCAATTCTTGAACTTACTATGAAGCCGAGGATGACCTTAAACTCATACCTCCCCAGTACTGAGATGATAGGTGTGGAGCACCACAGCCAGTTAGTTATTTTAGGTGTTGCCAAAACTTAAGAAACAGCACCGTCCCGGAGTAGGAGCATATCAAATTGTTCCAGGACTAGCAGCATGAACATCTGTGAATCTATTCACAGACTCACAGGCCCTAGGCTGGGCTGACATCAGAGCCTCTGGGATCAGTGTTCCCTCATCCATGAGGACCTTCTAGGTGAACTCCATTAACAGCCTGAGAACCACACTGTCTAGATCAGAGGTGAGTTTCTGTCCCACATTAGTTACAACCTTGTGAGTCACAACATCTGCATTTCTAATTGCCTCTGCATATAACAGATACAATCATTCACTACAGCCCAAGGTGGTTTTGAAAGTCCATGTGAACGCTCCTCAGGTTCCTCAGAGCTAAGTCAGGACCACATCATCACTAAGGTGTCGCTATTGTGATGATCCTGTTCCTACGGTCCTACTCCAACCTGTCTGTCCAACACTACTCTGGAAGCCTGATAAGGTTCTGGTCACTCCACCCAGCTGAGTGACATTAAGAGTCTTAATGAGGATACTTTTTATTCATTAGCTGTGCAATCATTAGCAAGAACCTTAAGCCTAATACTGTTTTTCCTGAAAAATTACACTTTCATTAGCTCTGAAACACTTACAACATTTTCCCTTTCTGGAAAATTCTTGTATGAAGTGCAATTATGATAGGAAAATAGACCTAAGCAAGAATTTAGGAAATGCAAAGTAATTTACTAAGCCTATAAACATATACTGATACACTTCCCTGCTTTCATTTTGTAGTGGTCCCGACTAGGCTAGAACTATACATACATACATACATACATACATATATACATACATACGCATGCACACATGCACGCACACCAGCCAGCTCACTGTTCTTTAACATTCTGAGACAGGATCTCACGACGTTTAAGACTGACCATGTAGGCCTTGAATTTGCAATCCTGAGTAGCTGAAATCAATCATAGGCCTGTTCTAGCAGGCCTGGCTTCCTTTACCATCATTTTTTTTTTATCTATCTATCTATCTATCTATCTATCTATCTATCTATCTATCTATCTATCTATCTATCTATCTATCTATCTATCTTTAAGACAGGATCTACAGACTCCGAGCTGGAACTTGTTATGCTGACCAGGACAGTCTCAGTTTTGGCAAACTCTCCTGTCTCTATTTCCTGAGTGCTCAGTTTACAGCACGCCACCACACCTGGCAAGAGTAGCACTTTAACTCTCCCCGAGAGAAAACATGATGTTATCAGTACTACTTAAATGCCTCTGTAGTTCGCATGAAGATACTGTACTGGACACTGAATCACAAGGTAGGACACTGACAAAACTATCATTTTAGCTACTGGACTTATGTTTAGAGAAGGAACTGATAGTTTAAAGCAGATGAGACACTCACCTTGCCCCTTGTGAACCTTGCCATTACTCTTATTTCCTCAGTGAGACCAAAGGTCTCACCAGGATGGTCAATTGCCTTCAATATCCAGTCCATCAACTATAGGTAATGGATTTTTTCCTTATTGCTGGTTTTGTTTTTTTCAGAGAGAGAGAGGAGTTGAGACAGAGTTTCATGTAGCTCAGGCTGGCCTTAAACTCACATATCCAAAGATGATATCCTTGAGTCATGATTCTCCTGCCCCCACCACCTGACACATTCCCAAGTATCACCAATGCCTAGTTCTAGGGAATATTCTTTTTAAATTTTCAAAACTGTAATTATCAGCCAGGCAATGGTGACACACGTCGTTAATCCCAGCACTTGGGAGACAGAGGCAGGTCGATCTCTGTGAATTCAAGGCCAGCCTGGTCTACAGAGTGAGTTCCAGGACAGCCAGGGCTATAAAGAGAAACCCTGTACCCTGTCTTGAAAAACTAAAATCAAGGGACTGGAGAGATGGCTCAGCGGTTAAGAGCATTGGCTACTCTTCCAGAGGTCCTGAGTTCAATTCCCAGCAACCACATGGTGGTTCACAACCATCTGTAATGAGATCTGGCGCCATCTTCCGGCCTGCAGGCAGAACACTGTATACATAATAAATAAATCTTTAAAAAAACCCTAAAATCAAATAAATAAATTAAATTAGCAATGTTAAAGTTAGTTTTGTAATACTTAAAAAATAAAACATATTAATTTCCCCGTATTTCAACTTAATTTTACTGACTTTCTAATTCATGACCATTTTTGTCTTTTTCTTTTTCTTTCTTTCTTTCTTTCTCTCTCTCTCTCTGTCTCTGTCTCTCTCTCTTTCTTTCTTTTCTTTTTTTTTTTTTTAGACCAGGCTGGCCTCAAACTCACAGAGATCCGCCTGTCTCTGCCTCCCAAGTGCTGGGATTAAACGCGTGTGCCACCACTGCCTGGCTCTAAAACTTTTTTCTATATTGAGAATATTCCAAAAGATGAGTTAGAAAAGTCTTTCACAGACGCAATCAGTAATCTAGCAGTCATTCAATAAAATAACTACCCAAACCAAACCAAACGCCCACCCCAAATCCAAGGACTCACCAATGACAGGGGTGCTGTTTCTGTGGGCTGGTTTAGGAGGGGGGATGGGGGGCTGCTTGGCAGGGGGGGCGGTAGTGCTGGCGGCTGTGGCAGGAGGAAGCAGCAGAGTCCTGGGGGCTGGGGCAGGGGCGACAGAGGGATGAGCAGTCCTTGTGAGGTTTGGGGCAGCAGTGGTGACAGCAGGTGTCATGGTGGTAGAGCCAGAAGTGGAGCAGACAGACCTCGAGGCACTGCCAGACACAGCCTCCTTTGCTTGCCCTTCGCTTGCTTCGTAAGAAGAGGACGAGAGTCTTCTTGGGGGGAGCAGAGGCTGCTTAGCTGCGTGCTCAGGAGCAGACTCCGCTTCGGAGTTTGGCTGGCTTCCAGTGGAGCCTGTGCCGTAAAAGAGGATTTCAAAAGGAAGAGACTGAAAGTGTGAACACATCTACAACCAACTTCATCAGTGAATTTACAAATTAGTTTACAGACCCCTTTCCAGCTGCCTGTAGGCATGTTTAGGGAGTGTCCAGAAGAGAGGCTCAGTAAGGGTAATGATGCTTCCTTCAAGAGCCTACTACCAAGGACACGTCAGTTAAGTGCCTGCCACACCATCATGAGGACTGAGTTCAGATCTCTACTGTTGTGTGATACTTTGCACACTGAGATTGACAATAAAGTTTGTTTCGGATCGGAGGGCAGAGCTAGCTACTGGCTGACCAAAATTAACCATAGAGGTTTTGGAGGACTGAGGACAGACAGACACAGGAAGTAGTAGGGAGGGGTGGGAAGGAAGGAAAGAGATAGGAGGTCACTGGTCACTTCTCCACCGCACCGCTTCTCTGATCATTCAGGTTCTGACCCTGCTATTTGACTCCTGAGTTTTGACTGATAAAGAGTAATTAGATAAACGCACCACTCCACATTCACATAAAAGCTGGGTTCTAACCCTAGAGCTGTGCTGGGGGTGGAGTAGAGACAAGATCACTGGAGCTTACTGGCCTTCCATTCTAGCTTAGCAGTGAGTTCTGGGTTCAGTAAGAAATGCTGTCTCAAAATAAATAAATAAGATGGGCGGTGGTGGCATAGGCCTTTAATCCCAGAACTGAAGGAGTCAAGCAGATCTCTGAGTTTGAGGCTAGCCTGGTCTACAGAGCTAGATCCAGGACAGCCAAGGCTACACAGAGAAACTGTCTTGAAAAACCAAAATTAAATTAAATTAAAAAAAATAAATTTTAAGCCAGGCGGTGGTGGCGCACGCCTTTAATCCCAGCACTCAGGAGGCAGAGGCAGTTGGATCTCTGTGAGTTCGAGGCCAGCCTGGTCTCCAAAGCGAGTTCTAGGAAAGGCGCAAAGCTACACAGAGAACCCCTGTCTGGAAAAACCAAAATAAATAAATAAATAAAAATAAAAAATAAATTTTAAAACCACCCCTCAATAAAAGGAAAAAATAAAAAGGTGGAGAACAAAAAGGAGACACCAGTGCTACTTCTAGCACCTACATGCATATGGACCTGTACCCATAAAAACACATACAAAATTCCTTGGGGAGAACACAAATGTGGAGCTTGACAAAATCCTACAGGAGAGCTAAGTGTGACGGCTCCCATCTGAAACCCAGCATGTGGGAGGCTAAGTCAGGAAGACCACCATGAGATCAAGGCCAGCCTGAGCTTCAGAGTGAGACTCTGGGTCAAAGAATGAGGATGGAGAAGTGAGTGGGTGTCCCATGACTTTAACCCCAGAATTTGGGAGGCAGAGGCAGGAAGATCTCTGAGTTTGAGGCCAGCCTGGTCTACACATAGAGACACTGTCTCCAAACAAACAAACAAACAAACAAAAAATAAAGAGGCAGAGAAAGAATCATAAATTTAGGAGCCTGGGGAAAGGCTGGGAGTAACAAGCAGAGGACACACAGTTTCTCAAGAACACAAACCCTCCTCCCAGCCTCCACCTGACTTCTCTTGCAGCCCTGAGGAAAATGAGAACAGTCTGTGGCTTTCAAACTCAAACACCCATTTTACCGAGTCTCTTCTTTGGATTCTCTTCTGGGTTAAGATTCCTAAGACTTGATATTCTCACTGGCTCTTCTTCCACTAGGACTGGACTAGGAGACCGGGCACTCCCGATGGGGGTCGTGTGGCCATTCTTTAATGTGGCATGGCTCAGCTTTCCTGGCTCCTCACCACCTGCAAGAAGACAAAGAAAAGAGCTAAGTGACGGGCCTGGCATGGCCAGATGGGAAGAGCTGGCGGTTTCTAACCTCTCTTACCGCCTGCTTTCTAATACATAGGCTTCTTATTGAAATCTGTGTTATCTGGAGCAGAAATAAGTAGTTCCTATTTCAAAAGGTAACTTATTGTCTACTACATCAAGTAACGTGCTACATAAATAATCTATCATACATACATATGACAATGTTAAGGTGGGGGTAAAGCTCCATGGAATACTTGCCTAGCATATATAAGGCCCTGTGACCTACACCCAGCACTGAGGAGGAAAAGGACACTTGTGATAGAAGGCTATAGTAAGAATGAAGATAAAAACTCCATTCTTCCGGGGTGGGAAAGGGTTTGGGGAAGCACCACAGAAAGCGGTAGGTTCTGAAAAAGGAACAGAAGCCCACCACATGGATAAAAGATAGACTATTTAAATTAAGACAATAGGAGGCGCTGGAAAGATGGCTTAATGATTAAGAGCACATTCTGCTTTTGCAGAGGACCTAGGTTCAGTTCCCAGCATCCATGCCAGGCAGCTCACAATAACCAGTAACTACAGCTCCAGGGATCTTACACTTCTGACCCATGTAGGCATCTGCCGTCATATGCACACAACCCTGACACAGACACATATACATAATTTAAAAAATAAGTCTTTTAAAAAAGAAGCAATAATATATAAAGGCTAAAATTATGATCAGGGACTGGCAGTGAGTACAGTATTAGAGACTAGGTATTCACGGTTGTGAGTAGGACTACAATGATTATGTGTAGGACTGTAAAGGCAAGCAGGGACTGAGCTGAAGATTATTAAACATGCATAAAGAAGCTAGAAATAAATCTTGGATGAAACCAGAATCCCAAGGATTAGAAGGAGCAGGGATATGTAATGTTGTCTGTCTTGCAGAAGGATGGCTCTGGAACCTGTTAGGAGGAAGGGTTGTAGACAGGCAATGACTGAACAGGAAAAGGAAGAGAAACTACTATTTCACTGTACATGGAAAAACAGCAGGGGGGGACTGAGGGGAGCCAGGGGGCGAGAAGGGTGAATCCACGCTAACATGATATACACAGAGATTCCCTACACACTAAACTACAAGGATGGCCACTAGCCTGGAACGGAGGGAAGCCTTTGATTATCACACACGGCCGTGGAAAAGGAAGTGAGATCTTTCATGGAGTAATTAGATAAACATCCCCAGTGCCTGAAGTTCTTTCTCCTAGACTTATTTAGAAGACAAAGTTAAAAATGGTGAGGTCAGGGGCCAGAGTCAGTGGTTAAGAGCACTTCTTACAGAGGACCTGAGTTCAATTCTCAGTACCCACACGGCAGCTCATACCTGGAATTCCAGTTCCAGGTGATCTAATGTACTCTTCTAGTCTCCCAAGGGCACCAGGGAGGCACATGGTACACAGACATATATTCAAGCAACACACCCATACATAAAGATCTATAACTATATTTTTAAAATATATTTTAAAAAAAGAGAGAGCAAAATGGGCTGGAGAGATGGCTCAGAGGTTAAGAGCACTAACTGCTCTTCCAGAGGTCCTGAGTTCAATTCCCAGCAACCACATGGTGGCTCACAACCATCTGTAATGAGATCTGGTGCCCTCCTCTGGTGTGTAGGCATACATGCAGGCAGAACACTGTATACATAATAAATAAATAAATCTTGAGAGAGGAGAGAGAGAGAGAGAGAGAGAGAGAGAGAGAGAGAGAGAGAGAGAGAGAGAGAGAGAGAGAGAACAAAGAAAAAACAGTGAGGTCAGGGACTGAAAGTCTCATATCCTTGTCACAGGGTGGTATTAGTGTCTTTCCTTGCTTCCCACAGTAATGCTTAGAGTAATGTCATTTAAAGATTTGTTTTATTTTATTTGTGTGTGCATACACATGTATTCTCATCTTTTGATATTTTTAAGATTAGTCCAATAACTTCTCACAGACCAGCTCCTGTCAGCCAACATCACCGCCCACTAAGAGATTAGATGGTATCCTTCAAGCATGCCCAGAAAGCAGTGGAGTTTGGACTAAAGTATTGAAGGAAAGCCAAGTCATAAATAAAATATATTTCTAAAGCTAAAGAAACCGTAAGGCATTTTTACTAATTATTTGTTTTGAAGCAAGGTCTCAGCCTAGACTAGCCTTGAACTGGATTGAGCTGGCTCTGTCTCCTAGTGTTGTTGGATTATAGGTGTGACATACCACACCTTGGTGTATTTTTATTAAATTAATTAACTGGTTAATTATTAAACTAGCTTTTCCAGACAGAGTCTTACCATCTATCCCGACTGGCCTAGAGCTCTCTGTGTACACCAGGCTGGTTTTTAACTTAGTAATGCTCCTGACTCTGCCTCCTGAGGTTATAGGTATGTACCATTATGACCAGATGTACTTTATTTTCTTTTGTTTTTTGAGTGAGTTATCACTGGGTAGCCTTGGCTAGTCTAGTTACTCTGTAGATCAGGCTGGCCTAGAACTCACAGAGATCCATCTGCCTTTGACTTCCAAGTACTGGGACTAAAGGTGTGTGCCATCATGCCTGGCTTTTTAATTATTTTTTGAAATCCTTACTTTTATTTATGGATGTGTGCATGTGCATGGGTATGTATGTGCATGGCTCATATGTCATAGAGCACATACTGAGATTAGAAGACAACTTGTGGCTATCAATTCCCTGAAGTACCTTTACTTGCTGAGCCATCTCTCTAGTACTGTACTTTTAAGTTTAGTAATTTAAATTCGTTTTGTTCTTTGTTTTTTGAGACAGGTTTCTTTGTGTAGCTCTGGCTGTCCTAGACCTCACTCTATAGAACAGGTTGGCCTCAAACTCAGAGATCCATCCGCCTATGCCTCCACTTACTCTGCTGAGATTAAAGGTGTGTGCTGCCGCCACCACCACCACCTGGCTAATTTTTAAAAATCTTTTGTTGCTGATTTTTAAGTGTATTAGTGTTTTGTTTGCATGTATGCATGTATGTGCACTGTAAATGGATGGTTCTCTCCTGCCTGCCAGTTCCTGAATAACTACTCAGAGGCTTAATATTACTTATAAATGCTTGGTTAGTAGCTCAAACTTATTACTAACTAGCTCTTACATTTAAGTTAATCCATTTCTATTCATCTTTGCATCACCATGTGGCCCATGGCTTACCAGTGCTCTGGCATCTTGCTCCTTCAGTGTCTGCTGGTGTCTCTCTGACTCCATCCTCCTTCTTCCCATCATTCTCAGGTTGGCTTTCCTGACTAACTTCCTGACCAACTGCCAGCCTGTCAGCTTTTTCTTAACCAATGAGAGAAACACACATTCACAGTGTACAGAAGGATCCCACAGCAGTGCACCACGTGCTTGCCTGGTGGCAGGGGAAGCCAGAAGAGGGTGCTAGGTCACCTGGAACTGGAGTTACAGATGGCTGTAAGATATACGTGGGTACTTGGAATTGAACCCAGGTCCTCTGTAAGAGTAGCAAGTACCCTTAACCACTGAGCCATCTTCTTATTTTTAGGAGAGGAAGGGAGCAAGATGGCAATTCCACAAAAGTAGTAAACTGTTCCGTCTATGAAACTGAAGAGAAATGAAATAAATCAAGGTATAATACTGTGTTTTACATTTATAATCCACTGCTTTATAACAGCCACACAAGACAGTCTCAACATCATTAACTAGCAATGGGTACTAAAACGTCAATGAGTCATCATTGTAAGATGAGCATGGAGGTGATGGCAATTTGGTCCAAACTATCAACAGGCAATCTGAAATAGCTGTCACCAATGCAGGTGACAAGTTGGAGGAAGACACACATGGAATCTTTGCTCCCAGGACCCTTCACCAATCATTCTATTTCACAGCTTAAGAGTGAAGCCAGATACCTAGGAAGAAATAGGGAATCATTTTTAAAATGTTCCTCCACCATAACTTCAGTGAGAGTAAAGCACAGGAAGAAAATTCAAACCCCTGGTGAGACCCAGTGAAAGACCACATGTAGAGACAGGCATATGCTGATCGTGTGGAACTCACCCTGCTCAGGGTCTTCCAATAGAACCCCTCTTTTAACCAGCTCTTCTCTTGGTTTTCGCATAGATATTTTTCGCTCTAAAACTAACATTAAATTGGAAAACAGAACTCAGAAATGTGGCAGTTGGAAGGTCAACATAACTCTTAGCATTGTAAGTATTAAAAAATAAAGTAGTTCCTATTTCTTTTTTTTCTTCTTTCTTTCTTTCTTTCTTTCTTTCCTTTTTTTTTTTTTTTTTTAGTACAATGGTTCCTATTTCTTATATTCTTAAGGAAAAAGAGAATAAGGAAACTACCTTTACATTTAAAAACTTAGCTAAGGATGGTCCCACATGTAATCCTAGCACTTGGGAGGTGGAGGCAGGTAGAGGCAGGAGGATTAGTTCCAATATAGCCTCAGCTACATAGACTAGCATGGGCTACACAAGAATGCCTCAAACAAAACAAACATCACCATTTGAGAGGAAGATGCTGAGGAATTCTGCAGAGTTTGAGGCCAGCCTATGCTATACAGTGCTAGGCCATCTAGGGCATGGCAAGGCTCTGACCAAAACAAAACAAAATTAATTGCTGGGGCTGAGTGTTAGATCAAAAGTAGTGATTGCCTGGCATGTTCAAGGCCCTGGGTTCCACAACTAGAACTACATATAAAAAAATCAAACAACAAAACATCTTCATTTATTTCCTGTGCTGGGAAAGTATCATTTCCCAAAGGGGCCATATTCATATGTCTGCAGCTTCAGTCAGGGCTTCAATAGTAAGGCTTTTACAGATGAGCCATGCTGATGGGACATGGGCTAAGGGAAAAGAAAAAAGAAGCACCTTAGATCTGCTACAAGACAGTTGCTCCAGAGTCTCACTGCGCATTCCCACCTGGTTCTTTTATTTTCAGATTTATTTTTGAGGGGGGTCTTACAATACAGCTCTGACTGGCCTAGAACTCACTATGTAGCCCAGGCTAGCCCCATACTCATGGCACTCCTGGCTCTTAAGTACTGAGGTAACAGGTGTGCAACACTAAGCTTGTCTTTACTGAACAGATTTAATCCCATCAAAATACAACCTGGGAATGAGACGATAGAATACAAGTGTCAGCCAGCCTTGCTGAAACAGGCCTGTAAATTTCAGCTATTCCAAAGGCTGAGGCAAGAGGATTGTCATGGTTAATTTAAGGCAGTCTGTGCAATGTAGTGAAAACTTGCATCACAATAAAAAATAAATGGGGGGCTGGAGAGATGGCTCAGAGGTTAACAGCACTGGCTGTTCTTCCAGAGGTCCTGAGTTCAATTCCCAGGAACCACATGATGGCTCACATACATCTACAATGGGATCTGAAGCCCTCTTCTGGCCTGCAGGCAGAACACTCACTGTATACATAATAAATAAATAAATCTCTTAATAAATAAATATAAATATATAGGAATAATATATATAGGAAGGCCGGCAAGATGGCTCAGTGGGTAAAGGTACTTGTTGCCAAGCCTGATAGATGGATTTTGATTCCTGGAATCCACGTGGTAGAAGGAAAGAACAGATTTTGCAAATTGTATTAGACTTCCCCTTTTGCTGTGATCTGACCCAACAAACAAACTGTAGTTTAAAAAACAACAACTAGACATCATGGTCCATACCATAGCACTTGGGAGGCTGAGGCAGGATAAATATTACAAATGAGGCCATCCCAGGCAAGAAAGAAAGTAGATAGCAGGCCAATTGAGGCCCCGCCTAAAAAAAAAAACCAAAACCAACCAGAAAAAGATGGCTAGGGCTGTAGGTCAGTGGTAGAGCACTTGCCTAGCCTAGTATGTATCCTACCTTAGGTTCATAAGCTTAATCCTCAATACAAAATGCAAAAGAGAGTAAAGGCTCAATGAAGGACCATTCATTAGCCTAAATCTAAAAGTAGGAGGTTGCAGAAGTTTAGGGAGATATGAAAAAGTTGGGTACTTCTAAAATAGGAACCTCAATTGGTAGAGTGTGTGCCTTCAAGCACAAAGCCCTGGCTTAATCTCTATCGTCATATAAGTGAGATATAGCACATACCTGTAATCCTAGTGCTCAGGAGGCAGAGGCAGGAGAATCACAATTTCAAGATCATCCTTGCTATATAAAGAGTACAAGGATACCCTGCTACATTAGACTGTCTGCTAAATTAATCAACTTAACAATAAATTACTTAATAGAATTCCCCCCTTTTGTTGTTATGGTTTGCCTCATATAACCCAGACTGACCAAGGATATCCTTAAATTCTTGATCTTCATGCCTCCACCTTCTAAGTGTTAGGACCACAGCCTACACCACCACGCCCAGCTAAATCAGGGAATTATTCTTCTTTTATGTGTGTGTGTACAATTTGTATGAATATGTGTGCAAGCACACTAGGGCACAAGCAGGACATGGTCTGCACGTGAAGGTCAGAGGTCAACCTCCAGTATCAGTTTTTACCCACTTTGGTTGAGCTGGGTTTCTTGGGTGTGTTTGCTTTCTTCCCCCACTACATGCCAGCTGGCCCCAACTGGCCCCAGGTTTCTGGCGATTCTCTGTCTCAGCCTTTCATCTCCCCACAGAAGCACTGGCTTATAATAGTATGTGCACCAAATCTGGCTTGATGTGAGTTCTGGGGGTTCCAACTCAGGTCCTCATGTTTGCATCACGTGCTTTACCTGCTCAATTACTCCTCAGCACAAACAGGGGACTCTCAAAATTAGAAGCCATATTTATTTTATTTTATTGAGACAAGTTCTCATGATGGGTGCCAAGGTTGGCTGGAACTCAATATATGACTCAGAATGACTTGGTCCTCCCCTCTGCAGAGACCACAGGAGAACACAAGTGTACCAGGGCCTCTGTGCTATAAGGGCAGAAGAGCCCAGGGCTTTGCTCAAACTAGGCAAGCACTCCACCCTCACCCCTCAGAACACGTATTTAAATCTTAGCATCTTACCTTCTGATGTCTCTTTAAATTTATCACTACTTTTTTTCTTCCTCCATTTCCATGGCTTGAAGATCTTGCCAAAACCTGAGAACTTGCTTTTTCTCTTGGTGGGAGGAGTTGTGTCCCCTGCTTCCACACCATCCAGGACCACGCCTGGATCTCCAGAGGGCTGCTCTGCTTCTTCTGTACATGGAGGAGAGCAGAGAGAAACGCCAACTTATTAGTCCTGTATAACCTCTAAAAATGTCCCCTTTCTTCCTGCGGCAGCTGGAAAGGATGGGGCAATAATAAACAATCATGCAGACAAGTCACACTCCGGATATCGCATGGACAGCAAAGGTCCACTTTAGATCTCTATAGGAGCCAAAACAACCTGGATCACTTAAGAGAAAAATTCAGTGAAATGATGAGGACCACCAGGTCAACATTTTTAGCATATACAATGTAGATGTCCTCTCAGTATGCATGAGTTCTGTATCCCTAAAGCAGGGAATTCCATCACTAAGGAGTCACTGTTAAATAGTACTCCCTCCCAGAAGTTTCCAGGATTTAGATAGTTCAGGGGAGGGCACTTCATCAAGTGTTGACACCTTGGATCTGTTTATCAGATTTTTCTCTCCACACAAAAAAGACTCTGTATAAAGAAGATGCTTTGAAATGAAGGGAAGTAGGGAGAGCAGAGGTGAGATTCTACTTTACCATCACCCTATTACTTAGGGAAACCCTTGATATTAAGGATTTAACACAAAACATGGCTGACCCACTACAAGTTCAGAACTGAGATCAAAGGTCTCCAGGGCCTCACAAGGACAACATGTGCAGTGCTTTAATGGTAGAGAAAGCAGCAGCCAAGGGGCAGGGCAGGAAGGCAACAAAAAAAGCAGGAAAGCGACACAATGCAGCCTTGCACTCCACCTACTTTCCCAGGGTTCACTGGAGAAGTCTAAAGGAAAGAAAAAGCTCTGTGGACTCACTCCTGGGATGAAGGTGCAATTGCTGCTTTACAGAAATGCATCAATACACACATTTGTAAACTAATTCATTCTAGGAGCAAACAATGTTTGGGGGCAGGAAGAGTTTAACACATGCAATGAAGAAAAATTATCTCCTTTTAACACTCTAGGTTGGTGTTATTGATACTTTTCAATTACCACCCCCCAAGACAGAGTTTCTCTGTGTAGCCCTGGCTGTCCTGGAACTGGCTCTGTAGACCAGGCTGGCCTCGAACTCACAGAGATCCGCCTGCCTCTGCCTCCCAGTGCTGGGATTAAAGGCGTGAGCCACCACACCTGACAGAAACAGTGTTTTCTTTGCTTCTCTCTTCATATTTACCTAAATCTGTCAAATGTTTTAGAAGAACAGAACCTTAGTTCATGCAGTGGGATGAAGCCACACCCAGCCCTGCATTTTATGTCCTCCAATTCATTCATCCATGTTAACATTTACTTATTCATCTATCTATCTTTGTATTTTTATGTTTGCTTGTTTTATGTGATAGGGTCTTAAGCAGCCTGGGCTGGGTTTGAATTTATTTGTAGCTGAGGATGACCCTGAACTCCTGATCCTCTATGGTCTTCCCTTCAAATGCAGGATTACAGGTGTGAGCCACCACATCCGGCTTTACTCATATTTCTATTCTTCCTCCTCTCCTCTCCCCTCCCTACTCTCAGTGACAAACTGCATATTATTTCAGTGACTCACATTTGTCCAAATATTTAGAATCAGCCCAACTGCCTTTATAATATACAAGATCTCCCGGAAGTGCAACCATAAATCTTTTTAAAACTCTCCAGCCAGGTGTGATGGCATCCGCCTATGATCTTAGCACCCAGGAGGCAAAAGCAGGAAGATCAAAAGTTCCAGGGCAGCTTGGGCTACACAGTGGAACCCTGTCTCAAAAACACAAGGGCAGGGCTGAAGCTCTTAAGTGTGGCACTGGCACACGGCCCTGCATGAAGCTGAGAAAAAGAAAAGACTAAATATTCAGGGGTCTCAGTCCACACTTGTTACCCCATTGTTACCTCACACAAGTTAAAAGAGACACAGGCAGACCTTTCCTGGCTCAGACTTTTGCCTTTGTTGAGGAAGCTGTAAGACCCCATGCTGCAGAGCTTCTGCTCAGCAAGGCATTCCCACGGGGGCAGTGAGGTGCCTCCTGCCCTTGTGCTTCCCAGTCCCACTACATTCCAATTTAAAGGAAGAACAGGCCTGGTTGGTTTGTTTGTTTTTTGAAACAGGGTCTCTCTGTGTAGCCCTGGCTGTCCTGTAACTCTGTGTAGACCAATGGTTCTCAACCTGTGGGTCTCGATCCCTTTGGAGGGGGTCAAATGACCCTTTTATAGAGATCACCTAAGACCATCAGAAAACACAGGTACATTATGATTCATAACAGTAGTAAATTTGCAGTTATGAAGTAGCATCAAAAATAATTGTATGGTTGGGGGTCACCACAACATGAGGACCTGTATTAAAGGGCTGAAGCATTAGGAAGGCTGAGAACCACTGATGTAGATCAAACTTGTCTCAAACTCATCCACACTTACATTACGTTCCATATACACAACAGTGTGTGTTATTATACAAAATATGGTGGTGCACACCTATAATCTAGCATTTGGAAGGTTCAGGAAGGAGAATTACTTGAAGTTCAAGACCAGCCTGGGACAGAGTGAGTTCCAGGACACTGAACTATAGTAAGATCCTAAATCAAAAATAAAAAAGCCAAAGAGATGGTTCTGTGGGTAAAAGTTTACTGAGCAAGCCTGAAGACTTGAGTTCTCTCACATAGTGGAAGGTGAGAACTGACTCCAAAATACAGCACACACTCCCACTAATAATAGACAAAATAAGGGGCTAGAGAGATGGCTCAGCAGTTAAGATCACTTATTGCTCTTTCAGAGGACGCAGGATCGAGTCCCAGCACCTACATGGTGGCTCACAAACATGTACAACTCTGGTTTCAGAGGATCAGATGCCCTCTTCTGACCTCCATAGGCATCAGTACACACATACAGTGCACATACATACACACAGGGAAAACATACATATACATAAAAAAATAGATACTTTTTTTAGAAAAATTAAAACAGTGTCTCATGAGCAGGACCCAATGGCTTACACTTATGATCCCAGCACTGTCACTATGGGGCTGAGGTTAGAGGATTACACGTTTAAGGGCAGCATGGGCTACGTATATAGCAAGCCTCACCTCAAAGCAGACAAACCTAAAACGATGTACATTACGTAGTGGTT